>NC_142064.1:154791661-155120161 GCF_059756535.1 Pantherophis guttatus
AACAAGGAGATGTCATAGATGCAATCAGGGACCATGACCAAGAGTTATTTGTTTTTATTTTATTTTTTTTAGCAGTGAGTACAGGAAACAGAATAGAAAATGGAATCTCAATAGCATCTCCCGTGGCTATATGTTTTATACTGATATCTGCTGATAGTAGAGAGCGTCTCATCTGACCAAATAGAAGCTGAAAGAATCCAAGAGATGCTGAGACGAGGGAATGTGACAGGCACCCGAGGCTCCTTGGAATATTAAATGACCTGGCAAAATTGTGCAGATTACAGCAAGCACAACAACTGACACAAAAGAAACTGAATGGGAATGGTCAGAAAATCATTGGCAGGCAATAGAGTAATCCTTAAGGACAGAGAATTCAAGTTCCCTGTACTCTGGTCATGCAGCCTAGAAAAGCAATTTGTTTCTCACCTCAGAGACAGCACTAGGAGCTGCATTGTTATAACACCAGCAGCCTCTCACGTATGCTAGAGAACCGTATCTGGATGAGAGGGAGACTTCAAAGAGTATAAAAGAATGGCAGGCTGTGATGTTTGGGAGGACACTGCAGGTAAAATTAGATCATAAACCCGAAAAGCACTGCTGAATTCCCTAAAGAAGCTTTAGAGGATGTGGATTATGATGTGTACATTGAACTTCCCGGGTAAATATTTCATAGTGGCAGATTCTTTAAGTAGTGCCTTCCTCTATAAATCCAGTGATAAGAGTTTGGTAGGGAAACAGAGCTGACAGCAACCTAAATTTTATTGTAGGAAGAGGAGAGACACACCAACTAAAGCTTTACAGATCATTGGGAATATGGATGATAGGTGGCGTGAGATGAAACATGAACTGCCAGTGGAAAACTACATCCTCATACTCAAAGTGGAATGAGTTTAGTATTGGGGATGGGATTATTGTGCTATTTCCTCTCCCTGAAGGACAAGCAACAAAAGGAGACTTGTATTTCCATAATATGCAGTGTCAATATTGGAGAAAGGTTAAAGAAATCTAAAGGCAGGAGAAAGACTGCCTTTAAATTTGCTATTCTAATTTTTGGCAAAAATAATCTGTTTGTGTACTAGATTTCAAGTAATTGTACATAAACTACAGAGACATTTTGCCTCTTAGAGATTAGCTGTACAATATTCTCAGAAAACTGGGCACAGTTCGTATCAAGCGAACTCAAGACCTTCCAGGCACAGTGGGAATTTGAATATCAAGCATTTTCGCCTGTTTCTCCTCAGAGCAATGGAAAAGCAGAATAAACTGATCTTGAAGGTCAAAAGAAGAGGAAAGAAAGTGAGATCATATTTCTAGCTGTGCTTTTCTGGATTATTATTTTTTTTTTTGTACATAAGTTGGAACAATCAGAGTGCAAAACTGAGACAATCCAAGTCAAACAGGATGTGTGGCGAGCCAAGTTATTTTTTGGTACCGTAGTAATCTTCACAGGATTTGGATCAGGGATGATGGACTGAAATTTGCAGCCCACGTGAGGTAATCTACTACTGGCAGGGGACTTCAAGAGATCCACTGCATTTTTAGCAGTGCAAAACCACCAGCAAGCTGAATATGATCATAGACTAACTTAAGCACTGATGAATTGATGAGAATACTGTCCACAGCAAGGAGGGTTTTGTGCTGTTCATCTCCTGCATGTAAACAATTTGATTTAAAGACAGGTTAAGGAATCTTTTCCTAGATTTCCAGGTTGCTATATTATACTGTATATTTGTATCTCTACTAAAAAAAGTCAGAAATTCCTCTTTCTATACTATTTCTTTTTGTATTTTTTGGTTTGTTTTTGTCACCTTTTTAAATTTTCCCTTTATCAACCCCCCCCCCATTTTCCCTCTTTGTGTTATTTTGTATTTATCATTTCTTTGAAACTCAACACAGGTAGTCCTGAATTTACAATGATTTGTTTAGTGACTGTTTTAAGTTACAATGGCACCAGGGGTGGGTTCTACTTACCTTTACTACCGGTTTGCAACAGGGCTGTACACGCATGCTTGCTTTGCTCGCGCACAAGCACACAAGCTTCTGCACAGAAGCAGAAGCATTTTGATGACGTCGGGGTCAGTGGGCAGAGCCTCCTGCCGGTTTTACTACCGGTTCTATAGAACCTGTGTGAACCGGGGGCAACCCACCACTGAATGGCACTGAAAAATGTAATTGATACTTAAGACTGCTATAGCATCCCTGGCAGTGGTGGGTTGCCCCCGGTTTGCACCGGTTCTATAGAAGCGGTAGTAAAACTGGCGGGAGGCTCCGCCCACTGACCCTGATGTCATGAAAACGCTTCTGCACATGCCCCATTGCGGCCCCGTTGCAAACCGGTAGTAAAGGTAAGTAGAACCCACCCCTGATCTCTGGGATCACATAATCAAATTTCAGGCACTTGGCAACTGTATTTATCACTGTATAAATGTATTTATCACTGGTTGCAGTGATCACATTTTGCAACCTTCTGACAAGCAAAGTCAACAGGAAACCATGATTCACTTAACAATTGTGTTACTAAGTTAACAACTGCAGTGATTCACTTAACAACAATGTTATTATAAATTAACAATTGTAGTGATTTACTTAACAACCGTGGCAAGAAAGGCCGTAAAACGAGGCCTTAACAACTGTTTTGCTTAGCAAATGGAAATATTGGGCTCAATTGTGTTTGTTGGTCGAGGACAACCCATATTCCGCATATTGAAGTTTTACACACACACAATGTGTGCATGTAATTACCGGTAGGTAGAAGTGAGCAAAAAGAGATACTGAAGCAAACACAAGGATTAAGACAAGCATAGAGTGGGAGAATACAGATCGCAGGAACAACTGTCAGAAAGCATCAGCCCACAGCTTGAAAGGGAAAGAATATAGGGAGAGAACAGAGGTAGAAGTTAAGAAGATTTAGAGAATATATAAGTAGTTTTACTTTACTTTGATTTTTGAATGGATGCGCGTACCACTCGAAATCATCATGTTTTAAGAGCCTGTGTGACATACTAGTTATAGTATTGAGTGGCAGCACTGGAG
Organism: Pantherophis guttatus; assembly: GCF_059756535.1. Taxonomy (NCBI): domain Eukaryota; kingdom Metazoa; phylum Chordata; class Lepidosauria; order Squamata; family Colubridae; genus Pantherophis; species Pantherophis guttatus. The sequence goes on from NC_142064.1 coordinate 154,794,695, forward strand.
AAACCAGATTCTAGCCCCTCTCTCACCAATGTGAGATTCTCACTGGGTGATTTAGGACCCATCACTTCCAGCCCAATGTATTCCTCAGGGTTCTTATAGGGAATAGTACAGGTAGACCTCGACTTGAACAGTTCATTTAGTGACCGTTCGAAGCTTACAACAGCACTGAAAAAATGACTTATGATTGTTTTTCACACTTACAACTGTTTCCACATCCCCATGGTCACATGATCAAAATACATACACTTGGCAACCGACTCTGATTTATGACGGTTGCAGTGTCCCAGGGTCATGTGATCCCCCTTTGCGACCTTCTGACAAGCAAAGTCAATGGGGAAGCCAGATTTGCTGAACAGCTGTGTTACTAATTTAACGACTGCAGTGATTCACTTAACAACTGTGGCAAGAAAGGTTGTAAAATGGGGCAAAATTCATGTAACAAATGTCTCACTTAGCAACAAAAATTTTGGGCTCAATTGTCGTAAATCAATACATGTTTAAAAATCACAGCAGTGATTGGAGATCATTTGAACAGTGAGGGATGAGTGGGAAGGAGAAATTTCTCTCCTTGTAGGCATAAAGTTTTTGCTGGGGTAGACAAGGAAGACCAATTACTGCTCTCCTTTTAGCACTATTTTGCAGGATATTCAAATTGACAGAAAGGTGAAAGCCCATTGGTCAGATAAATCCCCTGGCCTGATCATTCCATTGGCAACCTTTTCAGCCAATCAGCTTTGCTCAAAATTTAGCTCCTCTCTGACCTTTTTATATTTTCATTAGTCTGGCCTTCCTGCGTTTTCTAATGTGAATATAATGGGCTCTACCACACATCAATGGTTAGAAGGTATGGGAGCCGTATATAGCATGGAAAATTTATATGCCATGCATTTTTAAAATGGTTGTGCTATTAAAAATGAAGCACATTTCCCCATTTTTCTCAAAACAGCAATTATTTGATAATAGCAGAGACTTTTACCTTTTTGTTATTTTTCTCTCGAAATTGCTCCTGAAGCTACTTTTCACTCTCTAGAGAGAATATGAAGTTATTTTTCATGGCTGCATTAATATGTAATCCGCCTTTCCCCTAGTGATCAGAAAGAGATATGACATAAATGGCACTGCATCAATGGTCAAATTTTATTCTATTACAGAAACAGGGATACAAACATATTGAATGGTGACAAGGGAAGTGGTGGATATCTCTGGCTTTCTTGGTCTTCCTATTGAAAGTTACCTGATAGGGAGAAAACTTACTACTAATCATTCTCCCTAAACACTGAAGTGGGGCTGAGAAAGTGAGTTTTGACACCTGAATAGTTAACAGTTGTCTCCTCTCTCGAAGTTAATATCAAAGTGTTTGGGGGGGAGGGGGGTTTCTCTGCTCTTCTAGATGAAAGGACAGGAAGAGAATTCCTGAGGGTTTCTACGAGCTTAATTGAAAGAGAGGATGAAATGTTACCTGCTACCTTCCCCCATCTCTCCTGCAGAGAAGGGGCTGACAGCATCCACATGCAGATGGGTACACATATCCAGCAACATAAAGTAGCCAATGGGAGCTAAGAATGTTCCAGCATCATCAACAACATCAACAACATAGCAGATTGTATGGGAAGATTTATGAAGGGAAAAGAGGAGAAGCACTATTATGGACCCCCAAATTCCTCTGGGTCTTTACATTCTGATCCTCCCCCCCCTTTTTTTTAAAATAGTAGCTTGTTAGCTCCTTTCCCACCACCTCTTCTCTAAGGGATGTCTCACAAGGCATTTAGCTTCTAATCCCAATGTGTAAGAGGGATAAACTTTTGCACCGTGGTATGACTTTTTGGGAATTCAAAAACATCAAAATACAAACATTTAAATAATTTTAAAAGGGCCACCTCTTAATCATCTAGTACAGAGGTAGTTTGGAGGTTTCAGTCCTTTTTTCCCTAGGCTTCAAATTAGTTTTTTAAAAAATCTGTAAGGAAAGGCAATATTCCAGGCAAAAACACACACACAAAAAATCTCCAATCTGGAGAGAGTTCAAAATATTACAGGGCACCGGAGCATTCTAAAATAAAATGTTCATTTTCATGACTATGCCCAAAGTATACTTTGGTGTAGTATGTACTGCATATATTGTGCTTTTTCAGTTTTATATTTATCACTTTTATTCCTCTCTTTTTGTTGTAATTCTAAATTAGCCATCCAAGAATTGCAATTTGTAAGATATAGATAGATAGATAGATAGATGATAGATAGATAGATAGATAGATAGATAGATAGATAGATAGATAGATGATAGATAGATAGATAGATAGATAGATAGATAGATAGATAGATAGATAGATAGGCAGGCAGGCAGGCAGGCAGGCAGGCAGGCAGGCAGATAGGCAGATACTGAAATTAAATGCCCAATTCCATAACTTGTCCAGCGAGATAAAGAAAATAAGATTTACAAAACAGACATTTAAATATGTAGTGCAAATACTTGATTATAAGTAATTGCCCTTTTTTACATAAATACAAGGCTTCCTAAGACATGGTCTTTTGCTTCAAATTTCTAGACTTCTCCAACTTCTCAGAGATTCCCAACATTAATCAGTGGCTGCTGAGACAGTGAAAAATTTGATTTTTACTCAGCCTCTCCATGTTTTCCCTGTTTCTCTTTACAGTATTACAACACAACAGCATTTTCTATATATGGCACAGAGAATCTGGAATAGTCTGAATCTGGGTTTACGTATATGACTAACAGCCATCCCTCACTGATGAAGATGTCGACTATCTGATTCTGCAGATTGGTATTTAGATTACATTTATAACAATGAACTTTAAAATTAGAATAATTTTTTCTTTATTCTGTTGCATGCTTCCCAATCCTATCAGTATCATAGTCAAGAGAGAGGTAGGATTGATGTGGCACCTATTATTCATTTTAGACTGCTGCATATTCTTTTCTTCCTCCAACATCACTTCTCTTTACTGTCGTCCTCTGCTTTGGGCAGTGAGAAAACCTGGACTTCCCTTCAAACGAGACTATGCTCCTGGATCCACTTGATCTCTGGGTAGATCACCCTGATCAGCAGGCTCTCCAAAAGAATTCTCTGCTTCCTCATGGTAAAACTGTCCAGTCTTTGCATCTGTCAATGTCTATGGAGATTTTCAATCATCTTGAAAAAGCACCTTTGGGGCACCTATCATTATTTGTTTTGGCTCTTTTTTAACACAAATTTAGCACTTTTCCAGAATAGGGTTAAATATGTGTCAGCCAATGGCCAGACTCTATTTGCAGATGGTTTAGTGCTGTTCTAAAAAAGTGTGTTTCAATCATGGTCTTCCTCTAAATGCATCTGCAGTTACATAAATACAGGGGGGTTCTTGACAAATACTTAAACCCACAGGTCTAGCCATCTTTCAAAACTCACTAAGTTGCTTAGCTCTATCCTATGCCAAAGCAATTGCTTGATGGTTTTTCTGGACTGGTAACATTTGATGGCAGGAAAGAGCAAAGGCTGGAGGATTCTCCTTAATATGTCCTGTATGCTATAAATAAGTACCGTACAATTGCCAACATTGTGCCTGCAGCAAATTAAGAGACCGCAAAGGAGAAGAGCAAATTTTATTCATGTATAGTTTTTTGCTGGGTCTAGGAATGGTAGATACCATTTTAACTTAGCCATGGGGAAATGACCTATGTTTGTTTGGTTCACTAAACCAAAGCTTAGTGAGCATGCTGGTTTCCAATTTTTCCAAGTTCATTGCAAATCTCTTGAGAGTTTAATTTGATCTCCCCTCCCCCCAATGCTTATCTCTGGAAAGGACCGCATTCATACATGCACATAGACACAGATTGGAGGAATCATGCCTGTCGGCAGTACTGAACCACGGATACGCCTTTCCCCCAATGCCTCCTTGGAGTAGCCCAAAGAAGGGCTTTTTGTATAAGCTGTGCTCTTACCAATATACTGGTATCTCTTGGTATTCTGCAGCCCTGGTGGAAATGATAAAAACGTGTCAAAAAGAGAAAGACTGAGGCTAGTTGTGATTGGTGGGTTTTGTCTGCTATTGATTTGACACCGTAATATTGCTTTTCTCAAAATGGCATTCTCTATATGTGTTGCAACGGCAGCTCTCAGAAAGCTATTCTGGCTGAGAATTGTGTCAGTTAGATACACTGCCAACGTGACAAGTTGTGAAAGACTGATATCTCCTCCTTGGAAGAAGAAGCTAACTTCATAGCTTTCCAACATACATTGACACTTTTGTTCCCGAAAGCATATTTTATTCATCAACACAAAACAGATTTTCTCCCTCTTTCTTAGGTAAGCAATGTTATCAACATGCAGAAAAAAAGAGTAAAACACAGTAAAGAAATTAAAGGCATGAGATAAGAGAAAGAAAGAGAAATTGTTATATCTGCTTTGCATTTAACACCATATCTCGCCATACCACATCTTTCTATCCTACAAATCTTGCTTGAAGTACAAGATTCATAGGTTGTCTTTTATACTTTTCACCTCTCTTTTGGAAAATGTCATTGGTTCCATCCAATCATGACTTATTTTGGTCTGTCCTGGTCTTCTGCTGCATTTGTTCTCACTAATGATCAAACAATCTTCGTGTATTTTTTTTCCTAAGAATTACTTCATTTTGTATTCAATCCACATTCATTCATCACTCTTAGAGTGCTGAAGCTACCTCTTCTTCTGTTTCTACAATGCACTTCATAAATTCTCCTTTTTCTTTGCATTTCACTTACTTTTTTGTTTCTTTTCACATACCCAGTGTTTCCATTTAACAAGGTGGGAAGAAGTGTTCTCACACCATTTACCTTTCTATCAACAAACGCATGTCTTAAAATTTTTCCATGATTCCATTTCCCAATCTTTATTAAACGTTCCATCGAAGTAGACTAATTAATCCATTTGTTCTGGGTATTTTTTAGCTTCTATGTGTAACTTGCTATTATTCCGTTTTCCTATCAAACACAGCTTAAAGGTGTGCAATATCCCGACGATCATTTAATATATTTATGGATGCTTAAAGTTAACTGTGGAAGTATGTTGTTGGCTGTATTACTCTATGAGTCTATGTTGGGTATAGTTTTTGCTGCATTGTTGACTGAATGATGTGCTATGAATGTTAGGTTGCGTGATGCAACAAGAGGTATGGATCTGAGGTACACGCATACTACCGTATGTACAGATCTGCATACAGATTTACAAACAACATACCTCTACAGCTACTACATCCATAAATACATTAAATAATTAAGAAAACATTACACATTATTCTTTATTCAAATGCTGATACATTGACTAAGCTTTTCATTAATTAGGACACATACTTTGTTTCCATCATATAGTGCTCTTACTGCATTCAGCAATTGCTCTTCAAGTCCGTATTTGTGCAAAACATCCCATGCTTCCTACTTAATTACATGATCATGCGCTTCCTCTAAGCCAAGCCAAGTACAGAAAGCATGCAGAGCATGGCTTCTGGAATTCATCCCAACTTCTTAGTAATAGCAAAGCTCCAGGTCACCTGCCTAGGAAGGAAGAGGGCTTAGAACGGAAAAGCTGAGATGGCAACATCTTCCTTCTGTGGTGTCGTTTCCATTCATTCTGCTGTGAGATTAATCTACCTCATACTTTCTTTTCCTGTAGTTGTGCTACTTTCACTCTCATTTGTTTCATTTCCTTTTCTTTCATACTCATTTTTTTTTAAATTGAGGTCCACTGTTTCATGTTCTCATCAACCTGGTATTCTTTGCTAATTCTCTAAATCTTTCATCATGAACAATCGAAGCAGTCATGCTTTTTAATTAATTCCTTTGCCATGAGTACACATGAACAGTGTCAGCACTTCAAGCTTCATTTACTCTAGTGCTGACATAAGAAGGAGAAGCGGAGGCGTCTGGAAAGGGACGTTTGACTTTTCACCTACTTATTTTCCCTGGAGATAATATCCCCTAGGAGATGAGATGGGAGGGTGGAAATTCCTTTGAGATGGAGCAGTAGATTAGGGGTAGAATGACTTGGAAAATGGGCAATGAGTGCAGGGGAGTAGGGAACAGAAAGGGAGGATTTTGGGTCTGGAAGTTAGTGTTGGCTACGATGAGCCAGGATTTAGAATGTCGTGCTTAATAAATGGGAGTTTTTATCAAAGACTTTGTTTGAAATGCAATTTATTTGAGACGATCTCAAAACTTGACAAACAGACTTATCCCTAAACTTCACATACAATTCTTATTTCCTATTTCCCCCCCCCATCCCGTCCCCCATGGATCATATTCATTCAGAATGTTGGACAACTTTTCTTCCAAACTTTGTTTTTTCATTAACACCATTCTCTGCAGCAGGTCATACAGCTATTGCCAACTTGTGAATTGGTGATAGTTGACTTGGATTGAATTTAAAACTGATTGAACTATATTGAAAAAAAATGGAAGTGGCTTTCTGAAAACGAACTATAAAGCTGGTAGACAAGACAGGGAAAAAAGGGGAAGCAAAGTGGATTTAAAGCAATACAGAAGAAATATCTAGGTATTAAGATTAATTTGTTGTTTACAGGGAAGGTCTTTCCTCCAAGTTCTTATTTCAGAGAGCTTTCCCACAGAACGGCTGGCGTTAATGGCCCTGAGGGTGAGAGGGGAGGGAATATAGCTAGACCTTGACTTACGACCACAATTGAGCCCAAAATTTCTGTTGCTAAGTGAGACATTTCTTAAGTGGCATTTTCCCATTTTATGACATTTCTTGCCCAGGTTGTTAAGTGAATCGCTGCAGTTGATAAGTTAGCAACACGGTTGTTAAGTGAATCTGGCTTCCCCATTGACTTTGCTTGTCAGAAGGTTGCAAAAAAAGATCACATGGCCCTGGGATGCTGCAACGGTCATAAGTATGAATCTTATGTTGTTGAATCTGAGTTTTGATCACATGATCATGGGGATGCTGCAAAGGCCGTAACTCTGAAAAACGGTCCTAAGTCACTTTTTTTCAGTGCCTTTCTAACTTTGAACCGACACCAAATGAACGTTAAGGTAAGTCGAGGACTACCTGTATTCCTATCAGATCTGTTATATCTGTTACCAAAGGTAAACAAAAAGGGTTTAGCACAATTGGTAATAGTCTGTTTTCAACCGGTCAGGAAATGCAAGATTTCTCCTAATTCCCAGAGATGCATAATAGCAAAGTTGTCTGGAACCCATACAACAAAACCAGCTGCAGCTCTAATTGCAGAAGCTGGCTCAGCTGTAGACAAGTTCATAAACAGACACCAAGGACATGCAGTCATGTAAAAACTGTTGGAATTGTTTGGCGGACGATTCCTCTCCCGTCCCCTCCTTCATGCTCAGCACCAGAACTCCACATTTAGGAGCCGGGAATGACAGTTTTTCTATAAATTGACAAGACACTAAACCTAAGGTTTCATGGCATCTGACAGGCAAAATTCCAACCATTTGTATGATAACCTTTTTTAAAAAAGTAATAATTTTGCAAATAGCCATAGGAAACAGATTCCACATTAGATTGCTCAGGTTTCAAATGAACGTGGAAGTTACTATTGCCACTCACTTTTGTATAGGGGCATCTATACAATCTTCTCTCCATGACTTGTTTTGGTGTCCATCTGAGATCAACTCCCAAGGAAATTGGCATGCAAACAAATTAACATTAGCCCTTGGGCAGTGTGGCACTTCCTGATCCTACTTATTGTGTGCCAGCAACCATTTGGTCGATTTATCCAGATGTTCTGGATTATAGTTCCTACAGTCTCATTTAACGTTCCATAAGGCACGTGTCTGATGGGAACAGTGGTCAAACCCTTTGGAAACAACAAATTGGGAAAGAATATTAACAAATAATTATACCAGGCTTGTGAAGACACCTGCAATTTTACACAGCAGTTTGTGCAGTTAAAACTAACCCGAACAAGGATTTCTTGAGAGGCATGCCTTTTCAATATAGGACAATTTGGACTGATCCTCTTGTCTGCATGTGGCTATTTATTTTGGTGGAGGTAAATTTCAGAATGGTTCACTGTGAATGGTTAAGGTAGAAGATTGTTTCTTTTACTTTTAAAGCTCCAGGTTAGAGCACAATGTGCAAAACTGGTAATTATTATCTATCTATCACTCAGTTGTATCTGATTTTCAAAGACTGCCTGGGTAAGTCCCTGCAGTTTTCTTGACAAGGTATTTCAGAAGTAGTTTGCCATTGCCTTCTTCTTAGAGCTGAGAGAAAATGACTGGCCCAAGATCACTCAACTGGCTTTGTGTGCCTAAAGTGAGACTCATCGTCTCCCAGTTTCTAATCTAACCATCACATCAGACTGGTTCTATATCAGTATGTATGTATATATGTATGGAATTTGGGTAGGGAAATATATAATCCATAATATAGTCCCTAATACTTTCACCAACATCAAAAAGGAGAGTCAGAAAGCTGGGATCCTGGATAAGGCAAGTTTTCCTGCCAATAGAAGAACCATCCTGTCCAACTCGAACACCAAAAACTCTCTGCTCTACAGCTATTCCTCCTGCATCACAATTCAGCCAGAAGTTAATTGGCTCAGCCACCAAAAAAAGGACAACTTTGGAAGCCAGAGACATGGTACCCATGTTACGTGCAGTCTGTGTGGATGTGCTTTTAGAAACCAAGTGATCTGTATTCTTGGCTTCACTAGGACCAAAGTGAGCAACAAAGGAGTAGCTTTTGCTAGAGAACTGAGTTCTGTAATCAAGAAACCTCTAAGGCTCTCAGGATCTTTTAGTGTGTGTTTTTTTTTTCAGGGTATCTACTGATTTCCATTATTTCTCTTTTGTTTTTAAAAGTAAGATTTTAGGCCTCATGAATTAGAGAGTTCTACAAAGAATAAGTTAAGACATATGAAGGCTGTCTGCAATAGTTTTCTGATTAGAAGAAATTGTGGCATGTATGTTTCCTTTTTTTTTTTTTTTTCTTTTGGCTTTTATATCTTATCTTTCCATATTTAATATACGTATTGGTCCTCCTAGATCTTTTCTTAATTTTCTCGTTCATATATCATGCTCAAGAAATGTGAGAATAAAATATGTAAACATCTGAATAGAATAAAATATATAAATTGTTACTCCCAGAGGATTTTGTGTGCAAATGATTTCTTTTCATGGAGAAAATAACATTTTATTCCCTGTGAATTGCCATACATCACTGCCATGAAACGGTAGTTATTGGACTCTGATTCAGAAATTGGCAATCTTATATACCTTAGATATTGTGGTTGTACAATTTAGGCTGTAAGCATGGAATTTCAGTTTGTTTTACACCAGCCAAAAGATCAGAAAAAGAGAAGCACTCAACTCTCCTGGACTCTTAAAATAACATTAACAAGAATAATGATTCGTGTATGTTTCATTTTTCTATGGAAAAAAAAGCAAGGGCATTTTTCCAAATCAATTTAAATCAATCTATAATTCCTTTGGTTTGCTGATAATATGACTCAGTTATTATCATTTTAAATTACTAACTTATTTCTTCTTTTTAAGTTTGTTCTCGATGCTAAGGAATGGACAATTTACCATAATGTGTTAAATGGGTTGGATTCATCTATTCAAGCAGCAATTGTCTTTTATAAACTACAGGAACACTAAGAAATGTATTTTTTTCTTACAGTTGTAAAAGAGATCAACTCCTGCTCCTGTAGCATTAAAATCAATCCTAACATCTTGCCTTTGATCTTCATGTCACAAAAAAAAAAAAATTACTTGGTTTCTTCCTATTGGGAGACTTTAGAGCTTAAAAAAATCACAGTTAAAAATTTGATGATGGCGATGACCAAGAGCAAAAGAACATGTATTCACATCAAATTGATTATGAATATCTTTGCTAGCTTTGGAGAGGGGGATAATCTGCTGTATTTCTATATCTCTTCTGCATATGAAACAATAGATAATTTTCCTAATGTTGTGATGGGAAAAACTCAAGGTTATGTGATGGAATTCTGTTATAGCAGAAAACTAGGACAAATATAAAAGTTATGCATCCTGCAAGTCATGTTGCTGTTAGGCAAACCAACTGAGGTAATTATTACTCAGTTACTGCGGGCGATCAAAGTATTGTTTGTAGCTTTCAACTCACCATTGCTAACAGGGTGCAATTTTGAATTCATCACTCAATATAAGCTGCTCTTCTCCATTAAAAAGAGAAAGACAGCACAAAGGAAAATCCCATGTATGAAGGTCTTTTGAATATTTATGTGGGGGTTTCTTTTTTAAAAGAAATTCCAGAAGTACAAAACTTAAATTCCTAGGTTCATTGAAAGAAAGCTCTTGTTTTGTAGCACCGATTTTCCTGAGAAACAGCAATGAATTAAGCTGGTAGTTGTATAAAACTTTTAATAACCACATCTACGTAGTCAGCTAAGACATATTACTGTAGAAACAAATTGTGCACACACAAAAGTGCTTCAAATATTATCTGCTGGAAATTGTGTGGTTGACTTTGTACTCTTGTTTCCCTTGGAGGATCAGCATTGTCCTATGGGCCTGTGGAAATAAGATTCTATTAGGAACACTTGTTTTCAGGTAGACTACCCACCTCTGGGTACCCACAGAAAAATATCCTTTGCGCTTTGAAAACAAAAGATACTGAGTTAACTTCACAGTAGCATTTGGATTTTTTTTTAAATTTGAATTCTAGGAAAAGGAAATACTGTATGCACATAGTTCAGTTGTTTATAGGAACTTGAGTGTCCAGCGGAAGAAATGAGGAAAACATGAGATGAAGGATATACAATAATTTCACTGTTCATATGTAGGAGATGAGCAAGCTAAGATGAGTTGGAAGGCGGGGTTAAATGTGTCAGCAGTTTGGAATCTTTGCGCTTCCACAAGAGACCTAAGTTCAACCTTCTGTGAATTCCATTGACCCTTAGGACTAGTTTAGCTTTGACCATTAATTGACCAGACTCTTGTGTGTAGGTAGTAATAATAAACTCTTCAGTGCTTTATGCTTAGTGAGTGTTCCTGACTCTGCGCCTGACATTGCATCATATTCCCGTACATTTTTTTAAAAAAAAGCACTACAGAACATTTAAATCTGCAAAAAGATTTCTTAAACAGATTGTTTTTTTTAAGATGAGGAGCAGAATGGAAGCCATGCCCAGGAAGACAAAATCTATGGGTTGATGACTAAAGACAACATTGTTGTCTGGATGGTCAATCTAATTACCATAACTGCATAAAAGTCATTCTGTAGCCAAATGAAAAAGTTACCTCATAAGGTTTGGTTTGTCATACCCCAAAATTCAGCTCTGAGATGAAAGAGGAAGGCATTTTCAATAATGTTGGGCACTTTATATTTAAGCAGGTAATTGTCATAATTCCTTAGGTAGATGGTAAATGCGTAAGAGGAAGATGGTTAAATAAAGTTAAATAAATAAATAAATAAATAAATAAATAAATAAATAAATAAATAAAATATGAACTAAATAACACCCTCAGATTCATCTTGAAAAAATTGTAAAGCAAAGTATAAAATGAGATTGATTTTTAGGAATGAGTTTTATTTTTACGGCTGAAAAGCTCTGAGTTTTATTGATGGACAGCACTCAAAACAGATAACCTGAAAAGTTGATCTCAGGTCTCACTGATCTGATTGGACTGATTTAAATCAGGAAGGAAAGATTTGAAAGATATTCTCTAAGTACTATCACCTAATGGCACAGAAGTAAATGAAACATAATGAGCATATTCTCTGCCTGTGTGCTGCTGAAATTTATAGAAGCTGTGGGACAGCTGTTGCACAAATCACACTTATGCAACAAGTCTTGTGCCAAACTAGATGGGGGATATCCAGGGACATGCTTGCTTTCCTTATGGGCTTTTCTCTTGTGTGTCAAAGAAGGCAGGTTGATGTACTGAGAAATATTTCTTGTACGCCATAAACACTTCAGATCCTAGGTCCTTTATCAAGGGCTCTGAAAACTCTGCCATTTCTCAATCAGGTCTCAGGCACTTTGAGGAACACCTCTATTTGATTTTTCAATCATTTGTGACTAGACAGAAATGGAGGTCAGTTAATGAGATCTACTACACAAAGAAAGCCTCACACTATTTCAGGTAGCAGCCCCTCCATTCCCACACAGAAGCCTGTAATCTGGTGGCTACTCAGTAAGATGGTATCCTCCCAGTGCTCTGCAGTTATCGGAAAACAAGCTTTTTTTCCTCTCCGGGATGTGTTTTCCTATCCTTTGGAAAGACTGATTCCCCACCAGGCTGTCAGTGAATCCTGAGAGTTCCCAAAAGCAGGTGTAAGCTGCTTTAGCTGAGGCTGATGTGGGCTAAGTTACCCCACCTTTGCAACAACTTGCTAATTCAAAAGGAGGTTTTGTGGCAGGACTCAAGAGTGTCTTTCTTGTCAAAAGAATCAGCAGCAGAAATGCTAACTGAGTCCCTAGTACAGACTAAAGAGACTCAGTTTAACACTCAACTAGCTGACAGCTGCAACAAAGCTCCGAGACAATCTATGGCTGCTCACTTTGCTGAATGTCCTTCATTCTTAAATCCTAGCCCAGCTCTTACCGATAATACCTCTTGGATTCAAATCCCCTTTGTACAATTGAGGTAATCTGTACTTTTCCCAGCTCAGACACCAGTCCCACGCATACTGTACCTCATATTAAAGCTATGATTTGTGGACTGAGCCCGTAAGTGTCAAGGTTCATACATCACATAAACTGAAATTTACAATTTACAGTGACTGGATTCAAGCAACATGCCAAACACATTATGTTACAGTTTTATTATATTTCATGAACCGATCAGTGCACTGATGAAAATCAAGAATTGTTACAGGGTAATGAAATTAAAATGTATGCCCTTTTCATTCAGGTACACAGATGTAGTGAAGGATAGGAAGATGACTGCCAAAAAGGTCTAGAAAATCAAATGTCAAAAAATCTCCAGAAACTATGACAAATACTGCCATTGCCCCCATTGTGCAGCCAGCCAATTAAGCAAATACAAGCACATTTCCCAGCTTCAAGATAGACGAACGATTAGGCACATATAAGCCTGTTACTGAAATGGGAGAGAAGCATTGCCCGGCTAAGGGCAGCTCCACAAAGCAAAAAAGGATGTACTTATTACCTTGACGGATGGAGACGTATCTGCCATTGGAAGCCATGAAAACCACTTGTGGATGACTCTCTTCCAGATCAAAGAGTTCATCTTTCCCTGGCTTGGAGCTCCTGCCAGATTTTAGAGTGCCCGTAGGTCCCACCGGTGCTAGGTATTTCCCATCACAATCCTTGAAGGCCAACTTCCCTGCCTTGAATTCCAGGGTATAACCTGAATGGCGGTCAGGCTCCTGGACCAAGGTGCCATCGTTGCGCAGGTAGCGATTGTCGCAGGTTCGTAGGCAATACTTCTTGTTCTGGAAGGTAAGGGTGATAAGCGAATCCACACCCCAAGGGATGTTGCTGTCTATAGAGATCTCGTCCTCTTGGGCACTGAGGTGAGCATACCTTCGCCTGCTAACGCTCAAAAGATTAGCTTGGGGGTGGATGGCCAAGTGTACAATCCAGAGCTCAGTTTCAGTAATGGTTTGGGCGAAACAGGACAACCTGTCTTCAGAACCACCAAAGAAGCGCTTGTACGGTTCTGACTGGAGCGCCCAGCGTCCGTCTGACTGAGTGACAATGATAAAACACCCATCCGTTTCTGGCTTCTCAGCTTCACAGGAGACCTTGCCATCCTTGTCGGCAGACAGGTACCTACCTAGGTGGCTCTTTAAGAAGACCACCGAGCTGTCTCCGTCCTGTTCCAGGCTCCATATTTGCTTCCTTTTCAGACTCGGTGCCGAGGCATTGATTTTATAGCCAAAGTGCTCTGCTGTTAAATAGCGATTATCAGAGTTGATTAAGCCAAACTGGATCTTCAAGGCCTGGTGGATCCCATTGGTTGGCATCTTCAGTCTAGACAGCAAACAATCCTAAAGACTGGGGTGAAAGTCAAGTTTTCCCAGTTATTAATAAGTATGAAAGTTATGCCCAGCTTCACAATTGAGGAATTGGATTAAAACAAATGAGCGTCTACATCTCAGTCAAAGCCACGGGTGACCTGCAAATGCCCCAGTGCCAGGTCCGTCTGCAGCAGCTTTTCCTTCATCTAATCTGCAACCCATAAAACCAATCTTGTTCATTACTTTTTCCCCGCCCTCCACACCTCCTTGAGCTGGCAGCATTGCTCTCTCCTGCACTGCTCACATTGACTTCTCCTCCTCCTCCTCCTCTGCACCGCACAGCAGGGATGGAGGGGGGGGGGAAAGTAGGCACTTAGCACTGCACCAGCCTTGCTTAATTAGCACAGCTAGGATTACAAAGCTTTCAATGAGCTGCCAGCCTCCTGTAACCAATAGTGGAGCTTCTAGATAAAAGCCACAACGAAAAGGGGTTGACAGGTGGCACAATAGCCTTTTGATCAGCTATGTTCTTCAGTGGGATCTTGTATTCTACAATAGTGGCGTTCTGCACTATAGCTCCGTCTCTTTTCCTTTGCTGTCTCAGTATCTCTAAATGTTTCATAGATTCCCTACCTAACTCCTTCACATCTTAGGGCTACAGTACCTTGCAACCAAACCTGCTGCCTTCCTGGCTGATTTTCTCCGCGGAAGATTTATTCCTCTTTGTCTCTGTGTAAAGTTACATGGTTCTCTGATTCCATGTGGTAGGTCACCTTTGAGCTGAATGCCTCTTTGGTTCAGCTTCTAATCTCCTTAACAATTAAAAGGGCCTTTCTATTAGTATAATTCTTTTATCCTCCTTCAGATTCTTTGCCTCCATCTGTTAAGTAGCCCCAAATCCGTAGCTCCTTTAAAAGGAAAGTGGCAGGATCCCTTAAGTTTAAGGAAATGGTCTACCCAGAAGTTGAATCAGGGCAGACTATAAAGCAAATGGAGCCAGCTAGGATGGCAAACCCAAGACTTGAATAAGTAAATCTCAAAGAAATGCTGCTTAATTTAAACACAAAATCTTGGAATCTGCTAAAGCAGAAATTATTCAAAATACAGAATGGAAGCTATACCAAGTACCCTATTTATGGGTTTGCTAAGAAGCAATACCAAACCCATGGCATATAACCAATCAATCAATCAATCAATCAATCATTGATCTGCAGTGGATTCCAGATTTCCATCTAGTTATTCCATTAGGCAAAATGTAGCTGCTTCCTTAGGTAACAGATCCCAAAGTATCTGGCATTTCTCCTAAACTTCCAGGCTACCTAATTGCTTTCAGGTGCAGTGAAGGCAGAGGTGGGTTTCAACAGGTTCTGACCAGTTCTGGAGAACCGGTAGCAGAAATTTTGAGTAGTTTGGAGAACCGCTAGTAAAAACTCTGACTGGCCCTGCCCCCATCTATTCTCTGCCTCCCAAGTCCCAGCTGATCGGGAGGAAATGGGGATTTTGCAGTAACCTTCCTCTGCCACGCCCACCAAGCCACGCTCACCAAGCCATGCCCTGCCCTGCCCACCAAGCCACGCCCACAGAACCGGTAGTAAAAAATTTTGAAACCCACCACTTAGTGAAGAACTTTGTGTTCCTGGATAAAAAACAAAACCAAAACCAAAAATGCACCCACCTGCTTCTAGATAGAAGAGGGCAAGGGACACCAAGGAGACAGGCAACCTGGAATTAAGGAGAAACTTCCTAACAGTGAGAACAATTAACCAGTGGAACAGCTTGCCTTCAGAAATTGTGGGTGTTTCATCACTGGAGGTTTTTAAGAAGAGACTGGACAGTCACTTGTCTGAAATGGCATAGGGTCTCCTGTTTGAGCAGGGGGTTGGACTAGAAGACCTCCAAGGTCCCTTCCAGCACTATTCTGATTGATTGGACCTTCCATTTTGCCCTTTGCCTCGAGTAGCAAAATCTCTTGTGCTAGTTCGGCAGTTGCTTTTCCACCCCCTTTCTTCCCTCTAGGCTCCCTGCATCCATAGAAAAATGTGTTTCTGAGATTAGAGAATATTGTGAAAACTCTAGTAATACGAAGGTGAAATGGAGAGTTGGTAGAGGCACGATATAATATTGGAATTGATATTGGTGGTGAGACATGAATGGGAAACTTACTCTTCGACAAAGTTTAAGTAGAACAGTTCACTGCTTGGGTGTTGCATGAGTCAGGGAGGAGTCTAGATAGTGGGGAGTAATGCTAGTACAGACAATCCTCAACTCATGATCATTCACTTAGTGACCAATTCAGGTTACAACAGCACTGAAAAAAGTGACTTACAACCGGTCTTCGCACTTACAACTATCAGAGCCTCCCCATGGTCACATGATCAGAATTTGGGTGCTTGGCAACCAGCATGTATTTACGATGGTTGTAGCATCCCGGGGTCATGTGATCACTATTTGCAACCTTTCCAGCAGTCTTCTGCTGGAAAAGCAAATTCAATAGTAGAAGTTGGATTCACTTAAAGACTGCTTAATTTCCGCTGCTTGTGCAAAAGGAGCACGTGCAGACACACTCACCCGCTGCTGTTGCAAGTGGGAATGCCCATGCACATGAGCTAACCCACTTCCAGGGCCCTGATCTGATAAGGTTGGGGACCCCTGTACTAGAGGCTATGCTTCTGAACCTAAGCACAGTGCTGAAAGAAACTGAATAATTACATACCAGAAAATCCCATTAGAAAGAAAATACAATTTATAATGTACCGTTTCTTTGATGCAGACTATGGTCAGCTGTCAGTGAAGGGGAGACCTGCTTTTGTACTTGAACTTGATCCTTACCTATGCTATCTAACTATTGGAGCCAAGACAAATTTGTGCGGAGATGGTTTTCATCATCAAATGGTGTTTAGTATGAATAGTTCTCTGGAAAGTACAAGTACATCATTTTTAAGATAGAAGGCAAAGCAGACACAATGAGAATTCTGCTAGCATCTATATATCTCTGTTTTCACTTTTGTTCATGTGACATAATACTAAGCAATGTGGAAGATAACCTGATGAATCACTGATTCACCCTAGCATTAGCAAGGGTGATAATGGGAACCATTTATGCGTGGCACGCCTATCTACAGTGCTTTATATCTATGAAAAATCGCTTCTTCAACTTTTGAAGTCCAAACAGCTAATTAAACCTTGTGTCAATCATTAGGTCATCACTTTCTCAGACAACCTTTTCTTCCCCAAAACATAAGAATCTTTTAAAATTAAAATTTTTTTTTAATTTAATTACAGAATAAATGTTGTCCATCTGAAACATGGGAAGAAGTTTTAAAAAGGAAATCTTGTCCTTTGAGAAAGGAAGCCTCACTGTGAAGCAAGGAACCCCATCTATTTAGAATTAAGGGCCTATGGCCCCTTCCCCCATATTTTGCTGAATTGTTGCTCCCAAAATAATTACATGGCTGGATGGCTTTCAGATGTTGTTCAGCATCATCCAAAGGCCCACAAATTCTTCATTCCTGCCATGTATGGAATTTGGTCTTAGAGAAAATTTGGACTGCATTCTACACTGTGCTGCTTGCCTTTCTTAAAAGAAGCTACATGACCATTTTCATCCCAAATAAAATCTGGGCTGTAAAAAAATCCAGAAGACCCCCCAAGGTGGTAGCAAAGAGGTTTTCTGAAGCTTTGAAGGCCACATCTAGCAGCTTTATCCTCTCTCTTCCAGCACAACTAGGTCCCTATCAAACTAGCAGAAGCTGATCGTTCTAAGTGAGCACTAACTGAGCTGACTCAGCCTTATCAATATTTATTTCATTGTTCCTCAAGGGCAAAAGGAGAACACAGTAGTATCACTGAGAGTTACCACACAGCTTCCCTAGTTAGGAAATGCCTACTGGAGTATCTGTGTGTGGTTCAGGATATGCCCTTCCAAACCATAGAAGGCATAAATATGGTAGATCCTGCCAATTCCCCTAATCTGCATCTTTCTAAATGGGAGCAAAGAAATTGTGTGTGTGTGTGTGTGTGTGTGTCAGGTGACTCACTCCATGAATTGCTCCCCACTTCATCCACCACAGAATGCTTTTACTTCTAGAGGAGAATATGGTTAAGATAAATGGGAAGAACAGTTGTTCCAACCATTATTTACTAAGCCCCATTTCCTGATACCTCCTGGATGTCGTGAATATATACCAGTGGTGGGATTCAATTTTTTTTACTACCGTTTCTGTGGGTGTGGCTTAGTGGGTGTGGCATGGCTTGGTGGGCGTGGCTTGGTGGACGTGGCAGGGGAAGGATACTGTAAAATCTCCATTCCCTCCCCACTCCAGGGAAAGGTTACTGCAAAATCCCCATTTCCTCCCAATCAGCTGGGACTTGGGAGGCAGAGAATAGATGGGGCGGGCCCAGTCACAGGTGGTATTTACCGGTTCTCCGAACTACTCAAAATTCCCGCTACTGGTTCTCCAGAAGTGGTCAGAACCCAGTGGTGGGTTGCTTCTGGTTCTGTCTGATTCTATAGAACCAGTAGTAAAAGCAGCGGGAAGCTCCGCCTACCCACCTGGACATCATAATTGACGAGCTGCACATGCCCAGAAGCTGTGCATGCCCAGAAGTGCATGCGCTCCAATTGCGAACTGGTAGTAAAGGTAAGTAGAACCCACCCCTGTCAGAACCTGCTGAATACCACCTCTGGTATATACATTTCTTCCATAGATCAGATCCAGTAGTTCCAGATTTCTGGGATATCTATATATAAAGAGGCATTCATTTGCATAAAGCCAACATTTTTCAGCTGATCTGCTACATCATGGGTGTCAAACTCGCAGCGTCACATTGCCTTCATGTGATGTTTCATGACATTTTTCCCATTCGCAGAGCTGGGATGGGCGTGACCTGTGCATGATGCATCCAGCCCACGGGCCGCCAGTTTGACACCCCTGTTTACATGTTTTCCAAACAAGTATGCCTTAATTTTCTTCTAATAATCTAACTGTATACTCCTACAATCTGAATGTTCATTTCCTGGTTACAGAATGGAAAAAACAGTTTTTGTTCTTGATGGATTTAAACAATTTATCTTTGCGTATCTAAGATATCAGCAGCTGTAACTGGATTTATTGACTCTTTTCATTCTGAAACTAACAGGAAGCGCCTGCTGCACGTGTGAATCAAGTATTTGCAGAATCAATCCTGCAGCTGTAGGTAGGAAGCCTTTGTTCTGACAAATGTCAGTTCCTCTGCCTCTGCTTGAAGGAAGCCACAGAAATTTCCTCTAGCCCTGTCTGTTTCCGTTCTTTAATCTTTTTCTATCATACAACAGATTTGGAAAGGCAGCCACATATTCTGTTAGACTGCCTTTTCAAAATGGTGGGTCAAAGAACAAGGCCCACACCTTCTAATCTGCTGCTTTCCTCTTCGGCAAATGGTCGGAAAGTTTCAGAGATATGAGACTCCTTTAAAGCAGGAAAAAGCAGAATAGATTATTAATAAATAAAATTATTTTTGTCTCCTGGGGTAGTTAATCTCCTTTAGCTCAGCTGGAAGATGGTTCCCCTCTGAGCCTTGCTGGCAGTGCATTCATTTAGACCAGAGGATAGGCAATTTTCCGCAGACAAAGAATGACATGGGAGTCGGTATCAGGAGCCTCATAGCTAGCACAGGCCTGGATGACAGAAAAGTGTTAGAATTAACTATGCGGCACTGTGCGGTAGATCTTTGCTGACATTTTGTGCTCAACTGGAGTTTTGCAGCCCAGATCTGGTAGCCTGAAATAAAACCAGAGAAAACTTGAGCATGGGTGGCTAATCTTTGATTTAATCCCAGACTGAGTAGCTTTGACTTATCAATAGAGTTAGTCAAATTCATTCACTTTCTACCGTTTTCATATTAAAAATAAAGATGAAAGATGAACAATCAGAACCAAATCCAGACATCAAATATTTAACACAATGAGTGCTTTGTGGAATCTAGAAGATGGTGAAACAGAATAAAGCCAGATGACATCAATAAAGGAGAACATTTTGTAGCTCAGGGTTGAACTGTGGGGTCCTTGGTGCTTTCTGAGCTTGGCTGTTTTCTTGCAGATGGTTCATTACCCAACTATTGATGCACTGATGATGATACTTAGCTGGGTACTAAAACATCTGTAAGAAAATAACCAAGCTCAGAGAGCACCAAGGATCCCATAACTTTATCTTGGTCTTCAGAAGGCTTTTCCAACTTGGCTGGTACCTCCATATGAATTGGACTTCCTTACCAAGATTGGGAACATTCTTTCTTGGGCGGCCTTTTTTCTACTTTTCTCCAAATTTATGCTCAAGTCCAGTGTCTAGACTGTGTAATACAGTCTCCAGTTTACATTTCGTAACAGATCTAAAAACTTAGTTGTTGTTGTTTTTTTTAATGGATGGAGGATAAGATTAGATAAAATTGATGTGAATTGTGGAGACAGCTTGTCAGTTTCATCTATCCATTTTGTTTTCTTTTTGTATCCCTCCCCCTCTGTGTTTGTATCCTGAATCTTTGACTGGGCTCTTCTGCCATTTTTTTTTTTTTTTTGCATTCTCACTTTCAATTCTAGGTTCAGAAACATTCTCTGGGTGCTACGGTACTCCATATTTCATCTATTCCCTTATTTTTGCCTTTGGAATGGACTCACATCTTGTGACCTGCAATCCTCTCAGATCATACTTCATTCATTTCCCTGATCTCAGTTGTGTTCCTGTACCCAAGAAAAGCAGCCAGAGCTGCAGATAATGACATAATTTGCTTAGACTCTATATGGTGCTTGTACATGTTGTATTTATCTGAAAGGAAGGTGAGTCTGAATTCTCCAAAAGGGAGGACAGACAGGGAAAACCTGTGTAGTATCTACTTTCCCCATCTTATCAACCTGGCTTGCCTATTTCAGCTGAAACCAATCTTAAAGAGACTCCACCTTCACCTAGTAAATGTGAGCTTATGACACAATTGTATGTACCCTATGTATGTATGAATGTTTATATACACCTGTCAGAAGCCATACAACAAGAAAGGGCAAGGCCAGGATGCTCATTGAATTACTGATTAAAATTAATTGCCTGTAAAATGAAGTATCCATTTACAAAATTAAATCTGCATACATCAGTTATTCTGTCTTACACAGAGAAACATTCAAGTGCAAACTCTTTTCTCCTCCTAGCAGACGGAAAGAAGAAAATTCAGGATTTCTGATAGGGGAAGAAATAGCTGCCTTTGGGAGTCAAAGAAAGAGGAAGAAGGAGCAATTGGATGGAAATAAGATTAATCAGGAAGATAATTGGATGAAGGAAAGCAGGTTAGGCATTACAAAAAAGATTCACTTAGTTGACCAAGCAAACAGCCTCTTCCAAACAGCCTCTAAATTTCAAAAGTGTCCGTCCGTCCATCTATCCATCCATCCATCCATCCATCCATCCATCCATCCATCCATCCTGTTAAATTCACAGGGAATCATTTGGGGGAAAACGTATTCTGTTAGATGAATTGCTGAGAAGGGACGAACCCCAGAATTATCTATAAAATGGATATGAGAAATATTCCAGCTATCTGACCAATAAAATTGCTTGGATTTATTTGGAGCTGGTCTCCAAGTAGACAGATCTCAATCCTCTCTATACTTTACTCAACTATGCCCACAATTGCAGTCAATATTTGTTATTCGCAGTAGTTCTATAAAGTTGACACAAACACTGAATGGGCAAACACTTGGGCAAATACTAACCATTGTTTCTACAGGAAACCCAGGGTTAGGTTCCTGCAAGCCTCATAACAATTTTGTAACCCAATCAATACAATAAGTGAGCTTGCTTGGTATGGTGGTTGTCACTAGGCTAAAAAAAATGGGAGATAGCAGGAGCAAGTACTCCTGGTTGTGTTTCTTGTCTGGGCTACTTCGAAGGGCCAACACATTATGAGAGCTGAAGCGAGAAGGCAGTGCATTGCCTTCTTCAATCTCAACTGTGAATGTGCAAATGAGGCGACTCAAATGTTTTCCCACACTCTATGTGTCCACAAATGGCCATGAAAGTCCTGCAAGTACCATTGTGCTTGACTTACAAGCACAATTGATCCCCAAATTTCCATTGCTAAGCAAGACAACTGTTGAGGGAGTTTTGCCTCATTTTGCAACCTTTCTTGCCACAGTTATTAAATGAATCACTGCGGTTTTAAATTAGTAACACGGTTGTTAAATGAATCTGGCTTCTCCATTGACTGGACTGCCATCTGTCAGAAGTGGGTGTAGGGCAGGAGTCCTACACCACTTCTAATTAAATCTAATTAAAAAAAAAAATAGCAACTGATTGGTTCGCGAAAGTAGCGAGCCAAATACGATCTGGCAACTGGCATAAATACATGCCAGTTGCCAAGCATCCTAATTTTGATCACGTGACCTTGGGGATGTGAAAAACGGTTACCTGTCACTTTCAGTGCCACTGTAACTTAAATGAATGGTTGTTAAGGACTACAGTACCTGTATTGATTTGGCAGTTACAAATAAATTTTAGCGATTAAGCAAATTTGCAAATATGGAATCAGGAAATAATGAGGATTGATTATATTACTCTTTCCAAGCAGGTGCTTCCAAGCTGCTCGCAGAACAGCCTCCCCATTCCTTCATTTGCCCCTTCCTCAACCTTCTTCCAGGTTTTATTATATAAAATATGGATAGTATGTAGATGGGTGGGTGGATAATGGGATTTATGTTATACTAGATGAGACAGAGGGACTTATAGGAGTTTATGCCCAAGTCTGTAGAATAAGAAATTAAGTCCCTATTGTTATGCCTTAAAGCTGTACAAACGTCTGCATTCTAGACAAAAGGGAATTTGGAGCACTTGGGGGCAGTGGGGAAATCCAAATTTTTTACTACCAGTTCTGTGGGCGTGGCTTGGTGGGCATGGCAGGGGAAGGATACTGCAAAATCCCCATTCCCACCCCACTCCTGGGGGAAGGATATTGCAAAATCTCCATTCCCACCCCACTTAGGGGCCAGCCAGAGGTGGTATTTGCTGGTTCTCCAAACTACTCAAAATTTCCGCTACCGGTTCTCCAGAAACTGTCAGAACCTGCTGGATTTCACCCCTGCTTGGGGGCATACATATAGCAGGTCTAGAATAAATCACTGCGGCCAACTTGCTGTGATCAATTTGCTGTAACCAACTCGCTGCGGGACAACTCTCCATGGCCAACTCACCATGGGACAACTCATTGGAGGACAGGAGTTATACTAATATCGAAGAAATGGCGGAATAGAATCATTAAAGAAAGGATGCCAAAGGAGGGACAAAATGAAATGTGAATGACCAAAATTAAAATAATTTTGAAATGATTTAAAATAATTAAATTGAATTGTTGAATTGTCCCGCGGAGGGTTGGTCATGTCGAGTTGTCCCATTCCGATATATAGCACCTGTCATTGGAAGCGTGTTAAAGCAGTAGGAATTTTTCCTGGATTTGCACAGCTGCCCTTTGCAGCTGATGCACCATTCTTGGAAGAGACCTGTCTGGTTTAGGGTACTTCTGATATATGCTACATATATGACTGCATGCTCACTGGGTCTCTACACCCTTCTATTATGGTCTATACCAAGGGTCTCCAACCCCTTGTCCGTGGATCGGCAACCATCTGTGACACGCCAGAAACCAGGCTGCGCAAACAAGGCAAACCCCATCCGTGGGATGCAGGCAACACATGAAACCATGCTTCCTCCAGTGAAAACCTCTCTCCATGGAACCGGTCCCTGGTGCCCAAAAGGCTGGGGGAGCCGCTAGCCTATACTATATTTGCTGGGACTAACAATGATAATCTTATATTGCCTAGAAATGATAGTATAATTTATGTCCATAATATAAATACAGATAATTTCCATAATAAAAAACCCTCCTCAATTTAAAATTATAATATGAAGCTCACTCCAATATTCTCTTGTGCTTCAAAAAAGCCTGTAAATTGGAAATTATCACGAATAGTTCAACATAAGCTATAAATATTTTACTTATATGCTCTTAAGGATTTAGAAGTGACACGCCTTCCAGTCACAGCCTGCACTGATATTTCAGGTCCAGCTTAGGCTGGGGAGGGACATCCAGAGAAAGACAGCAAGATACAACTAGCTAATCACTTCAGGGAGATGCTTCTAAGGAAATTAAGTCTGCTGGGCAAAATTCCACCCAGAACAGTAATTTTGTAGCCAGAATTTCAACTCCTAGAAATACCTCTCTTGTAGTTATACCTGATATATATTGATTTAATTCTCATTATTTTAGTCAGTTTCTATTATTACAGAATTTACAGAGTCAACTATTTCAACACAGGGTACAGTCGATTCATGATAATTTTCTAGAGGAATAACTGCTGTTTAATTGATGTGTTCACAGTATTGTGAAATTGCATTTCTGTGAATTTCATGCCTCTTTGTGGAACAGAGCAATAAACACTCAGAAGATTGTAGTCATTCTGTTATTATTACTTAGGATATCTGAGCAACATATCTATGGTTACGTATTAAGAATTTGGGATATTTAGTGGCAATATTTTAACCATCAAGCCTTTTTGTTAAATCACAGTTCTGCTATTCATCACTTGATAATTTTCCGACTATTCCATTTTCTATGTACGCTCAACTTACTGTTCTGTTGATCTTTCTGTCCTCAATTGGTTCATTAACTCTCCTTTTACTATTGTTTCATTGCAAAATGGCCCTTGAAAATGCTTTGGAATTTGAACTATTCGTATATGCAATCTCACAGCGTATCAACCCTAGGAAAAACTGTAAAACTTCAACCTTTACAATGGTGTGGAGTTTCCTCTCTATTACAGCAATAGTTACCTCTTGGTCTTTGCTCTCATTGTTCTCATTACCTTTGGTATGAAAACGTGGTACTAAGATGTGAGGCTTCCCAATTTTTGGGGGGTGGGTGGGTATCCTCCTAAGACTCACAGCTCCTGCTCAAAGGTCAGAGATTGAACTTGGCAGGCTGTTGCATAGATAGGTTTGGTGTGATGATTCCAGCCATTTCTGATTCTGGAAGGCCTTTTCACAGTAACTTCCACCACAGGTATCTTCTGTATACAGGGCTGCCCTTGAAGATTTGGAAGCTACAGCTGGTATAAAACAGCTCTCTGAGCAGAGATGGGTATTTATTGATATACTGAATAATCCCAGTGCTGAGGAAGCTGCAATGACTGCAGCTGGCTTCTAGGTACCATTCAAGCTGCTGGTTGTCAGCTTCCATGACTCCAACTTTGTTATTTAAGGGAAAAGGTTCTCCTGTATTCCTGTGCCTGACTAACCAGATCAAAGGGGGCCAGCTTCTTCCAGGTCCAGTTTTACATGACAGGCATCGCATGACATAGGGCCTCAGAAGTGGGCTTTTTTCAATAGCTGCCCCCATGGTTTGGACTCTTTCTCCCTGGAGAGTTGGCCTCCTGACCCTTCTGGGATTTAGGAATGCTATTATGACTTATCTGTTCCATCAGGGGAGGAGGAGGAGGAGGAGGAGGAGGAGGAGGAGGAGGAGGAGGAGGAGGAGGAGGAGGAGATGCTCCAATCAGGAGTGAGGACTGCCAGAACGTATCTTCTGGTCTTTTCAGTTCTACCTTTTTAATATATTTTGAGATTCCTTTTTCTTATGGATGCTTTTATTTTATGATGTGATTCTTACTTGCATATAAATGAGGTCAATAAATAAACTCCAAATATAGATTCCTTCCTTCCTTCCTTCCTTCTTCTCCTTCCTTCCTTCCTTCCGTTCTTTAACTGTGACGTAGCATTTACAATTCTACTGCTGTGGCTTTGGTGAGCCAACTGTTAACATCAATACTGACAAATTACTAATTACTTTTCTTATTCCATCTGTAGACTAGCTACTGTGGGTGGATTTCGCCTTCTACACATATATTAGATGTAATAAATTTAAATAATAATTGAATCATTTCATCAGGTCTACCCAAGGTAATTAAGGTAGTTGCACCTTTTCTGTCTCTGTCCCATCTTAGGCTGGACATGAAATATTTGTGCAAAAGATGGCCTGAGGAATTAGCACCTTTAAATCTATAATAACGTATCAGTTAAAAAAGTACTCCATTCACTATTTGCATTGTGAGATTACTAAAGTCTTAATTTCCAATTTGCTAAATTCAACTTAAAAAGAAAGTTTCTTTTTTAATTAATGGAGATGAATGTGCAAAATTTACCAATCTGGGAATAAATAGTAACATTCTCGAGAACTCTCCAGAGCATTCTGTTTCTCTCAGAAAATGTCAGATTTCTCTGAACGTGCCAGGCTGATAGTTTCCAGAAGTAAGTTACTTCTGGAATTAGAAGCAGTCTGAGATGTTTTGAATTTAGTGTTTATGAACAAACAAGTGTATCTGGAGGTTGCATGTCCTTGAAACATTTCAAAACTGCTTCCAGTTCATAAGATTAACTTCTGGAAACCACCAAACCTCCCCCAAATGATAAAATATGGAGGACAATGTAATGATCTCTAGAATCTTCCATTCCCAGATGTACACATTTTTGCATATTTAATGAAGTGCTTATTCAAATAGAAACATATGTTTTCTGTAAAATGCAGAACATGTCCTGTCTGTCCTATGTAAACCCTGTTACAAATTGAGGCTGATCTGGATGAAAGTGCAAGTGAAGGTTCTGAGTGTTTTGCACACCTGAGAAAGAAAACTGGAATAGCTCTTCCCCCACCTCAAAAGCCTGGCAGACTGCGAATTAATGCACTTGCGGTATGACAAGGAAGGCGGTAATATAAGATGCTTGGTATAAACTCCTATGTAACCATACAAACAAGGCCAACTCGACATTTGTCAGCTGTATTAGAGCGCAAAGCTTATCCTCCTCAGCTAGCAGGGGAACAACAGTCCCATAATATTAGGATGTGGGAGGCTGGACTGGATTCTGATTTCTCCTTGAAGGAGTAGCTCAAGTTTCAGTTGATACCAAGTGGCAGATATTGTTGCTGAAAATAGGCCCAGCGGATTGGTTGCCTAATAATTATTTCATGCTTGAGAGCATCCTTTTTCTGCAGCGGCTCCTTTTACAGTCGCCTGGAACTGGCTGGTTTTCTCTCTGAAAGCCAGTATAGGTTACGTGAGCAGCAAAGCTACAGTTTAGTGTAACAGACTCTTGTAAGGCTTAAGGCAACCAACTGAATTCTGTAATTGATACCCACCCCGTGGGCGGTTTTTCCAAGCATGCGGCGAGGACAACCTGGGCTTGGTGTCCCATATGGATTGCTATCTTGCAATGGAAATCTGGCCCAAAGACTTAAAAGGGCAGGAGAGAGAGGGGTGGTGGGGGTTTTCTTGGTTCTCTGCCACCAAGGAGTATTCCTACCTTGGCAATGTCCAGGCCTCTGCATGGCTGTACATTCAAAAGGACTCACTAGCCACAGAGTAAATCAGTAAATCCCAGCAGGAAGCAGGCCATTACCCCTTTGGCTTCCTCTGACCACAAAACTGTTTACATTATAACTTGATAGAATTGGTCATGATGCAGAGCGTTAAGCTATGTCTACACAGCTTCGCCCTTCACTCACCAGGGTTTTGTGTACCATGAGCCATTATCCTCAACTTCTTCCACCACCAGTTGAGCGGGCCAGCACTCCTTCCAGCTGGCCAAAGGAGGAAGAGCTAAAATGGCAACTTGCCAGCACCCACTCTCCCTTTTCTGTTCTTCCCTCACAGTAGGGAACAAAAACTGTGTAAAACCCCCAACCACCTACCGATATAGGGAAGCAGCACACTTTGGAGGCGAGGGTGAGGGCTGCAAGGTGCAACCCTTTGTTGCTATCTGATGAGAGAAGGGGAAATTCCAGAACCAAAGAATGGGAAATCACCCACCCTACAGCTCAAGAGGAAATTGCAAAATTGTCTTTGCAGCATTTCTCTGGAAGAGCTGGTCTGGCTACCTCAAAGTAGCAATTGTGCATAGCATTTATGCAGCACATTTTACGCATTTAGGAGAACTGACTCTATGCAAGTGTACTTATGGTCGCCGTAATTTGCAAGGTGATCCATGCTTTCCTGGTTGTAAGATGAGGAAACGGATACGGGACCATAGCGCTTATTTATTAAGTTGTTTGATTGTTCCCAATCTATATTGTGCAAACAAAACTCAGGAAGATTCTTGCATGGCATCAGATTAAGCACCGTATGGATGTTGTTTGTGTCTTTCTGTCCTGTTACAGACCCTTTGGTCTCCACAGAGCTAGCCAGGGATCAAGTTCCATTTTGCAGGCATGGAACACAAAACCTGTGTTTTCTCTCCTCAGAAATGCCTTTTTAGTTTTCTTCAACCCTTCCATTTTCAATTTCATTTTAATTCTGTTTTTAACTTTGTCATTACAATGTCTTTTTATATGATCATCTGGCTTTATTTGTAAACTACCCAGAGTCACGCAAATGTAATGGGCGGAATAGAAATAGGATGAGCAGATAAATAAATAAAATAAAACGTGGGAAGGTTGGGCCAGACTATGTCACGTGTCCTATATTGGAGATGGCTCCCATCAGCATGGACTGTTGCATCTGGGACTGCATCTACCCAGGAGCCCACCTGGTGGCTTAGGAAGGAAAGTGCAGCACAGGTAACCAGAAAGGGTTGGTGCATCACCAGGCAGGATTACAATGGCTGTAGGGACAATTTTCCGAGAAAAGGCAATATGATGTACAATGCTTCAAAGCTGTGATTCACAATGTGTAGGAGCTGGGAAGAAAGTGGAGTGGTGTGGCTCTGCATGCACGCACACGTAAGGCAGCCGGAAGCAGCTCCCAAAGCAGGCGTGACAGCCTTGCTGAAGAACAATTTGCCAAAGAGATGCTTTGTATGCACAAGAGGCTCCCCTGCAGTTCTTTTACAGGATTTGCAGAGCCCTGAAAGCAGTTACTTGATTTGGTACAAGCTTAAGGTTTGAGGTAAGCACATTAACTCATGTAGGACAAAGAGAGAAGATTTAAGGGTAGCTTCATTTTTTTAATATATGTCCTTTCAGGGTTGAATCATTACAGAACATTGGGGTTGCAGCACAGATGACTAGAATTACTTGGATTTTGACAACTGGGCATGCTAGCTGGCACACACGAGAACTGCAGTCAAATCCATCTGGAAAGCACTAGGTTTCTATACGTTCCATAATACACGTGAGAACCGCAACTCAGTGTGCATACAAGAGCCTGTTTTAATGTAATGAGCCTGGAATAAATGCACAAGGGCTAAACTGCTTTGCCAGATCTGATCCCGGTTACTATGAAAGCTAGACTAAAATGGATTGCCAGACCGGGGGTGGGGGGTGGGGGGAGGTGGGGGGGGCTGGGTAGGGACGAACACAGAATGTACTTGTGCTAAAGCTCCAGCCAGCTCTATCAGTTTCTCTATCAAGAAAAATGAAATGCACTTATAAACAGGCCCTTTTCATTTCAATCACGCATCTGTGTTCTCAAAAGTCGCAACTGTTTCCAGCGTTTCTGGAATCTACAAGTCACCAGTGTCCAATTCTGAATGTGTGGCTAAAATCTTGAGAGGATTAAAAACACACTGCTCAAATGTGTTTCAGGAAAGGGCGCAGCACTAATCAAAAGACAGCCATTTGACAGCACGCCAAGGGAAAAATCTATGCAACGCAAGCACACAATCGGCCCAAGCATCCTTTTTCTCTATCCAGGGACCTTTCATAGAATTGTTCTGGCTTTCTCCTTTTAATATGAGAGAAAAGACCTCTCATACTGATCCAACTCAGAATAATTCAGTTTAAACTCAATAGACTGCATGCGCTGGCACTGGTGCATATCTGAAATCTCATGGAGGAGCGATCTGAAGTGGGAGACGGGGGAGGAACTGGTACGCAATGAAAAGTTTTAAGGTACCCATTGCTCTCCCCTCACCCACAGAGCACATTCTGGAAAATGCCCTTTTCCTTTGCAAAAAAGCATCTGCATCTATAATGTGTGCTGGTGTATGAGGCCCGGTCCAATTCCTTTCTATCTTTCTGAAATATGCCCTGTGGGAATGAAATGCCTTGTACCAGATTGGTTGATGATTTCGTTCTAATTTCTCCAGAATGAAACATTTCAGAGGATTCCCAACCCAAAGTAACCCTGGAGGGCAAGCAAAACTCTTGATTAAGGAGTGGGGATGAAGAGGGATTTGGCCTTTAAGAGTTTGGCCGGCAAAAATCAATAGCTGAAGCTTTCCTCAGCAGGGAGTCAGAAGCCCGAAGATCTCAAGTCTGCAGATTAAGCTGCTCTTAAAGTTACAGTGCTGGAGCAGAGCTGCTCCCTTAGTCTTTTTTTTTTTTAAATAAATTTTTATTAGAGTATAAATATTAAAAAAAACATAACATAACATACACACGGCAAACATTGATACAACATATAAACAAAAGAAATTATGTTTCCTTCTTAAGCATTGTTTCAAAATGACATTCTGCTTGTTATATATTTCTTCACCTCTCCTTAGTATAATAACATTTTCTATACTGGTAATATTTCCCCTCTAGGTTTTTTGTTTATTTCTAATTTTTAACCAATTATACCATTTATTCCATATTTTATAATAATCTGATTCTTCTCTTTCTTCTCTTTCTTTGGTTAACCTATCCATTTCAGCGCATTCTAAAAAATTTTCTATTAAATCTGTTTCGTTTGGCGTTTTTTCTTGCTTCCAATTTTTTGCGTATATTATTCTTGCAGCTGTTAGTATGTGAATTGTGAGATATTTAATATCTTTAGAGTATGATTTATTAAAAATTCCTAGTAAAAATGTTTCTGGTTCTTTATCTATCTGTGTTTCTGTCATTTGTTCCAACCATTTTTTGATGTTAGACCAAAATTTCTTTGCTGCCGGGCATGTCCACCATAAATGATAGAAGGTTCCTTGTGTCTTCTTACACTTCCAGCAGATCGGACTGTTTTTGGGCTGTATTTTTGCCAGTCTGGTTGGAGACATATGCCACCTATAAAACATTTTCAGTTGGTTTTCCTTGTACGCCACTGCTCTTGTTAATTTTATATTTACTTGCCAAAATTTTTCCCATTTTTCCAAGTTTATTGTATGTTTGATGTTTTGAGCACATTTAATCATCGTTTCCTTGACTGTCTCTTCTTCCATTTTATAGCGTAAAAGAAATTTGTAAATTCTGCTAATTAGTTTGTTTTCTGAATCTAGAATAATTTTATCTATTTCTTGTTTTTGTTTATGAATTTCATATATTTTTATGTGTTCTCTATATTTAGATTGTATTTGGGTATAAGTCCACCAATCTATTTCCCAATATAAGTCTGTCTCCAATTGTTGTTTTGTCTTCAATTTACCTTGATAGTCAATTAGATCTTTATATCTAATTATTTTTGTCTTATCTGTTAAATTTGGGTGTCTAATTGATTCTACCGGTGATAACCAACTTGGTATTTTCATATAATGTTGTTTTTTAATTTTAAGCCAAATTTGTTATAATGAGTTTCTTATTGTGTGTCTTTTAAAGTATGAATGTGTTTTGTATCTTTCATCCCACATAAAGGAGTGCCAGCCAATTTGAAGTTCGTGTCCCTCAATGGTTAAAGTTCTAAGATTTTTTAATTCTATCCAGCCTTTGACCCAGGACAGTACTGCTGCTTGATAATATGTCTCCCAATCTGGAAGTGCAACTCCTCATCTATCTTTTGTGTCCTGAAGCAGCTTAAATTTTATCCGTGGCTTTCTCAGATTTCAATCTTCATATTTTGGAATTAAACGCAATGATTCCTCACACACGACATTGTTGGGTTACACATTCTAAAACCTTTCCACTGTTGAAGATTTAGATTAAAATCAACAATCCAAAATGACAACAACGAAAGGGACAACACAAGCTGCGCTCACCCAGCAAGCTAAAGCATGTCAAATCTGATCGCCTTCACACAACATGCTAAGCATGATTAGTTTTAACACTGGTTGTTGTTTTGTGGCTAAGCTTTTAGCAGGAATGCAGGCTATTGGATTAGTTTATGATTCCGGGTATTACACAAAAATAGAAAACGGGCTAATTCAGTATCTAGGCTGCAGGAACAAACTGTTTTACTGACTAGACAAAAAACATCCAGATCAGCTGATCTAAGATAAAATGAGAAAGTTATGCACTTATTATTACAAGTTATTGCAGGCAATAGTTATAAACTCTCCCCTTTACAAACATGAACAGCAGTTCTATGTGGATTTGTACAATTCTCCTTGACCTTAAGAACTAGATTACTCCTGATAATTTCTGCAACTGTTTGCTATGCTAATACTTCCTTACCTGAATCAAATCTACTCATATCATCAGAGAAATTATCTGATGAGTGGGGAGATACTGAGAGCTAAGGACCATTTTGCCCCAGTGTTAGACTGCTGATACATCTGAATGAAATGAAATTGATTGCATATATTTTATTCCATTTCTGCTAACTATTATAGCACATCATCCTCCCTTTCCTGAAATTCCTGGACTTTTAGAGTTACCTGGGAACAAATATAACTAACCCAGCTTTCTTCTTCAATACCAGGTTCAGCCCAATGGAGTGAACAGCCATAAAACTTATTAAGAAACTGGCGTAAGTACAATACACATGCCTTTTCTAATCAAATGCAAACAACATGACATTGTCCCTAAAGGATCAAAAGTATAAACATCTACCGTCTACAAACTGCGCAGATTACAGCCAAAGATTTCAGGGGTCCCTGGATTATGACCATATCTTCAGCGAATATTTGAACTTGCAACAAAGCTGAACAAGGGGGATTCACAATAGGTCCTCAGAGCTCTGACCTCACAGAATCCCTGCGATCATGTGATCATTATTTCCCACATTCCCTATTGGTTCCCACAAGCAGAGTCAATGGGAAAACTGACAGGAAGTTGTGGTTATGTGAGGTCCTCATTTAACAACTTGCATAGTCTTCACTTAAGGATGGAAACCAGGACTGGTGGTCTTTAGTGGTGCAGTTACATAATGTCACAATTATGTTGCTTAGCAATGGCAGTTTTGGTCCCAATTGTAACCCAAGGACTATCTGTATGCTATATTTTCTCCATGAAACCATCCAGTTGGCATCCTTTATAACAAGCAAAAACGAGTCCCCAATGCCATCGCTATTCTGGAAATTTAACTAAATTCAGGACTTCACCAGGCAAGACAACTAACCTACTCTACAGAACTCACCTCCTTGAAGAAAAAGAAAACAAATGTTCAAATGTTTACAGATATCCACTCAGTGAAATGACTCCATACAATATTGTGAATCTATGAAGTCACACTCAGCCAAACTGAAGAGTCCATTCTGGCACAAGGTTTTTCCTTTCTCCCCACTAAATCCAGACAAAATGTGCAACTTGGTAGGAAGCTTGAAACATTTTCTTGCTGCTTGAGGATGCTTAAGAAAAAAGGGAGTACTTTCAAAACAAGAAAAAAAAACACAGACACACAGCCATCCACAAAACACACCTGGAACAACATACAATTAAAGGTCACACCAAATCCCAAATGCATTAAAAAACAAAACGAAGCACCTTATTGCATGGATGTCCCCAGGTGGATGCAAAACTGAATTGGATTTTTATACTGAATACTTTTGCCATCAAGATAAAGCCAGAATTATCAATTTAAAAAAAAAGTTTTTTTACACAACAATCTCAGCAGAGCAGATCAAAATGCCACCTACGGCCTCAACAAAATAACAAGGAGGGGCAGTTGCAATCGTGAATAAGATGGGTTACATCAATAAAGACAAGAAGCAATTCTCTACCATCATATTCTTCACACGGATGCTGAGCCACTATATACCAACTTTCCCCACATGTGAACTTCAGTCTATGAAGAACATCATCCTTGATGCTGAAACAGCACAGCTTGCCACTAGACTTTGGACTCATCCCATAACTGTTTCACTTTTGCACTTACATCATAAAGCTGCTGCAAATCACTGGCATAGTCGTGGATGCAGACATGGCTCCACATTAGGCCAAACTCTTTATGGCTGATTTGTTTGTTTGTTTGTTTGTTTGTCGCATTTCTATACCGCCCAACTCCCTAGGGCAGTGATGGCTAACCTTTTTGCTGTTGCGTGCCAAAAGTGGGGATCATGCGGGGTGGTCGTGCATGCGTGTGCCCATACCCATAATTCAATGTGCCCCCCACCCCCTGCACATGCGTGCGTGACCCCCCCTGCACTACCCCCACTTTTGGCACGCGATGGCACAGTGGGCCTGGTAGGCCTTTTTTCCGCCCTCCCCAGGCTCCAGAGGCTTTCTTGGAGCCTGGGAAGGGTGAAAACAGCCTTCCCTCCCTCACTTGGGAGGCCCTCCAGAGGCCGGAAACAGCCCATTTCCAGACTTCAGGTGGGCCCGGAAGGCCTGAAAATTAGCTGGCCGGCGTGCATATGTGCGCTTGAGCTGAGTAGGGCAACGCTTGCGTGCCCACAGATATGGCTCTGCGTGCCACCTGTGGCACCCGTGCCATAGGTTCGCCATCACGGCCCTAGGGACTCTGGGCGGCTTACAGCAAAAAACAATGCGAACAATATCCCGTAAAAAAATTTTTTTAAAGAAAACATTAAAAACCCATATACTCCATTCCATGGCCGGGTCTCGCAAGATCGCCATAGCGAGATCAACGGCCCCAGGCTAAGTTAAGACTTAGAACATTACTTCCTTAACTCTCACCTCCTGAACATCTGTTTTACCTGAGATTCATTGATGACATTTTCATCATCTGGACTCACAGAAATGAATCAACAAATTCCATCAAGTCTTCCACCTTACCATCAACCTCAGGTTGGACCTACCAATCAAACAAGCCCATTTCCTTGATGTTAGAGTATACAATGAACACAAAAACACCATTATACAGGAAACCTACAGATTGCCATACATATCTGCATGCTTCCAGATTCCATCCAGATCACACCACCAAATCTATAATCTAAAGCTATGCTCTACCCTTGCATTTGTTCTAACCCACTTCACAGACATTCTTAACCGTGTTTTAAGAATTAAGTCAGGCATTCAGGAGGCTGAACTACCCACCCAGTAACATCAATAGACAAATAAATAGAGCCAGATCAATTCCCAGGCAGGACCTATTAAAAGGCAGACCACAGAAACAGAATAGCGAAAAATTACTGGTTGTCATTTACTGCTCACAGCTCAAACCGCTGAAATGCATTATTAATAAGCTTCAGCCCATACTGGACAATGACACTACACTTTCTCAGCAACTGGGTGGCATACCCATATAGCATTTGCACGCAGACAACCATCCAACCTGAAGCAGATTTTGACAAGCAATAAGAAATAGGATAATGATGCCAATTCAGGAACTAGAATTGGATTGCACCAGAGAGGCTAAACCATTTTCGTTGTATATATAATGTACAAAGACAATAAAGACTATACTATACTATACTATACTATACTATACTATACTATACTATACTAATACTAATACTAATACTAATACTAATACTAATACTAATACTATACTATACTATAGACTTGCAACAATTCCAGATGTCTACTTTGCCCCCACATCTATACCAGCAAGTACTATTACAGACCCCAACAACTGCACACCTAAGAATTGAGGCACCCACATATGTACTTCCTCCAAAGTGACATATCCCGTCATCTGTCAGTAATACCCTTCTGCATTCTACATAAGAGAAATAGGACAAACATTGTGCAAAACAGTTATTACCCAAGTTTGACAATGAGATTCAAAACCAGTATTAAGCATTTTAACCCATCAGGACACTCCATAGCAGGACTCAAAGGGGTTGCTTCAGAAAAGTGGGACTTTAAAAGCACTATCGAGAAATTGCCGAACACACACACTTCAAAAGGTTTTAGGTAATCTCAAAAGGTCTCAACAAATATAAAGGGGTTTTAATGCATTGCAACCATCTCACATGTGGCCTGCATCTTCATCTTCCCTTTCCTCCACGTTTCCACCCATCTCACATCAATTTAATTCATTTTATTTACTTGACTTTATTATTTTTACAAATAATTCAAGACAGCAAACATATCTAACATACTTTCCTCTTCCTATTTTCCCCATAACAACAATTCTGTGAGGTAGGTTGGATGGAGAAAAAGTGACTGGCCCAAAGTCACTCAGCTGGCTTTCATGGCTAAGGCAGGACTTGAACTGATGGTCTTCTGCTTTCTAGCCTGGTGCCTTACACACTAGACCTGTGATGGCGTTCCTATGGCATGCATGCCACAGGTGGCATGTGGAGCCATATTTATGGGCATGCGAGCGTTGTCCTACCTCAGCTCCAGTTCCCATGTGCGTGCTGGCCAACTGATTTTCGGGCCTTCTGGGACCACCAGAAGTCAGGAAACAGGGTGTTTCCAGCCTCCAGAGGGCCTTGGGATAGGGGTAGGGAAGGCCTATTTCGCCCTCCCCAGGCTCCAAGAAAGTCTCTGGAACCTGGGGAGGGCGAAAAACAGGCATTCCGGTCCCACCAGAAGTCAGGCAATGGGCCATTTCTGGCCTCCAGAGGGCCTCAGGGTGGGAGTGGGAAAGGCCATTTTCACCCTTCCCAGGCTCCAAGAAAGCCTCTGGAGCCTGGGGAGGGCGAAAAATGGACCTACCGGGCCATCACATGCCAAAAGCGGGGGAGCACAGGGGGGGGTCGTGCACACGGGGGCACACACTGAATTATGGGTGTGGGCACATGTGCGTGTAACCCCCCCATCCTTCCCCTGCTTTTGATACGCGATGGCAAAAAGGTTAGCCATCACTGCACTAGACAAATCCCACATCTGTCTACTAGTATATGCATCTGATGAATTTAGATGTAGCTCATGAAAACCAATGCCTTTTCATGCAATTTGTTAACTAAATAAGGTACTATCAGGCTCCTGATAGACTCCAATTCATTCATACAATGAATTGAGCTGTAGTTCCTGAAAGTTTATGCCAACCAATAATATTTGTGTGTCTGAAAAGATGCTACCAGATTCCTGCTTTTGGCAATTGCAGGCTGTTATGGCTCTTCTACACAAAGGAGACTTTTTGCAAAGGAGGAATAGAAACATGTTAGAAACCTAGCATTTGCTTGCCACTGCTCCTCTCCTCATCCCCACCCTCATGGGGAGGGCAAAGAGTGGGAGACCCAACAAGTGGTAAGAAACATACACAATTCATGGGAAATCAACACCCAGCCAATTTCTGGCTCTATACCTCAAACTGGTTTTGCCAAACCTGATCTTCCCATAAACAGATGGGCTTTTCTTTGTCTACCATCAACCAAAAATCACACATGCCTTTGGGATCTATTATATCTGTAGATTATTGTAATTTAGGATTTACAATTTGTACAGATTCTATAAAATACCTGAGTCGACTAGTTAGTTGGTTTTCATAACGTGCTGAATTAAATATGTCCAAATGTATAGGTGGAGGTTCAATAGATATAATTGGATGGTTAAGTTTCCGTTAATTTTTCGGGTATGATTAACATTATTACAAGGAATATTACATTGAGGTTAATGTATATCTTAAGAGGGATTTCAATGTTAATTCCTGTTAGACATTTCACACAAATTGATACGTTAATGAGAAAATTTATGTGACAAGCTTAAAGGTCCTAAAATATCTCTTGACTAAATTATGCCTACACCATAAAGATAGTGGTTTTAACCCCTCAGATTTTCAACTGTATACATTTATATTGGAAGGGAAAAATAATTAGTAAGATTATTTTCTTCTTTGGGCCCACTGAGAACTGTATTTTGAGGTCCAGATATACAAATATTTTCTGTGCATTGAAAGTTACTAGGCCTAATTGGCTATTTAGAGTACGGTAAGTGATTCCATTTGATACCAAATCTTATGAGAAGTTGAAACTGTAATATATCTCAAATTTAACAATAACAGAAAAGAAGATCTAATGAAATGTTTGGCTAAGCAAAGGATTAACACTTTATGCTATGCAGGCTGGAGAATTCTGGGAGTTGAAGTCCACAAGTCTTAAAGCTGCCAAGTTTGAAGACCTCTGCTCTAAGACATGCTATATTCGAACAGAAACCAACAACTGAAATGTGAAATACAAGTTACAACTCCTATAATTTAAAAATAAATTAATCAGAAAATGTTATTGGGGTCTATTGGACCCCTCAAAGAATGCTTATAAAGAAATGGATATTAGATTTCATATGTTGGTGATGTAAGAAAGTTCATTTAGTTTTCAATCTCTAGTCTCTATTTTAGTCTCTAGCCTCTATTCCCCACAGCACCAGAAGGCACAAGAAGCAGCAATGGATGGAAACTAATCAAGGAGAGAACCAACCTAGAAATAAGGAGAGATTTCCTGACAGTGAGAACAATTAATCAATGGAACAGCTTGCCACCAGAAATTGTGGGTGCTCCATCACTGGAGGTTTTTAAGAAGTTGGACAGCCATGTGTCCAGAATGGCACAGGGTCTCCTGCTTGAGCAGGTTGTTGGGACGACTAGAAGGTCCCTACAAATTCTCTGATTCTGTTATTCTTAGTCTTGTTCTGTTATAGTTCTCGTTTAGATTCAATTCAGTATGAATGGTGATACAACATTGGGAAGAAATATTATATTTAAGGATATCAATGTAATCCTGAACTATATTCCTAAAACATACAATTTGTCATCACATGGATAATCCTTTTTAACTGGAAAGTAACTCATTCTCCTAAATTTAAGGAATGATTAGGTCAGATATGAGTTTATCTATTTTTAAATAATTGTTGCTTTCAAAATTGAGAAGATGCTCAATTGTATCATATGTTGCAATATGATCCAGATATAATGACAAGGTTAGCAATAGGATTATTTCTGTAAAGGTTTTTATAGCTATTAGATGAATATTTTTAGCTGTTCATAAGGGTGGGATTTTGTTTAGCCCATTTAATCCCAATAACATATTTGGTTCTTTTTTCCTTACTTTAAAATAATTGTTCAGTTTATATTATTTTCTTTTGTATTTCACTATTTTAACAAATAAAATTAATTTACAAATTAAAATCACAAGAGTGGGTTTACATATCATTTTGCTTTTTAGTGTGTCTTTTCTTTAGAAAGAGGGAAAGAAGGACTTGTGTATTTGTTATCCTTTTATAATCATTTTCCGATTTTTTAAAAGATTAAATATCAAAAGCAACTCAGATTGTGAAAAACATCTAGTATGCACCTGTCTTTGTGTCCATGTGTTTGTTTAACAGAAGGATCACATCCAACTCAGGGTAACATGATCAACTCTACTTATAGACTATGATCAGGAAGTCTGATGTAGACAAATACTAGCAGGAAACTTCTTTGTAATACCAAAAGTTGAGAACAAGTTTTTAAAATATTTAAATAGATACAGAAAACAAAATATCTTCCTACTTCAGAACAGGACCCGATGAAAAACTGGATAAATGAGTCTGGTGGCTTGTAAAGCATGGTTTGTTTGGAGACTGTCAAATTTTATTTACTTGCCTGACCGCAGAGTAGAGGTGCAGAAGTCGTGATGCCTAAGCCTATCTTCTCTGGTTCACTCCAGAAGTGTTTATTATTATTTTCACACTCCCAGCCATTGGGGAAAGCTGCACCAACCTGATGGAGCCCAGCTGCAACATGGGCTGAAAGGCTGGTAGATCCAATCCTTTTTACCTTCAGTAAATTGTTCCTTTATCTACACTCAGTCCACAGAATACATCCTATTTATGAAGTTATTTATATCTCATGATAAAGAATAGAAAGAATAATAGGGTAGGGCAGGGTAGGGTAGGGTAGGGTAGGGTAGGGTAGGGTAGGGTAGGGTAGGGTAGGGTAGGATAGGGTAGGGTAGGGTAGGGTAGGGTAGGGTAGGGTAGGGTAGGGTAGGGTAGGGTAGGGTAGGGTAGGATAGGATAGAATTCTTTATTGGCCAAGCGTGATTGGACACACAAGGAATTTGTCTTCGGTGCATACACTCTCAGTGTACATAAAAAAATGATTTTTTATAAATAATTCAAGATGGTGAAGTTATCTAATATGCCTTCCTCCTCCTATTTTCCCCACAACAACCACTCTATGAGGTGGGTTGGGTTGAGAGAGAGTGACTGGCCCAAGGTTACCCAGTTGGCTTTCATGCCTAAGGCAGGACTAGAATTCACTGTCTTCTGGTTTCTAGGCTTTCACTATTATTTCACCTTCACTATTAGACCAAACTAGCTCTTCAGATGCCTATTATCATATCATTCTGCCTGCAGGTCTATGCAAGGGTTCCCAGGAATATATTTTTAAAAAGCAAAAGTGACACCATACTCCCCCGCCCCCAGCAATGTCTATTTTAAAACATACTTTTTAAAAGATGCCTTTAGTCAACTATCTTGTTCCTCCTCTCGGCTTCCTTCTCTTATTTTTGAAATGTGTCATGTACATTACAGTAAAAAGCAAAACATAACTCAGAATCCCACTGAAAAAAACATCATGGGGAAGAGCAGACAATTTTATTAATGCTAATGGTTTCAGCTCAACTGTATATACCTATCTTCAACTGTACAGTACTTAATCAACACCTTCCCTCCCCTCCGAGTCTGGGGTTGACGACAGTAAATTAAAGCAAAAATAGAGCAGCTGGGCCCAAAACCTGCTAAAATGTGATTGGCTAATCTGTGGCTTCATATGGCAGGAAAAGCAAGGTTTGGTGTAGGTGTGTTGTGTGAACCCAGGGATAATTCAGTAATTCCTGCTTCAGGTAAACATGGATTACCGGTACTTATTATGCAAACAGCAAAGCAGTGCAACTTCAGAATAGCCTTGCTATTCCATTCTGCTGATGTATGTCTGCAGTAATCAATCATTACAATGCCAATAACTTTCCTTTTGTTTTATGCATGCACACCTGAACTATTAATCAGCAATAGCTTATTTCAGCAGTACTTTGATTCTCCCCCTTATAATAGGGTGACCATATCCCCCTCAATCATTAATACTTGTATAAAAGAATAGATTTCAGTTAAGTGTCACTTACATGATAAGAGGCATTAGCTGGAATTCCTCCTTCTCTACAGCTGTTAAAAGAATAGATGCCCTGCCCATTTTTTTTGCATCTGGCTTCCTGGTAAGAATAATCAGGAACGCTGATTATAAAAAGATAAGAACAGAGACAATTTCCACAGCAGTGGTTCCATTGTTATGTGCTGTCTGCTGTAATGATCCTTTAGATCATTTGGAAGAGGAACAATTGCCTCTTTTTGCTGTACAGGTAGTCCTTGTTTAGCGACTGCCTCATTTAACAACCGTTCGCAGTTACAACAGAGATGAAAAAGTAATGTTAAGACCAATCCTCGCATTTATGACCTTCACACATCTGTAAAGCCAAAGGAAGTTGAAGTAAGGTCATAAGCACAGTCATGGTTTCACTTAGTGACCACTTTGCTTAATAATGACTGAGTTGCCGGTTTCAACTGTGGTTGCTAAGCAAGGACTGCTTATAATAATATTTACCAATGAGATAAAAAAATTGACAAATTTCTGTATGTTGCAATGACTCAACAATGCATCTAATAAATAGACTAAAATGCCTATTTTCTTTCTTGATATGAATCCTCAGCTTAAGATCTTTTCATATGATTGATTGTCCACTAGCCAAACCTTTTGTCATTCAATTGATTTAGCTAGTAGATTGAGCTACTGGATACATTTCTTATTTGCTGGCTGGATCTCTGACATCAGAAATGCAATATATTACTTGATTGTGCAAAACAGCCATCAATTCCCTTTAAGTATAACAAGCTTTTTCCTGTCTACATTGTTTTGAGTGGCTTTCAACTTAGGCTGCCCAGAGTTGCTATATGTAGGATGATCTGTACATTTATCAAAACAAATAAGTAAAATAAAAATAAATTAAAAATGAACAAACTTTATAAAAACAAATAAACAAACATAACTAAGGAAGGGCTTTCCTTTAGTATTTCCTTTTTCTAAATAATGGCTAGAAATTTTCCATGTAATTTCTAAAAAAGAACACGAGACAAATTTCAGTGATAAGCATCTAAATGGGAGATAAAGATGCTGTTTCTCAAAATACACTCTTTGCAGAACCCGTCTGTTTTGAAACTTAAGGCAATAGGCAAGCAGTTTAATTATACTGATTTTATTGTTTTTATTCAGAATTTTAAATGACTGCCTGCCTTTCTTTGTTTATCCTATTCTCTCCTTTTCCAAGTAAGCTCCTTTATACATCTAGAGCTGTATTGTTAAATTTCTCATTAAAATCTTCCTCACATACAAAACTGTGCAGTGGAATAGATACCCTTTATGTTCTCAGGATTTTCACACGGTGTATTAAATTCTGGGTTTGTGTCAGTACATTCCCCCCACAGCCCAATTTTGGAATAAAGGGGGGGGGAAGGAAACCTTGATATAAGGGCTGATTGGACAGATTAGTCTAATAATTTTGATATCGGAGAACCTTGAAAGCAGTGATCTACAGTATGTGTAAAGCCATCTTTCTTCCTGGTCCATAATAAGCCCATTAAAGCTTCTGTAGGTGAAAACCCATTTCAACATGTGCAATGGATGGTAGGAATGAATAAACTACCACAGTGATCTTTAGCATTCTTTAGAATGATCAGATTAATCAGATTTTTTGAGGAGGTAGCATGGTAAGACCAGGGTTCCTATGTAGTGCTGCGGCACTCAATTTATACAGAGAGGCCTAGCTCAGCAACGGAGCACATGCTTTGCATCTAAATGGTGGGAAAGAATGTTACTGAGCAACATAAAAGTGGGAAAACAACACAAGCCAGCAGATCATGATAGCTTTAGAGCAGAAAGGATGACACGTTATGCAGACTTAATGAGATGAGGCCCTGCTTGGTGCAAAATTGTATTAAATTGTACCAAAAGCTTTAAAAAGAATATCTAGCTTGGTCTCTTTCCATGAGTGCAGTGAATTGGCTGTTACCCAGATCCACCTCAAGGACTAATCAGAACCTAGCAACCTAATGAGAAAAAAAAGGTTCTGCAATGGTCAAAGCCTAAAAATTATTAACAACGCAGAAGGTCCACTCCCTGCAAATCCAAGAGGTCTTCCAGACAAAATTGAAACAAAATGGGGCTCCTACTGATCACACGATAGTCATTGCAATTGTGACCTGTTTTAAAATACAGGTGGTCCTCAACATATAACCGTAATGGAGCCTGTCCATTACAGTTGTATGTTACAACGGTCATAAAACCAATTTTACAACTTTCTGTGGCAGTTGTTAAGCCAACGCCATGGTC
Organism: Pantherophis guttatus; assembly: GCF_059756535.1. Lineage (NCBI taxonomy): Eukaryota > Metazoa > Chordata > Lepidosauria > Squamata > Colubridae > Pantherophis > Pantherophis guttatus. The sequence goes on from NC_142064.1 coordinate 154,837,904, forward strand.
ATTAAGCGAACCAATACTTCGCTACAGACACGATTTTGCCAAAACCAGGTAGGAAGTGCTGCATAAAATATGGTCACATGACTGCAGGATGCTACATACGGCCATAAATGTGGTCGTATTGCTGAGCACCCAAAGTTTATGACAGTGGAGGGCGTCCGACTGTTGGGACTTCAAATCTGGGTCGTAAGTTGAAGACCACCTTATTGTTATCCTAATGTTGTATCTGTGATATGAAAACATAACTTCAAAACAGCATACACTGCTGCAGAAGGAGTAACTTGTGCTTGAAGATATGGTCTCTCTCTGCCCACTGGGAAGGACTCTTGAGTCCCTGAGTCTCCCACCTCCAGAGATCCTACCATGCTGCAAAGATTATGGAAGGAGGCCAAAATCAGAATAGCCAGCAAGTCAGCATCAGCAGTTTTGCAGGCAGCTGAGTTTGTCAATATGACAAGCACCAGAAACAAAACACAAGCACATTCGTTTTGTTTGGGTTTTGGTGAAGAGGGAGACGGATGAGGCACATAATTATTGGCTTGGAAATAAGCACTGACCAACTGACAGTTCTGATATAAATCTGACATAACTGACCGACTGACATAATCATTTGTAATTATTGTATGGTTATGATCATGATTATCACTTGTTGCTTGCATGTACACTGAGAACTTATTCACAGGAGACAAATTCCTTCTATGTCCAATCACACTTGACCAATAAGGAATTCTGTTCTGTTCTGTTCTGTTCTATTCTAGGGGGAAATCTACTTACCTTCCCTACCGGTTCGGAAGTGCATGCTCAACACTTTTCCAGAATCATTTCTGAAACATGTGCAACCCCAATAAACGTGTCCTTGCTCATAGTAGCCTAATAACCAAATAAAATCTCAAAACAATCATCATGACATGTATCAAATTCAGGTCCATTTAAAACTGGGTATGCTCAGCAGTGCTGGAAGATGGCGGCACTTAAAGATGCTTTTGAATGGCTAAATTTATAATTCATCAAATAGATAAGCACTGAAACTTGCCTGTATGCTTCACGGTGCTACAGGAAAACACGAATCTCAGCTAGTGCAACTTCTTATAACACAGTGTGACAGGGGAAAGAAGAATCTCAGCTTGACTGTTTTCTTGCAGGGGTTTCATTACCCAAACTAGGTAACATCACCAGTGCCAGACCTGATGCAAGGGCAAGCACAGCGCTTCTCCATTACTTATTAAAGCAGCCTGCCTTTTTAAAAGTTTCTCTGTCAGAAATTTTGGATGCTCCCCAAAACTCAGATTTAATAAATAGTACAAAAGTGCTCCATTCATGTTTGTGCAAAGTCTGAAGCACTTTTCTAGAATCATTTTTGAAACACGACTCTTTGGATCACAAAGACTGCCCTGGATGAAACTAGATTGTCTACATTAGTTTGAAGATAAAGAAAGTCCTGTTCTCCAACGGGTCTGATGAATTTTGAATCCTATTATTAAAATCATCTGCTTTGCTTCCAGTTTTCAAGCTTGAATTTCCACTCTTGCTGTTATTTTGCTTGTTTCAGGATATGACTCTAATTCACTAAGGAGCAGGCAGTGCGGTCACCATTTTTATGTTGCTGAACAATGTGCATAACAGCTTCCAGATGGGGATCCATTCTATAATCATCTTGTTTCGTTTATGGAATTTGAAAGGAAGGCCCCTGCAGATATTACTTTCTCTATTTTTAACTCTTCCCTTTTTTGCTTCTCTCTTTTCTTTTCCTCGGGTGCATCTATATGGAAAATCTATCCAGGAGGAAACGACAGCATATTGTAGTCCTTGTTTAGTGACCATTCACAGTTATGATAGTGATGAAAAAGTAATCTTGCAATCAATCCTCACATTTGCGACCTTTGCAGCTCTGCAAAAGAAAACAGACATAAAATCATAAGCACAGATGTGGTTTCATTTAGTGACTATTTCACTTAAAGACCAAATTGCTGGTTCTGACTGTGGTTGCTGTATGGCAGGGGTGTCAAACTTAATTTCATTGAGGGCCGCATCAGGGTTGTGTTTGACCTCGGTGGTGGTGGGGCAGGGTGTGACCAGGGTGGGTGTGGCCAGCTTGACATCACTCATATCAGGGGCACATGTTGTGGCCGAAGTGCTCTGCCAGCAAAAACGGGCTCCCAATCTCTGTTTTCAGCTGGGATAGCCTCCTGCAACCTTCTGCCAGTGAAAACAGAGCTCCGGAAAGCCGCGTTTCGCTGGCAGAGGGTTGCAGGAGGCCGTCCCAGCCAAAAACAGAGATTGGGAGCCCGTTTTTGCTGGCAGAGTGTGGACCAGTCCTTCACTGTTTTCAGGGTGGCCCTGCGGGCCAGATCTAAGCACCCCACAGGCTGGATCCGGCCCATGGGCCTTGAGTTTGACACCCCTGCTGTATGGGGACTACCTATAGTTGCACAAATACACTTGGACTAGGAAATGTTAGGAGTCTTCCATCTGGAGGCACCCAATGTTTATTATTAAGAATACAGGCAAATTGCTCCATGTTGACTGAGAGGGACAATTGACAAGGGGGACAATAGAAATCTTTTGTTTGCTCTCTTAGGATGTTTACCTCACCAAGGAAAATAAAAATTGAAGGTCACTTGCACCTGTATTACTCAGAAGTGAGTTTCTACTTAACCTTGGTAGAAGCTGAGGAGCACATATGTACAAAGTGTTTCTCCACATCATCCTTATCAAGCCGGTGTTCTTCTTACGTTGGGAAGGATTCTATCTCAGGTGCATTGGATACGTTTTGCATCACTGGTGAAATCCAATTTTTTTTACTATCGGTTCTGTGGGCGTGGTTTGGTGGGCATGGCTAGGCGTGGCTTGGTGGACGTGGCAGGGGAAGGATACTACAAAATCACCATTTCCACCCCACTCCCTGGGGGAAGGATATTGCAAAATCTCCATTCCCACCTCACTCTGGGGCCAGCCAGAGGTGGTATTTACCAGTTCTCCAAACTACTCAAAATTTCCACTACTGGTTCTCCAAATTGCTCAAAATTTCCGTTACCGGTTCTCCAGAACCTGCTGGATTTCACTCCCGTTTTGCATGCAAACTTTGAAGCTTGCAAACTACTGCCATCTGTATATAAAAACTTAGAGAGCAAATGAAACAAAATGTCTTGACTGAAATCATGGCAAACCACAAATGGGTCAACGTGGATAATATACTGGGCTAGATCGATAGAAATCAGCTTCCTCTGTCTGGAGTCCAATTGATTCTCTTTTGCTGCCAGCAAAGACAATACCCAGGAACAACAACAGCAAAACAAAGCTACCTGTTTCTCCATGAGCTCCTGATACCCTTTTTTAAAAAATTTGATTTATATGCCGCCCTTCTCCGGAGACTCAGGGCGGCTTACAATGCGTTAAGCAATAGCCTTCATACTTTTGTATATTTTTACAAAGTCAGCTTATTGCCCCCACAAACTGGGTCCTCAATTTACCTACCTTAGAAAGGATGGAAGGCTGAGTCAACCTTGAGCCTGGTGAGAATTGAACTCGCAGTAATTGCAGGCAGCTGGAGTTAAATTACAATGCATTAGTCTGCTCAGCTATCCAGGCTCCATTCATCCACCAGTGATATTCCTTAGACTCTGGATGACTCAATTTCACAGAATACCCTCTCCACCATTTTGTTATAAAGGGTGAAGGACATGGAGAATAAGAAAGGTCCTTATTGGGCTAAAAGCCACAGGAGGCGGGGTGGGGGTTGGTGGGAGAAAATAACTCTGATAGGCAAAAAGCACTCAAACACCATCATCTTTCCTTATTTTAGAGCAAATGGCTTCCAATCCTACCCCCAGGGTTCAATTTTCTTACTGGCTGGAGATATTTCGCCTCTATGTACTATCCACTCTCCCTATCCCCATAATCATGGAAGCTGCTCCTTTCAGAGAGCATTTCCCGGTGCTTTTAGATCACACATTCAAAATGTGCTCTTCAGCAGGGACTGTGTTTAGAGAGAGAGAGGAGGAGGGGGGAAGGAGGAGAGAGAGAGAGAGAGAGAGAGGATTGGAAGTTGCCCTTGTACAAGATCTGTCACAAGTGTTTCCAGGATTGCTGTGGCTATCTGCCTACTCACAAACAGTATGGTTTTAATCAAGCCATCTACTGTTGCCAATTACCTGCAAGCCTTCCCCGCCCTAGATAATTGCAGGTTGACTTCTTACATAAGCAAGGACCTTTTGCTTGCTACTCGGGCCTAGTCCTCTAGGCCTAAATGCACAGCTCCTGCAGGAAGCTTGGTGCAACGCCGCAGATGGGAGAAGAATGCAGATAAGGACTCCAGACGTCCCTACAGAGAGACTCCCACGGATGCTTGCCTTTTGCTGTTTTGAAACATGCAAGCTATCATCGGGACTGCTGCTGGACCTTCTTCCTCCCACAAGCTTCAAGCAATGTTTGCTGTTTGAACTGTTTTTACTTCAGGTGACTTTCAGCTGTGAAGCTCGTGCTGCTCCCATTATGATGGCCTTGATGATGTATCGACGCCGAAGCTGCTTACCTTCATGCTAGCTTTATTCTTTTGTGAACTGTTTTCGGTATTGTGGAGAGGGATCTAGGGAGATAGCCTTGCCTCACATACCCAGATAAGACTTTGTTTTTAATGTGTTTTCTTAAAGACATAGTGCTTTTTAAATGTTTTAAAATAAATTATATTTTTACACAAGACGCCTCTGTCAGAATTATTTCAGTCTCAGTGTGTTTACTCATGAGCTGGTTCACGGTCCGGGGTACCCCTCAACCCCATTTCGTAACAGTTGGTAGCAGAGGATGGTTTAACGAACTTACGCTCATGTGGTAACGCGCTAGACTGGAATGTCTGCAGTTGAATAGATGTTGACTAGGGCAGCAGCAGCAGCAAAAAGTATGAAGTCACAAACTGGACTGTCTGGGGCTCAGGCCAAAAATGTTTTGGCTGAAAAACCCCAAACTCTAATTGATTTAGAGAATAGTGGAGCTGTAAGTTTTGGAGCAGAGGCCTCAACTTGTGAAGGGCCTAAGATAGTGAGTAAACCATCATCACCTAAAGAAGTAGAGACTGGAAGAACGCCACTTCAGGTCTTGAAAACAAATACAGAGGTGGATGATGAGTTTAGGAAGGCAATCCTTCAGTTTTTAGGTTTGCCCACAGTAAGTCAGAACCCGACTGCTGATTCTAGCGAATTATTAAAGAATCCAGCCGTGAAAGGAAAGAAGATCGAAGTCCTACAAAACACCGGATCGGTAAGAGACTTTCAATCTTTTCCTAAAACCCCCACCTCAGACCATAAGTGGAGAATGGGGGATAACAGACTGCCTGATTTGAATGTTCCTGCTTCTTTGTTAAACCAGCATGGCCAAGTTGATATTGCGCCACCTGCTGTTGAAGCCATCATAGATCAGGCCATAAAGACTTTAGCTCCCTTGATGACATCAGTGACTTCTGCTAAAAATTTAAGAGACTCTCATGTTGAGCGTAAGGTTGCAAGTGTGATAGAAACTTTGGCAACCATTTTAGGCGATGGTTTGCAGGCACCATCGGCTCAACAAATAGTAGCTGCACATACCAAAGCACCCCTGATGTCTGCGACTAATTCAGCGCACGCCACGAGTGGGATATATCCATCCGTGATGACATCGACATCCAGGACGGTTCCGGAGGCTGCCTCAACTGAAGATAGGAATTTGGGAGCACGTCCAAAAATTCCTAGAGATGTGCACCAGAGAGGACCCTCGAGCTTTTGTGATCAAACCAGGATGAGCTTTGCATCCGCACAACCTGAAGTTTTAATCCCTCCCATTGGGGAGGAACAATTGTCAGAATGCCTGATGGAAGACACTGTGCTGTGTGCTTCCATTCCAATGCCTTATTGCCCGTTCCAGGATGGACCACATTTTGAACATCAATTAATGTCTGTTTCCATGTTTAATAATATACAGGTCCTTCCTTCTAATTTTAAAAGTTTAAGTGTGGGTGGAGGAAATTTTAAGGAATGGGTTAAAAGTATTCAAGTAATTTTAATGAAAGAGAATGTTTTATCGTTGTTGTTAAAACCCCCACCTAGACCATGGTCCTTAGAAGTTGATCTTTTACATCATAAGGCCTTTTGTATTTTATTGATGTCCATTAACCCTGCACTATATCCCAGTATACCTAGTAACCTGACCGTAACAGAAGTTTGGGTGAAACTGCATAAGCTATTTTGTTCAAAAAGCTCCCATGTTACAAACAGAGTTTATAGGGAGTTCTATTCCGCAAGGTTGAAGGCGGGAGTAGATATTAATGAACACTTGTGTGAGTTAAACAGGTTAAGGCAGGAATTGATGTTGAGGGGGGAAACAGTGTCTGAACAAACCCTCATTACTGTTATACTCAATTCCCTTGACCCTAGCTGGAATAATTTTATATCGCAACTGGATAATGTTAGTTGTAATAACTTATCTTTAGAAGTGTTATCTGGCAGATTGATTGCAGAAGATAACTTGCGAAAATGCAGGGCGGCTTTTCACAAAAAGGAAAAACCTTTAAGAAGGCCCGATAGTTCAGATAGAGCATATACTATCGGAGAATGCTTCAATTGTGGTTCAAGAGAACATTATAGAAGGGATTGCCCACAAAATGTAAATGCTAGGGCATGCTCAAATGTACCTTCTGATAATAAATGTAAAAGGAGGTCATTGCCTCCTGGCAGAAAGCCAAATGGAGACGTTCCTAACCACAGAAGGGGTAAAAAGCCAAATGAAGGCAACAAAGGGAACAAACCCAGGTTTAATGATAGCTCTGTAGGTATAGTGGAAACTACTGAGTCAGAGCTTACAAGGGAACAGCGAGACCAACTATGGTTAATGGACAGTGGAGCCAGTAACCATGTTGTCAGTGACCGAAGGTTATTTGTTAATATGAGAAGGCATCAATCCATGGTCAAAGTTGCAAACGGTAAAAAGGTGAATGTTGTTGGCATTGGAGATGTTTATATTCCTGGGATAGGAAAGATTCATGGAGCATTGTACGTACCAGAGATAGATCACAATTTGCTAAGCCTAATGAGGATATGTGAGAACCCTAGAATGGAGATTCTGTTCTCAGGAGGAACAGCTGTGATCAAAAACAACAAATGTGTGATTGGGGAGGTTTTGAAGATAGGTGGTTTGCCTTATTATTCCCCCAATACGAATGCTGTGACCTGCAGCGATAGCAATTATACTATCTCATTTGGCAGTAACAATGAATCACAGTTAGAACTAGGTGATGAGGATCAAGACTTTCACCAGAGGAAGCCTTGTAAAGACAAATGTAAAGCTAATAAAAGGTTTTTAAATTTTAACTTAGAGTCAGATAATAGGGAACCTGAAAATGCTAATGCAATTTCTATAGGAGAGCCGTTGCACAATGAATGTGCTCACTTGATGCATCGCAGGCTAGGTCATGTGAGTTTTCCTATAGTGAAAAAGGTAACCGAACACTCAAGGGGAACCAAGATCAATGATTGTAACACATTTCTAGATTGTTCAATTTGTAGGAGTGCAAAGTTGAAGGTGAAATCTGCGCCCAAGAGGTCTCAGAGGTACTCTGAACACCCGTTTCAGCTCGTCCACATGGATTTGGTGGGTCCATTCACACCTTCCGTGGGTAAGAGACGGTACTTTCTTACCATAGTAGACGACCATAGCAGATTTGGATTCGTTTTTCCCCTAATGTCCAAGAGTGAAACGTTGACTAAGTTTAAGGAATTTTGTAACTTAGTCCAGAATCAGCACCAGGTCAGAGTTAAGAAGATCTTAACTGACAGGGGGACTGAATTTAATTCCAGGCAGTTCTCCAGCTGGTTGAGGAGTAAGGGCATAGTCCACTTACGCACCGCGCCTTACTCTGCGTTTCAAAATGGCGTCGCAGAACGACGCAATGGCGTTTTACAAACTATGATGCGGTGCACCCTAGAGGATTCCGGATTAAACTTCGCGTATTGGGTAGAAGCAGTTAGATACGCGAATTACACCTTGAACCGAGTGTGGTCTAGCGTGGTGCAGAAGACCCCATATGAGGTGCTATACGGCCATAAGCCTAGCTTGGCACACCTCCATGTTTTCGGAGTGATGGCTGATGTTCATGTCCCGAAGGAGCTCAGGAGAAAGGGAGACCCAATCTCTGTTAAACTGAGATTCGTTGGTTATGAGCAGGGCTCCAAGGCATTTAGGTTTGCCTACCCTAACGGGAAATTAATGATATCAAGGTCTGCCACTTTTCACGAAGGGGCCAATTGGAGTAAGATCCATGCCAATGAGATTCTTACTCAGAACCCTTCCCGTAGTTGTCATAGGCGAGCGGAGGATGTATCGGAGAACCTACCCGAGGATAGGGATACATCTGGTTCTGGGAAGCGTGCATCCCAGGCTCCCTTGAAAGGGGTATTGAAGCATAAGATGGGGGTAGCCAGGAAGGATAGGCACCCAGCTTCTGAGGCGCATAGTGATAGTCACGAGGTAGATGACTCATCAGACGACTCTGATGTGAGTGACTCTCCTAAAGGCAGACCAGTTAGGGTTACCAGGGGCAATAAGCCTAAGAGGTACGACGACTTTGTTACCTCAGTCGACCAGGTTTTGGCCACCACTCAGAGATATGAGGATGTGTTGGCCTTACCTGACCATGAACGACAGAAGTGGCTGGCCGCCATGGATACGGAATTAGACAGCCTGAAAAGGCTGGACGTATTCATGCCAACAAGATTGCCCAAAGACAAGAGGGTGATCGGCACCAGGTGGCTTTTCAAGCAAAAGCCCATTGAAGGTGGGGGCTTTGTCTATAAAGCGAGACTAGTAGCGCAGGGATTCTCGCAGAGATTCCCTGATGATTATGAGGACACCTTCTCACCCACGGTGCGCCCTGAGAGCGTGAGAACAGCTCTCACCATCGCTACCATGCGAGGCGAACATGTATATCAGTTCGATATTCAGACCGCGTACCTGCACGCCCAGTTAGACAAAGAGCTGTACGTGAGGATTCCTCAGGGAGTAAGCCATCGGGAAGATGATGTGTGGTTGTTGAACAAGAGCCTATACGGCTTAAAACAATCTGGTAAACGATGGTACGAGTGTCTCACTAAAAGCCTGAGAGAGATGGGCTTTTTACCATCATCGGCTGACGAGTGTGTTTTTGTCAAGGAAGATCAGGGCATTAGGGAAACGGTACTGTTGTACGTCGATGACATACTATATATTTGCAGATCAGAGAACAGGCACAAGAAGTTCTCTGAGGACCTAAGTAAGAGTTTCGCCTTAAAACCATTAGGTCACATTAGCAAATTTTTAGGGGTGCAATTCGTAAAAACCGAGAAGGGGTTTCGGCTCTCTCAGGAAGATAAGATTCAGGAATTGCTTAAAAAGTGTAGCATGGTAGAGGCGAAGCCATGCGATACCCCTATGGCAACAGACTTCCTTAAGAATATGTACACTGAGAGCACGGAGTTTGAGGATAAGACCCTTTACAAGTCCGTGATTGGGTCGTTGTTGTACATTGCAAATTGGACTAGACCGGACATCAGTCTAAGTGTAAATGTGTTATCTAGACATTCTGAACATCCCACACAGTACCATTGGAGCGGAATCAAACGACTCCTGAGGTATTTAAAGGGTACTGTGAACTATTCATTGTTATTGGAACCAGAAGCAACTAGAGAATTGAGATTGAGTTGTTTTTCGGATGCCGATTGGGCAGGGGATGTTAGATCTAGAAAAAGTACCTCGGGGTACATTGTATACCTAAATAGTAGCCCCGTGTATTGGTACTCTGGGAAGCAGAAGTTAATTGCAACCTCCACAGCGGAAGCTGAGTATGTGAGTTTGTCCAAAGCTTCCAATAACCTAGTTTGGTTTGACGATCTCCTGGTAAGCTTATGGAGGCAGCCCATGCAACCTATAAAAGTCTATGAGGATAACATGGCTGCCATTAACATATCGGAAGCCGATGCTGTAGGCCAGAGATCGCGCCATATTGATATACAAAACAAACATGTGAGGCAATTGGTGAAAACAGGTTTCATTAAGACTGTGTATTGTGAAACCAAGGAACAGGTAGCGGATGTGTTTACCAAACCGCTGCCCCGTGACCAACACCTCTATCTCCTGGGTAAAATGTCGATGGCTATGTGAATGTACTTCCCATTGATGTATATATGTACCCAATGTAGAATGTATGTTTGTTAACCAGTCAAATAGCCGCAGAGAAGGGGATTGTCACAAGTGTTTCCAGGATTGCTGTGGCTATCTGCCTACTCACAAACAGTATGGTTTTAATCAAGCCATCTACTGTTGCCAATTACCTGCAAGCCTTCCCCGCCCTAGATAATTGCAGGTTGACTTCTTACATAAGCAAGGACCTTTTGCTTGCTACTCGGGCCTAGTCCTCTAGGCCTAAATGCACAGCTCCTGCAGGAAGCTTGGTGCAACGCCGCAGATGGGAGAAGAATGCAGATAAGGACTCCAGACGTCCCTACAGAGAGACTCCCACGGATGCTTGCCTTTTGCTGTTTTGAAACATGCAAGCTATCATCGGGACTGCTGCTGGACCTTCTTCCTCCCACAAGCTTCAAGCAATGTTTGCTGTTTGAACTGTTTTTACTTCAGGTGACTTTCAGCTGTGAAGCTCGTGCTGCTCCCATTATGATGGCCTTGATGATGTATCGACGCCGAAGCTGCTTACCTTCATGCTAGCTTTATTCTTTTGTGAACTGTTTTCGGTATTGTGGAGAGGGATCTAGGGAGATAGCCTTGCCTCACATACCCAGATAAGACTTTGTTTTTAATGTGTTTTCTTAAAGACATAGTGCTTTTTAAATGTTTTAAAGTAAATTATATTTTTACACAAGACGCCTCTGTCAGAATTATTTCAGTCTCAGTGTGTTTACTCATGAGCTGGTTCACGGTCCGGGGTACCCCTCAACCCCATTTCGTAACAAGATCTAAGCCTATGACTCAAATCAGCCTCTGAAGATCTCTTTGTCATTGTCTCTGCACTTATTACCGGAATGGGTAGAGGCCATGGATACTGTTATTGTTGAACAGCAAGGGGGGGGGGAGACCTAGTGTGCTGCCCCCTCCCTTTTCATGTGCTTGCACATCCCTTGCAACCATTTCAATGGCTCAGAATCAAGGTATGTACGCACTAATCATGAAGAAGAAACTACCTTACAGTCAATATACACAGCGATGTATATCATCTGCCAGACAGCTTAACAAGGAAATCTCTCTTCAGTTGAAAGACAGCCTCCTGTTCTTCAGATCACAATTAGGGTGGGATCAAGACTGACAGCAATGTAATAAAATGAGCTCTGTTGGAAGACTCTGGCTTGCCTTGTCAAGCAGGCTATGCAGTTCAGAATTCTGAATGCATATTATAAATATTTATTCATTAAGGTCTTGTTTGGCAGGTAGTAATTATAATTCAACCTACCAGCATGCAAAAAAGAAAGAAAAAAAGAAAAAGAAAAACCCAAAACAGAGCCCTCTGATCAGCCACAACTGCTTTCTCCAGCCTTGTAGAGAAACACATTTCCAGATTTATTAAGATTTCTCTAACTAGAAATTAAGGGAATTATAACCCAATACATGTAGTCCTCGACTTACGAACACAGTTGAGCCCAAAATTTCTGATGTTAAGTGAAACATCAGAAAGTGAGTTTGCCCCATTTCTTGCGACCTTTCTTGCCACAGTAGTTAAGTGAAACACAGTAATTGTTAAATTAGACAAACTGTTGTTCAGTAAATCTGGCTTTGCTTGTCAGAAAGTCGCAAAAGAGGATCACGTGACCCCAGGACACGGCATCTGTCATAAATATGAGTCAATTGCCAAGCACCTGAATTTTGATCACATGACCATGGGGATGTCACAAAGGTCACAAGTGTGAAAAACAGTCACAAGTCCGTTTTTAAAAAAAGTTTTTTATTAATAGTACAAAATTAAAAAACATTGGACATAGATATGACATCACTGGTTCCAAACATCTTCCGTCACTTTGCAATAATATTAGTACTCATATAAACATATAGTTCTTAAACTTTGTTCATTAACAAGTCACTTTTTTCAATGTTATTGTAACTCTGGTCGCTAAACGAACTGCTGTAAGCCGAGACTACCTGTACATCTGACCTATGTTAGTGTGATTTGGAGCAAGTACCAAGGAATCTACAGCATCCAGTCTATGTCTATTTTATACTCAGGATTGCAAAGATAAGATTCACCCACAGACCCAATTTTGTACTAATTGTGAAGATCATTTGACACCACACCATACTATCAACAGCAGGGGTGTCAAACTCAAGGCCTGGGGGACGGATCCGGCCTGCAGAGTGCTTAGATCTGGCCCACAGGGTTGCCCTGGAAACAGCGAAGGACTGGCCCATGGTGCCTCTGCCAGCAAAAATGCACGTGGCCCTCCCGAGCTCCGTTTTCGCTGGCAGAGGGTTGCAGGAGGCTGTCCCAGACAAAACAGAGCTCAGGAGCCAGTTTTCTCTGGCAGAGTGCTCAGGCCACTACAGACGCCCCCGACACGAGTGACAGTGTGCTGGCCCACGCTGGCCACGCCTACTCCGCCCCCCCCAGGTCAAACACAACCCTGATGCGACCCTCAATGAAATCAAATTTGACACCCCTAATCCACAGTAAGTAAAATAGTACAAATCATCTTCTGATTATTCTTGGCTATTTCCATCCCGCCTTACTTCCTGAATTTGTAGAGGCAGGGCTCTCGCAGTTGTTCTTGGAGTCAAAATAGGTTGCCTGATCTCAGCAAATTTACGTTTGCTTAATCAATAGGCCCTCCCTCTTATAAAATCCTACGAATTTAGATGACCAGGCAAGAAGTTACATGCTACTTAGAACATACATCCAAGGGGAGTGGATAGAGGAGAGGTTTCTCCAGACAGAAACGGCTAGCGTGGCTGTGAACTTGGGAGGAACTGGCACAGCTGGCAGAGCAAGTGGCAAAACATGCTTCTCTGGTTCGTGTTTCCACATCAAGAATGGGAAGGATTATGCAATCAAATGACCTCTGCCTAAGCAATGGGGGGGGGGGTGTTCCTGCCTTGTGGCTAAAATGCAGATACCCAGGCATAAAAGAACGGGGGAGGGAGTTACAGAACCACAAAGTTGTTGCTACCTAAGGAATCTGACCAGCTGCTGTATTTCAACCCAGTTCATTCTGTAAGGGAAAAAATAATGACCAATCATCTCCAAAGGAATGCTGTTTGCAAAACAATAGGAATAAAGGCCCCTATTTCTTGGTCTTTGATGTATAGCATGGCCTGGCCTGGCCTTCCTGTTTCTAGGATTCAGTTCCCCTAAAACACACATTCTACACTTGCAAACACCAATGGCAAAATCCAAAAATATGCATGGGAAAATCTGTTGGAGAAGAAAAGGCAATTTTAATTGGTGAGAATAATGAAATGTGAAGGCTGGGGTTTTTTTTAAAAGTTCAATGAAAATAAATTAAGCAACTACTTTGATGGTGGTAGGACCAAGACTAAATTGCACTTAAACACAATCCTTACATCAAGGTTGGCTGCGTAAGTGAAATGACTTACTCACAGAAGAGAAATGATTTATGCGATAAATGAACTATCGCTTCTGAAATCTCTTAGATGCTGTTGGTGACCAGAAGTAGTATGTGAAGGTGCGGGAAATAAGCTTATTACTTTTCATGCATACAATTCCTTACGTTATTTCAACCTCCTGATTTAGCATGGAGTCAGTTGTGCCAACTCCACATAGGAGCTGAGGAGCAGGAAACCCCCTTGGATAACACAACCCAGTCAATCCTTTTCCAGAACATTCTACAGGTAGTCCTTGATTTACGACCACAATTTACGATTTATTTACGAGATTTATTTATTTTATTATTTATATATTATAAATTTATTTACGAGACCACCTTCTGCCACCGATAACCTCCCACCAGCCAATCTGCTCCCACAGAGAGGGTCTCCTCAGGGTGCCGTCAGTCAAGCAATGTTGACTGACGACCCCCGGGGGAGAGCCTTCTCTGTGGGGGCACCCACCCTCTGGAACGAGCTACCCCCAGGAATACGATTGATCCCGGACCTCCGTACTTTCCGCCGAGCGTTGAAGACCTTATTTCAGCAAGCCGGGCTGCCTTAAAATTTTAATGGGCTATTTTATGGGTAAGGGGTTTTAAAATTTGGGGAAGCCAAACTGATTTAATTCTGTTTTAATTTATTTTAATTTTTATACTGTATGTATTTTAATTTTGGCTGTTCACCGCTCTGAGTCCTTCGGGAGAAGGGCGGTATACAAATTTAATAAATAAAATAAAATAATAAATAATCTGTTGATAAGGGAGACAGTTGTTAAGTGAGTTTTCTCCATTTGACAACCTTTCTTGCCACAGTTGTTAAGTGAATCAGTGCAGCTGTTAAGTTAGTAACATGGTTGTTAAGTGAAACCAACTTCTTGTCAGAAGATCGCAAAAGGGAATCACATGACCCTGGGACACTGCAACCATCATAAATATGAACCAATTGCCAAGCATCCAAATTTTTACCACATATTCATGGGGAGGCTGCCATGGTTTTATGAAGAACAATCCAGAGTCACTTTTTTCAGTGATGTTGTAACTTCAAACATTAAACTAATGGCTGCAAGTTGAGAATTACCTGTATTTGGAGGGCCTACCACTAGCTATGACACTGTTACATTTACTAAGTTCTCCAGCGGTTTGACTGAGCCTCCAGGGCAGAGAGTGTCACCTGCAGGTGATGCTCCGGACACGGACTATCCTGCTTCTCTATCAAGTATGTCAAATATATTACCTATCTTCACTTGAAGCAATAGAATTTATGTCATGCCCCCAATGGTGGCCAAGTTCAACAAACTTAATCTGGACTTAATCCAGTGACAATTTTTACTGATCTGCCTGTTACCTTGTACTTCATCTGGAGATTTTGGAAATACTGAGATGCACTCATTAATTCATGTAGCCACAATAAAGAGTTATGATTCAGTTAACATTCTGTAAGGGTTATTTGCTAAATCATAACCTTGTGATGCTAAACCTTCTTGCAGTTTGTCAGTCCACAATTGGCTCTCCACCACTGCTTAACAGGCTTTTAGGAAAATTGGCTTACTGCCCCATGGAGATCTCCTCATCAATGCAATCCAGCCTTCTGAACTAAATTTAAAGCTGCAATCCCACACATTCCCATTTACTATGGAAGAACTGCAGGGCACTATAGAGAAAAGATTTTGGAGAGGGGGAGGAGAGGTAGGAATTAAAAAAAAATAATAGTGGCCTGAAAAATACAAAAATCTGATTGTAGCGATCCAACTCATATCCTGTGAAGACATATGAGAGATATCTCGGGTTTTTTTTTAAAAAAAATCTCTACTGCTTCCTCCCTTCCAGCGTGTTCTTGCTTTCTTTGAGATCACAATGCTGAAAGTATATAGAATGTGCTTAGCCTTGCCAAAATAAAGAGCCAGGCAGGCAGATATTCCTTTCTGCTACCTTCACCTTTACCCTGTAGGAATGCTTCCGTATCAAAAAGTTAACCTCTGTGGGGTTGACCCTATATGGAGATATCGAAGAACCAATAAGCAGAAGAGCAATACAAGCAGAACCAAGCTAAGAGTGATTGGCTGGTGGAAGGTGTGAGACTGACATTGCTCACATTTTAATCACAGTGTGTTGGTCCTTGGGTAGGGCACAGACAGGCAGATAACTGAGCTGGCTCCTTTTTCTCAACAAAGTAACCTAGCTTGTGTAATGCAACAAGTCCATTGCAATTAGCTAAGCAAATGGTTGCAGATGGAGCCACCAATCAGCCTTCTCTTTTCCTTTCTCTCCCTTTTTTTCCTAACCACCTTCTTTGATGCAGGAGGATCAAAAACTTGGGAATGATTTTGTAACTTAATGCAAGTATTGCCAACATAGGTTTGGGATTTTTTTTTCTTTTGCTAAAAGTGGTTCCATATTCAAATGTTTTGCTCATCAATTCCTCGAAATATGCAGTTCCAGAGATTTTCCTTTTACTAAACTCTCTACCTCACTTCCAAAATCCACTATGAAGGGTGTATCTGGGTATTGGCTTTTTTTTTTTTGCACAGGGATTGTGGGAAATTGCATGTTACTATCAGATGAATTGCAAAAAACTGAGGTTTCAGTAATAGGTGATTCACTCTCACTTTCTTCTTCATCACAGACATTATAAATTTATATTTATAGATGACATGCTTTCCTTTCCTTTCTAGCTGGTAGGAAACTTTTATGGCCCTTTAAAATCAAGCAGTATAAAAATAACCATTTCCTCTGCAAACAGATTCCATTAACAAATTGCCCACCATCTTCAGCCATCTTCTACAAAAATATCTGATTTCCTATGTAAAGTGGTCTATTACAGGGCCACAAAATAGACCTGTAAAATAGCCTAAGGAGAAATACTAACTATAATGGCTTTTGAACTAAAGGAATTTTCTGAAAGGGCCCCCACGTCCTAATCCAGTCTTCTATTCATTAAATTTATATTTGTAAAGTATCCAAACATATTATGGAATCTTTTCATTATGCTTCTCTCTAGCAACCTAGAGAAAATTAAGCAGGTGTATTGGTCTATCAAAGCTAACAGAAACATGATTAAAATGAGAGGAGATAGGCAAAACTTCCTCAAATCCTAAACAAAAAACTGATATAGGTAGTCCTCGACTTAGGATCACAACTGAGGCCAAAATATCAGTTGCTTAGGGACACAATTGTTAAGTGAATTTTATAACAATTTTATGACCTTTCTTGTCACAGTTGTTAATTGAATTACTGTGTTATTACTGGTTAAGTTAGTGACATGGTTATTACATAAATCTGGCTTCCCCATTCACTTTGCTTTTTAGATGGTACCAAAAAGGTGAGCACATGACCCCAGGACAACTGTCATAAATATGAGTCACTTGTCTGAATTTTGATCATGTGACCAAATGGTCATAAGTCACTTTTTTCAGTGCCACTTGTACATCTAATTACTGGACCTGATTGTTACCTAGCCCCCTCCCAGGAAATGAAGACAAAGGGAGGAGTTCTCACCCCTTGATCTGTAATAAATGACTTCCTGGGGAAAAAAATACCCTATAAACGTTTATGCTTCAGGAAATAAAGGATCAGCCCACTTGATTCAGTAATGTTATCCAATAATCATTTCACACCCTGGTGAACATTTTAACGGCCTCCAAAGGCCTCTTGGTGCACTTTACTAATAATACGAAATCTGATACCAGCCAAGATTTCTCAAGAAGCAAAGCGGCTGCGGATAATGCAGCTTTATTTCCTGAATAAATAACCTCAGCCTTAACATTTATTTTTTTATCTTTTGCACCCAGCATATCCGTTTCTCGGCTATCTGAGCTTGTGCTTAGGTGGAAGCCGAATCTCTTTAAAAACTTCTTCCGAACGTTTCAGCCCCATTTTAACAGCATGGCGATACTTCCCAGTAAAACGTGGGCAGAATCTTTCCCTTTCTGGGTAGGCTAAAATCAGATCAGGGGCGAACGGGGCAACGGAAGAAAAACCACCTTAATGCAGGGCATGGGTGACTCTTGTCCTAAGAATGCATTTCCTCCAACCCTCCTTCACCAGCGATCAAAGTCCGGCGATCCACCAGCCGAAACAATTCGCCTCGCCCGCCGTCCTTGGGCGGGAGGGGCAGTAGGTGTGCATCGTCCCCGAGCCCGAAAGGGCGGATCTCCGAGACAGCGGCCCAACCATCTCCAAATATAGGCATAGAAAGGCCTCCTTTGTTTTTCCCTCCCCGCGCACGCCGGGTCACCTGGGCGCCGCTTTGTGGAACCCACACCCACGGGGTTTCCGTGCGCGGCTCCAGCCCGGCCCTGCTCTGCTCTGCCCGAAACGAATGACGCGGACGCCTCGACGGAGAGGAGGGAGGGGAGTGGGGGAAGAGTTGGGGGAGGCGGCCCGCGCTGACGAACAGATTCCGAAAGCGGTGCAAAGAGGCGACGTTTTGCTTCGGGCGAGGGATGATTGTGTAGCGAAGGTTTGGGAGGGAGGGAGGGAGGGGGAAAGAAGCGTTTCATTCATTTCGATCGCAGGAAGCGAAAGGTCTTTGTTGGCCCGGTTTGGGGCACGTGCTAAGCATTTTCTGACGGATCGAGTATTTAAAAAAAAAAAAACCGATAGCAGAGGAGGAGAAGAGGGGCTTGCAAAATAACCCGAGCCTTTTGAAAACGTCTGATGAGGACGGGAAGGGCGAAAGTGGGGAAAAGCGCACGCCAAGGCGGGCGACGTTGAGTGAAATGAACCCTTGATTTGCAATTAACGGGGAAGCAGCTGGCTGCGATTAGGTTAACAGCCAAGTTACCTGCATTAAAGCGCCCCTGAAATGCTTAAGCCTTTCAAAAGAAACTCGCATCCTGGTTGCCAGCGTCGCCTCGCCCTACCATGTGTCATGTGTTAAAGGCAGGAAAGTCGCCCCCCTCTCACTCCCCAATCCTCGTCAGCATGTTTGCGCTGCGCTGTTTTTTTTTTCCCCCTTCAAACCCAACCCTCCGCAGCGAGCACTCTCCGCTGCTCACCTCTCCTTCCCCCTCCCTCCTTTGCTGCATTTGAGTGATGTGACGGAGGTTTATGCCTCTCCTTATTGAGACATCTCCAGCTCCCAATATCACTTCTAAGGGTTGTCGGTCTCGGCTACAGAGCCAATCTCTTTATCTCCTCACCCAGCCCCACATTCCTGGGCTCTGTCTAAAACCAACGGGGTCTTCTCAAAATCAGGCACCATCCGGGGAGCAGCGCTGCCTAAGCAAGCGGGGGGCATGCAAGTTAACGCAAACAGCTGCCGGGGATGCTGCTGCGTACAGACGCAGGGCTCTGACTAACCCTGCTTCTGCCCTCCCAACCCCACCCCCGATGCCTTTTGGGTGGGGCACCTCTACCCTGGCGAACCGACATGGCGAACGAGGAAGGTTCCTCTTGGTTGGGCGCAGCTCCAGGGGAAGCGGCAGCGATGTCTCTCAGGAGCGCAATCTTGGCTCCTCCAGAGGAGACACGCCCTCTCTTTCAGCACAAAAGAATCCGAGAGGAATGCAAATGACCGGAGGGGGAAGCCTTATGCTTTCCAGAGGGCTGTTGCGGGAAATAACCGGGCCTTCCGCTCTCAAGCTTGGAGACCCTTAACGTGCCTGGCTTATTAAATTGGAGCAGCTTTGAGAGCTTCGTTCCCTAGTCGCAGGCCTTTTTCTGGAGGGTTCAAAAGGTGTGTTTTGACAAGCAAGTGTGGGCTAGCTTTTTGCCTTCCTATTATAGTTGTTTGACTATGACCATAATAAGAGATATGGAGGGGGGAGTCTCAATACACTTTGGAGCAGAGATGCCTATATTGGATTTGTGAATAATAGAATTTAAATGGCCAGAAAACGTTAAAAATAAACAGGCCAACAAATCAAATCAGTTGGTGCGTCACCTTCACTCATAAATCTATGATGCTACCCACAAACAAGTCCCTTGCAAGATTCTTAAATCCTTTGGTCTCTTTCAAAACTGTTAACAATATAACTTTTCCCATCTGAAGATAATTCCATAAATGTCGTGGAAAATGTCAGCAAAAGCAGACCAAATGCCACTTAAGCAAGTGGAAGTTTTTGCATATTCTCAAGAATTCAAAGCATTTCCCCACTCTAAACTTTAAAAGCATGCAACTATCCAATCCCTTAAACATTCAATTTCTAATCTGAATAATTCAAATGCTGTATTAAGGAGTAAGGAATGACTGAATGAATGAACCAGAGCTGAGTGGTGATGTTTCTAGCTTAGCATTCTCTCCAGGGCTCCTGGAATTGATATATCCTGTATAATAGATGAACCAGTATAAGAAAAGCAAACCTAAATACAAGCACGTTGGCTCTAAAGTCACTTTACCACTTTATCAGCAATAATGGGGATTGTCCATCCCTACCTCTTCATATATTTCAGTTCAATTCTCGGCTGTGAATCTATAGAACATTGTTTTGAAATCTTGTGAATGTACATTAGGAGTTGAGCAATAGAAACCAACACAATTATTACACTATTTCCTCCTTATGATGAATCTGATTTCTATGATTCAATGATTGGTTTTATTTGCAAGGGGGGAGTGTTGGAACTCAGCTATCACTTGAATTGGTAAAGACCTTCCCAATTTAGGAAAACTAAGTAGGTTATGATTTTATGGGAAGGACAAGCTTAGTCACCTGCCTATAGGTGAGGTCTGGTTATTTTTCTAGGTGTGTACATAGAACAGGGATGGGCAGAGACTACTGGTTTTACCTATATTTGGTAGGTTATGTTTGCAAGCAACACTGCAGTTTATGTGGGTTAGAAAAAGCATTTTGTCTCAAGTGTATTATGGCTGATTCTCACAGTATGGATAAAGTAGTATGGATAAAAGAAAACAAATAATGATTGGAAAAATTTTAATAGTGAATCTTTCTCACCTCACATATACATTTTCTTTCACACAGATGAAACGATGGTGAAGCACATTTCATTTCTAATGCTTTGGCAGTATTAGGCAGAACTCAGCAGGACAAAATGTGTCGATACTGTAAAAAATCTAAAATTGAAGTCATAGCCAAGGGAACAGCAATGTTTTTCTTTGGCAGACTATCATCTTACTATTGTCATGTAAATACAATATGTATAGGATCACAAGAACCTCTTGTTCATTATGATGGTGTCTTCTAAGCTACCTTGAATTTGATTTATTTCAATATTTTAAAATAATTAAGTGTGCTTCCTGTAAATATAGTTCCAAAAACATTGGATTTTGTTTGAATTTTAGCAGTAAATTCTGTGGTTACATCTACAGCCTCTTTTATTTAATACTTCTAAACAAAGATGAAAACTTGTTATTCTTCATATTGTTCAGATCCTGCAATGTTATGAACCAAAGTTTTCTTATTTTTTTCTTTTATACATATATTTATTCATTGTTCCTCCTACAATCATTTATTTAAGCAGTTTATAATTAAGTAAAATAAAAAATGTTAATACCTTTAAATAGTTTATAGAAAGGAAAACAAAACATTCAACATTCATCCAGGGAAGGCCTAGGCCCTAGGTAAAGAAATAGGACTCCAACAGGTATGT
Organism: Pantherophis guttatus; assembly: GCF_059756535.1. Taxonomy (NCBI): domain Eukaryota; kingdom Metazoa; phylum Chordata; class Lepidosauria; order Squamata; family Colubridae; genus Pantherophis; species Pantherophis guttatus. The sequence continues at coordinate 154,859,050 of NC_142064.1, forward strand.
AAAAGATGTAATAGTAGGTACCTCATAATTTGAGGGGGAGAAGCATTCCCGAATACAGACAACACAATAGGGAAAACCCACCCATGAAAACCCACTGCATAATGTGGTCTGCCAATCTACACACACAGGACATCCTCAGCTTTTAAAGTACCTAAAGATACTTAAACACTGCCCTTACTTGGTACTTACTTATATGGCATAAACCAGGATTCTTAGGCAAAATATCCTCTATATCTAATTTACAGGACTAAACTCTCAAATGTTGGACACTAACCATTGATGTCCTGCACAATCTTTTCCCATTTTTTCACCACCAGATACAAGTTTCCTGTTTCCTGTTTTGCTTTGTAATCACATTAGGGTCTATCTATTCAGTATGTTTTATTATTTCTTTTGCCTGGAGAAAATAAGAATTTCGTTGGCATCTTTGTGTCCTTGAATGTTCCTCTCCTATATTTCCTAAAGAATTATTAAAACATTCTGAATATTAGTGCATCATAACTGTTTGTTTGAACAGAAAAAACATTGTGCTGTGACTATAGGTACAAGAATCTTGCTGTCCTCATTCTTGTAAGTCATCTAGTAAGGCAGTCTTCCCCAACTTGATGATCAAGATTTATTAAGCTACAGTTCTTATCATCTCCAATAGCATGGTGTTTTGACTGTATCAGTGAGGGATCATGGGAGTATAATCCAGTACAAATGGAGGACCCCACATTATGGAAAACAATAAAATGGGATATTTACTACTGTGAATGCAGCGTGTGAGGCATTGTACCAGTCAAATTTGGCAATATGTGGGCCAAGGAGGCCATTTCAACCAATGAAGCAGCAGCTTTTTTTTGAACACAGGAGTGGGCCAGGAGAAAAATGGCATTGCATTAAAAAAGGACAAAGTTCTTGTCCTTGACGGTTGTGAAACAGATGGAGTGGCAGTTATCTTTTGGCATTTAGAGGACTGAATAGTTATTTTCCTACTGATAGTTCCTTGGCTAGATTAAAAATCTCCCTGCTTTTGAGTCTCAGGTGTATTGAACTACTTCACCAAAAAGCAAGCTACAAAACCAACTGCCACATGAGCACTTACTTCTCCTTCATGATAGCCACGTACCATAATTCCAAAAGCAATCACCCCAAATTAAGATTCATGTGTGATCTTGGTTCCCCTGTAGATACCCTGCATTTGTGTGTTTCTGCGTGTGTGTGTGTGTGTGTGTGATATCTGCTGGCACTGCAGTTCCCTCATTGTATGGTCAGTAGCCAGGCCACAGGAAGCCTCAGGACCCCAAATGCAATACAGATAAGGATTTGGCAAACGGGTACACCCAGATGTTTTGTACACCCATCACCTCCAGAAAACAGGGTCAGGGTAGAGGATAGTGGGAAATCAAACAAGAAACATCTGGCGGGGGCACCACACTACCTACCCCTGAAGTAGTGAACCTCCGGGTACCCCAATACACCCCCCCTCCCTAACAATCTCGGGACTGATTCAGTGACTCCTGAAGCCCGTTTCCATCCTAGGCTGCACAGAGTTGGACTTTCTCTATTGGGGCGCCCTTGCCCTGAACCCCTTCGGCGCCGCCTTCCTCACCTGCAAATGGAGCCCAACAAGGGGCTGCGGCGATGGGGGTCTTCTGCAAAGAGGAGCGCCCCTCCCCCCCTCCTCCCGCGGCTCATACAGATTCCGGGGTTCAGATAGGCGTTGCCAAGCCGCCTTCGTCTGCCCCACGTGGCCCGGGCTCCATCAACCAATGGGAGCTCGCACTTCTGAAAGATCTCCATATATGGCGATGTTCTCAGCCGGCGAGAGGGGGCCGGCTCCCCCTGGGTATAAAAGGGGCGGGGTTGGCGTTGGAACGGTCTCACTCAGCCGGCGGCAGCGGATCTAGCAGCAGCTCGACTCCTTTTATTTTTTCCCTTCTGATACCTCCTGCCGTTTTAACAGGTAGGTGTGATCATCTGGCTGCCTTCCCCGGAGGCCTTCGGCATCGGACTTGCGTTTTCCAACCTTTTTAAAATCGCTGGGGAGGAGGAGGCGCAATTCATTGATTAAAATGTCCTTGGATACCGATCGAGTTGCCGTGGTGGAGAGCCGTTAAAGGCTCTGCATGGCGGTTTCTTGAGGCGGCGTGGTGGTTGGGGGGGGGGAGGGAAGAGAGAAGCAGGAACGTTCTATGGGGGACTCTGCGAGAGGTACCGGTTCGTGGGCGTAACGGTTGCCTGAATGGGGTGAGCGGGAGGGGGCGGAGTTATTCTCCTGGTAACAGTCGCTCCGATACGGTTGGCTGGTTTTGCTCGTTGACGTCATCAGGCGGGAAGTGAGGGGTGGGAGAAACCTTTTCTGCGAAGAATAACGTGGGAAGAGAGAGAAGCAAGGGCGCTACTTTTTCTAGGGAGGACTTGTGAGGGAAAAGGCTTGGAAAACGAGGCGTCTAAATTAGGGGAAAGCAAAGAACGGCGGTGGTAGGTGGTTTGGGAAGGCGGGGTTAGGGTTTGAATGGCATAATGAAACTGGGCGTATTGTGTCTCTTGGTCAGCGTTAAAGTGCACAGGCTGGGCTGAAACGCCTCCATACCTGTAGGGAGCAATGCATGACAAGTTTAATTTATTTTTTTTTATTTAGCAGAAGATAGAATAAACCTGTGAAATGTTATGGTCTTGCTTGAGGTGTTCAGGTGTGAAATAGGAATTGGTTTCCTGGGAGCCATATCGACACTTATGAATGTGGCTTGCCTTTCAGACAGGATGCCCTAATAATGGCATACTTAATGGAATCCTAAGTGGGAAGAAATTGCATAAAGGAAGCTTTTCACAGTGAATGTCAACTAAATTTGGTTCAAGGGAAAGAGGGCAGCCTTTTGTATGGGAGAAAGCTCCCCTCGTGTACATACTGGATTGGTGTTGGGAGTATTTAATTCAAAACTTTGGGAGAGTTCTTCTATGACTGGTTAAACCACAGTCTTCTGCCTGCTTAAAAGGCAGTTCTTATTGAAGTTGGTATGATATGACTAGATAAGCATAGAGGACTGGTGGATTTTGGTGTGGCAGAGCTCAGAAGAGGGAATTAGGACTTGCTGATTCTGCAATGCAAGTTAAATGAAGTAAAGTGTTAAGCCATGGTGAAAAGCATAAGTGGGTGGGGTTCCAGACATAAAGGCATTCAGAGCAGCCTCTAGTGGTAAAAAGGGGTAGAGTCAGATCTAAGCACTGATTGTTGATGATGTAAGATTGTTGCTGCAGGGATGGAACAAATCATGGTTGCTAAGCATTCTATTTTTATTGAAAGATCTGCAAAATGGAAGAAGAAATTGCAGCACTTGTCATTGACAATGGCTCTGGAATGTGCAAAGCAGGCTTCGCTGGAGATGATGCTCCTCGGGCTGTGTTTCCTTCAATTGTTGGACGCCCTCGCCACCAGGTAAGTTACCAAAATTACAAAGATATTAAGTGTAGTGAAGATGGAGCTTGCCTTTTCTTTATCATGTACTAATTCATCTCCCTTTTTCAGGGTGTCATGGTTGGTATGGGACAGAAAGACAGTTATGTGGGAGATGAAGCCCAAAGCAAAAGAGGTATCCTGACCCTGAAGTATCCGATTGAACATGGAATTGTCACCAACTGGGATGATATGGAGAAAATTTGGCATCATACTTTCTACAATGAGCTTCGTGTTGCCCCTGAAGAACACCCAGTACTGCTTACAGAAGCGCCTTTGAACCCTAAGGCCAACAGAGAGAAAATGACACAGGTACAGCATTGGTGTATCTTTTGCATGTATGATTTCCATCCATTCCATCATTTCTTTCAGATTACAACTTCTCTTTTTTGGTTATTTTCAGGGTTCTGTACTCTTCTGGCATTTCCTTCCTTCAAGTCTCTCAGGTTTCAGTTGTATTTCTGCTTGCTTTCTTTTGGTTTCTCTTCACATCAAATACTTTGCATGTCAGCATGGGTGTGCATTAGTGAGTAAAATTGTTCATTACTTAATAATTGCTTTTTTTGTTTATTTTAGATCATGTTTGAGACATTCAACACTCCAGCCATGTATGTGGCCATCCAGGCTGTGTTGTCCCTGTATGCTTCTGGTCGTACCACTGGTATTGTAATGGACTCTGGTGATGGTGTCACACACACTGTGCCCATCTATGAGGGTTATGCTCTCCCTCATGCCATCTTGCGACTTGATTTGGCTGGCCGTGACCTCACAGACTACCTCATGAAGATTCTGACAGAAAGAGGCTACAGCTTTACCACCACAGCTGAAAGGGAAATTGTGCGTGACATAAAAGAGAAGTTATGTTATGTTGCCTTGGACTTCGAGCAGGAGATGGCTACTGCTGCTTCCTCCTCTTCCTTGGAAAAGAGCTATGAGTTGCCTGATGGCCAAGTGATCACAATTGGAAATGAGAGGTTTAGGTGTCCCGAAGCCCTTTTCCAGCCTTCTTTCTTAGGTAAGCATTTGAGTTAATAAAATAATCTCCACAGAAATGTATGGTTAATTACTATTGAATATATGAACAAATTGAGTTAAAAGTAGTTTGGCATACAAGTGCAATCATGGGTGTTTTCTTCTAGGTATGGAGTCCTGTGGCATTCATGAGACCACTTTCAATTCTATCATGAAGTGTGATGTGGATATCAGAAAGGACCTATATGCCAACACAGTATTGTCTGGTGGTACCACAATGTATCCTGGAATTGCTGACAGAATGCAGAAGGAGATCACAGCACTGGCTCCCAGTACAATGAAGATCAAGGTGAGGTTAACAGCATTTGTAATGGTTAGGGCAGGTTCTTGGTGATATTTTTCTCTAAAACTTTAGAGCTGTTTTTAATAAAAGGGTATTTCACAGGTTATTCTGCATTTAACTCCTATCTTTTATTTCAGATTATTGCTCCTCCTGAACGCAAATACTCTGTCTGGATTGGTGGATCCATTCTTGCATCTCTCTCTACCTTCCAGCAGATGTGGATCAGCAAGCAAGAATATGATGAGTCTGGCCCATCTATTGTCCACCGTAAATGCTTCTAAAGACTATGGCAAATGTGCAGTTTTTACTGCATTTAAGTTTTTTCACCAGTATAAATTTGCCTGGGCAAATATATACGCCTCATGCTAGCCTCATGAAACTGGAATAAGCCTTCTCTTCAAACATTTGTCATTGGGAAGTCTGTCTCCAATAACCTTTTGAGGATAGATTCCTGTTGCTGATAAGACCTTGAACTAAAGTTCCCTTTGTACATAGCAGTATATAACTACCCTATACACATCTGGCCTAGGACACAGTACGGATAGTGTTGACGAACATAAGGTTTAACTGTCTGGGATAGTAGTCTCAGTGTAACCAGCTATGCTGCAATGGAGTCTGAGCCTAGATCTGTACAGGGTAGCAAAAGACCAGACTTCACTACACAAAGCGCTAAGAATTCCAGGTCTTTATTGTTGAGGCTGGCAAGAGTTTGTGAAAAGGATGGCCATTTTTGTCTTGCCACTGTTCCTAACAGGATTGGAAATGTATTGTATCCAAGCCTTATGAACCTGTTTTTCTTTCCTTGCTCACCTTTGTCCCAGCAAGACATCACTGGGCAAAACATTGAGTTGCTCCAATGTTGGCATTGACACCTGTAAATTTAATCATCAGGTTTAATTTATGTAAGATTTTTGTACGTTGCCTTAATGTTGTCATATGACAGTAGAAAACCAAAATTTGTAAGTCATCCTGAAGTTGAGAATTGTAATGCCCAACACTTCATTGTGAAAGGAAAATAAAAGCGCTGCAGTAAATGAAATGTGCATTGTCTTAAGGGAATTATTTACTATGTTTGTTTTCACTTAATTTGATAAATTCTACATAATGCATTTGGTAAGTCGCAAAATTGTAACTAGCAATGTATCCATCATGGCTGCAATTTAAGTTTTCATTGTTCCTATCACCTCCAGCATTACTTAACAAAGCTAAATATTTACATAATGTAGCTGGAATGTAATGTAGCATATGGAGAACAAAATATGGAGAGCAAAATGGCAAAAAGATGGGAGTGTTTTTTCATATATAAAGTGCTATTCCCCCAAAGCCTTTCAAAATATTTCAGAATTGAAATTGATTTGAAAGATCAATTTTGAAAAACTAGGCTAATGATGGCTCCTACCACAGGCCTGATAAGTTTCCACATTTTGCATCATTAAAGTTTTCTGATTATCCACAATATAAGTGGATAATCAGATTAGGATGAAGTGTTTCATCCATAAAAAGTTGGGTTACTTGGAGAAACTGATGGCTCCATGCTATTAAATGCTTCACTGATCCAAAGAAGTTGGTAACCGACTTCCAGAACATAGATAATTAATTTCATTACTGTTCTCGGATGATTAGTTCCATAATTGCAACAGTACATTTTCCAGAGGCCAAATGTATCTTAATTGGATTAGGGTAAAACTCTTCTGGACAATTGAATGTTTGTAAAACTTTAATAGCTAAAAGTAAATTAGCTTTATTAGAGTCACCTGCAGCATAAGTGCCAGATCATAGTCTTCACACTTCATTTTCAAAACCTTAATTGTCTTAAAATAGCTGTTATCTAAATAAGCCAAATCTATTTGATTTTGTAGATCCACAAAGATCTAAAGCTAAATTTACAGGATATGTAATTCCAGCTTTGAGAAGTTAGTTCCATATAAATCACACTTAAATACACTTTAAAAGGAAAAAATGTTCAAATATGGGGTATACTGCATAAAATACTGTAGCATTGCTAGTTAAAAAACTACACTAAAGGAAATAACCGCACAATTGGTACAGATATTAGAAATTCCCTTCTGGAGGATTTATTTTGAACCCCTTTTAAGCAAAGTAAGCTTTTCAACACACTAGTATGTCTTAAGAAAAAATATTCAGCTAGGGAAGCATTCCCTTGGCCAAAAAAGAGTTCTCACTACCTCCAAGTTCCCTGGTTATTGTATTTTTTGCAATATCTTGTAGAATTGACGAAGTTTGGTAAAAGTTGGGGAATTCCCTAGGTAGTGAAGACTAGCATGCAGAAAAAAGGGTCAGCAACATTGCAATTTGCAAGGCTACCCCTACCAACTCGCCCCCAAGTAACAACAAACTTCTGTTGGTCTCACTTTTGAGGCAAGATTATGACACAAAAGCTTAGTCTTAGGAACTGAATTTGCACATTCATCCAAATGCCATATATTGCAGTGAAGATATGCAAAACCTTCCAATACAAAATCATTTCCCCCCACAACTTAATTGAGGATGCTGGGAAAAGGATAAATGGTCCAGTCAAATACACAGAAAAACATTAAATCTGTTTTTTAAGTTTTATTAGATTTTTATTCAACCTACATAAATACCTTTCCCATTTTTCCCACAACAAGGTGGGCCTATAAAGTGGGCTGGGCTAAGAAAGTGATTGGCTCAAGGTCACCCAGCCAGCTTTCAAGCCTATGGCAGGAATAAAATTCAGTCTCACGGTGTCTAGTCTGGTGCCTTAACCACTAGATCAAATTGGTTGCCTCAATCTTAATTTGATATGCCAAATGTGGAGGCATCAAATGCACTTTAAAAATGAATATACTTGCAGATGCTGGTTCTGGCTGACTGATTAAAGCAGTCCTTACTACTGCATGCTTTTTTTAATCCCATAAAAGTACAAAATCTTTGGATCTCTGCCTGGGCAGGTTAAGGCATGGAGAAAGGAAGCTGCTAAATCAGTACTGTTCATGGAAGAGACTGCAAGACAGTTCCTTTGCTCCTGGATCTTTTAGAATCTGGTGTAAGACTTGGTATATCTCTAGGTTCACAGCATTAACTATTCTTTATATACTATTATAATAAAGTGATTCAATAATGGCAATAATAATGCAAACAAGAATTGGTGGGACCATAAAATAGAGAAAATAATAAATAATGAAGAAGCTAAGTGCTCAGGCTTTAGAATTCAAACGACAGGCACCGGCCACATAACACTCCAGACTTAACAATTTTTAATAAGAAAGAAAGACAAAATCTGGATAGTGGATGTGGCAGTTCCTGAGGAGAGCAGAAGAAAAAATAAAAAATTTAAAGAGCTGCAAATAGAAATAGAGCCACTGGCAAAAGTAAGCAAAATAGTAATAAGCACCTTGGGTGCAATCCCAAAACACTTGAACACCATTGACATTGATACAATCACCATCATTCTATTGCAAAAGGCAGCTTTACTGGGATCAAGGAGGAACCCTTTCACACCATAAAACATTCACATCTGCCTATCCTTGGGAAGGACTCAATACTGTAGGCAGATAAAAATGCCAAATCCATCTGGCTGACTGAGATGAAGTTTTAATAATTTCTTGTCTGAATCCTCTCTAACCTGAAATGCATTTTTTTGCATCTTTTGACAAAACTACTAATAAAATTCAACAACTTAACAATTTTGGAATTTTGCTCTTGATAACCCCAAATTTCTTTAGTATATCTGTTCTTGTCCTTTCTTTTATTTCTTCGCCATGGAGATGCCCTACCCATTTCTAAAATTAATAATCCTATTTCTTTCTATGCCTTCATTGTTTCTTTAAAAATAATCAGTTCTAGGTTTGTTGATTTATATCACATTATTTTCACAAATAACTCAAAAGGGCAAACACTGCCCTTAACTGTTTGCATCACTTGGCTTGTAATTGCTTTTAAAAAATATTAAGGCTACAGTCTTGAACTGTCCATTATTCTTTGATGGTAGTTATCTTTTTGACATCCATCTACTTCACTTACACATTCAAATGTTCCAGTGCAATTGAAATCTGATGAGATAATTTCAGAGGTTTTGTTCATTTTGTCAAGATCATCATTGATAGATAATCATCTGGGCCACAGTTTAGGGCATTTTTTTTTCAACTATTACTGGATAAAGTCAGCATTGCTTTGCATAACCTCTCTTTGGTTGGAAAATGGAAAGGAAATGATGACTTGCCAATTGTGCCAAACTCAATATTTATATTTTAGTCATCACTTGCTCATAAGAATATTATACAACCAAGTAACCACACCCTTAGAATTTGTGTAACCAACATTTACTCTTGTTTTTTTTTTGGGGGGGGGGGAAGCCAATAAAATATGGCCAATTCAACATAGCTATAATTGGTAGTGAGGTGTTGCTCTTACATCCTGTCCCATTCTTCTCTTTAAAATGGATAGTTACATCTTGACAACCCCTCTTGTTATGTTCCAACCCTTTGCATTCAATTAGCCACTGAAAAAAAAAAGGGGGGGGGTTGGCATCACCTAGCAATAGTAGTTGGGGACAGAAGTCACCATGGAAGGGAGCCAATATGCTAAACTCTGTGTGCATAAACTGCTGAGTAATGGGATTAACAGAGGGTGCATTGCTGCCAACACTGTGTACTGTGCCTCCTGCTGTTCTCTTGATTCAAGTCTCATGCTCCACCCCCTCCCTGCATTCCACACCCTTGGACTCCTTTGTCCTGGAATAAAAAGACCCTCATCCTAGGGGATTTGGCAGCCAGATGTCACCTACTAAACATCAGAGGAGCTAGACTGATGAATTCAACTCTCCCCCAGGCTGTTGAACTGTTGATTTGTCCCTCTCCCACCTCAACTCTAGCATTCCTGCTGTCAAGCAAAGTATCTTGCCTGCAGGAACTTTCATGAGACCCTAGCATCTTCCAATAACAATGCTGGCTTTTACCTGCTCCACCTCTGTTATGATTGTTGCATCTTCCAGATGTTCTCTGTGCCTCTTACTTAGAACCTTAATTGTACTCTCCTGGTACCAACCTCTGGAGGAGAGAAGGGGGATGATCTTCCACTGCAGAGGTCCATTTATCATCTATCTATCTATCTATCTATCTATCTATCTATCTATCTATCTATCTATCTATCTATCTATTTTACCTACCTACCTACCTACCTACCTACCTACCATCTATCTATATCATCTTATTAACCACCCATCTTCCTCACAGGGGGGCTCTGGTACAATTTAATAATATAAAACAAAAACCAAGTAATTTAAGATTAAAAATTTAAAAACATTATAAAGTTGCAAGAGATGGAGAGATCCAGAATGGGAAGATTAAAAGTTGTTAATCTAGACAGCATGGGTTCTCATGGGTTATCATGGGGCCAATCAGTCCCATGTCTGTGTAGGACCCTATGTCCCCACACAGAAGCCTATACAGCCATCTGATGCATCCTTGACCCACAAGTTTTGACATACATATGCACACCTTTCCCTTCTTCCTGAAGTAGATTTATTCTACCCTGGACAAGACACGGCAGGAAGGTTTTCATAGAGATCCAGGTTCAGATTAGTTTGTTTTTTGTATGCCTATCACCCTTGAGATGTTTTTTTTTTTTTAATTTGATTTATATGCCGCTCTTCTCCGGAGACTCAGGGCGGCTTACAATGTGCTCAGCAATATGAGCAAGATGTGCTCTTACAGCTGAAGGAACCCAAAATGCATTATTTATTTCAAGCAACTAAGGGTTTTTTTAAACTTAATTCTCCAACAATGATCATTCCAATAGAATAGAATAGAATAATAGAATAGAATAGAATAGAATAGAATAGAATAGAATAGAATAGAATAGAATAGAATAGAATAGAATAGAATAGAACAGAACAGAACAGAACAGAACAGAACAGAACAGAATCCTTTATTGGCCAAGTGTAATTGGACACACAAGAAATTTGTCTTGGTGCATATGCTCTCAATGTACATAAAAGAAAAGATACATTCGTCAAGAATCATAAGGTGCAACACTTAATTATAGTCATAGGGTACAAATAAGCAATCGAATCATATTAGGAAACAATATAAATCGTAAGGATACCAGCAACAAGGTTACAGTCATATAGTCATTAGTGGAAGGAGATGGGTGATAGGAACGATGAGAAGATTAATAGTAGTGCAAACTTAATAAATAGTTTGACAGTGTTGAGGGAATTATTTATTTAGCAGAGTGATCGTGTTCAGGGGAAAACTGTCCTTGTGTCTAGTTCTTCTGGTGTGCAGTACTCTGTAGCATCGTTTTGAGGGTAGGAGTTGAAACAGTTTATGTCCAGGATGCGAGGGGTCTGTAAATATTTTCACAGCCCTCTTTTTGACTCATGCAGTATACAGGTCCTCAATGGAAGGTAGGTTGGTAGTAATTGTTTTTTCTGCAGTTCTAATTATCCTCTGAAGTCTGTGTCTGTCTTGTTGGGTTGCAGAACCAAACCAGACAGGTATAGAGGTGCAGATGACAGACTCAATAATTCCTCTGTAGAACTGGAGCAGCAGCTCCTTGGGCAGTTTGAGCTTTCTGAGTTGGTGCAGAAAGAACATTCTTTGTTGTGCTTTTTTGATGATGTTTTTAATGTTAGGTGTCCATTTTAGATCTTGAGATATGGTAGAACCTAGAAATTTGAAGATCTCTATTGTTGATACTGTGTTGTCTAGTATTATAAGAAGTGGTAGTATGGGAAGTTTTCTCCTAAAGTCTACCACCATTTCTACGGTTTTGAGTGTGTTCAGTTCCAGATTGTTCTGGTCGCACTATGAGGCTAGTTGTTCAACCTCCCATCTGTATGTGGATTCATCATTGTCTCGAATGAGACCGTTCACTGTTGTGTCATCTGCGAACTTAAGCAGTTTAACAGATGGATTGTTTGAGATGCAGTCATTGGTATATAGAGAGAAGAGAAGTGGAGAGAGCACACAGCCTTGGAGGGCCCCTGTGCTAATTATACAGGTATCTGATGTGATTCTGCTTAGCTTCACCTGCTGCTTCCTGTCTTTTAGGAAGCTTATGATCCACTTACAGGTGTGTTCAGGTATTGCTAGGTGGTTTAGCTTAGTTAGAACAATGTCTGGAATGATGGTATTGAATGCTGAACTAAAATCTACAAAGAGAACCCTTGCATAGATCTTTGGAGATTCAAGATGTTGTAGGATGTAGTGCAGAGCCATATTAACAGCATCATCTGTTGATCTATTTGCTCGGTATGCAAATTGCAGGGGGTCTAACAGTGGATCTGTGATGGTTTTCAAGTGGGACAGCACTAGCCTTTCAAAGGTTTTTATAACTATAGATGAACATCCCATTGGAATGTCAAGTTTTCACATTGGTGTAACTTTTAATATTATGGAGGCATATGAATGCTTTCAAAGTAAATAAAAAAAAACCCAGCATTTCAGTTCAATATTTATATAAATCTTTTATTCCTGATTCCTTTTCTTAGTTGTTCTGTTTATATAAACTACAACTGGTATAATGACAGTCGTCTACATAGGCTTAAACTGAGCCTTATCCTAGTGACTGAAAAACTATTCTCCATCATCTCCTGTCAATATGAAAGGTTATAGGGAATATACATTCTCAATCACACTCATTATGCTTTGGAATATGTGGGTCTTAGATGCACTTTCTATTGCTATATCCAACAAAGTAATAATAGAAGTGTGGTGAAGACAGAGGCTTATTCTGGCTACAACAGGGGGGATAAAGCTCCACTAGGTGCCCATATTTTAAAATCCTCCTACTTGAAATAAATGTGTAGGGCAAGAGAGGAGAAATTACTTGTGCTAGTCAAAAACTGGTGTAACTGGGGAACCTAATCAGAGGGTCTCTTGAGGGAACAAAGGGTTTTGAATCCAGCAGCGCTACAATTGTCTTCAGCACCAATTTGGAACCTGTCTTTCAGAGGAACACTATACCTGTTGAGCATTCAAGTGCTGGGACAGATTCTGAGAAAAGCATCTCTACTCATTCTTAATTTTCCTCAATCAATATCCAAAAGAATGAAGAATCAACGGTAAGCTAGCTTCTCCTTTGATCAACACGTTTACATTTACAAATCTGAAAACATTTCATAGGCAAGTCTCACCCATATTGGGTGATTCCCCCCAAAAGATACTCTTGAAAACGCGTTCTTAAAGGTACAAAGGAAGAACACTCCTGCTTACCTTTTTTCATATTTCTGACCAACATGCCAATGAAAATCAGAATTCTGTGACTTACATTCCAGTGATCCTTGTTCTAATATTTGGCTGATTCACGCAAGTATAATTTTTCATTCTAGTGTATTCTGATGATACTTAATGAGACTGTAAGTCTTCAGGTCCTAAGTTTATTGTTTCATGTGTTTCTTTGCCATATTTTGCAATGCCAGAGCGCTTTTTTTCCTTTAGGCAATAATAAATCAAATGAAGATATTTATCATTCAATTACTCACACATGCATAAATTAAAGCCATCTTAACTGGATCCCACGTGCAAGATTTTCATAGCAACTAACCCTAGCTCCAGCACACTGTTTCTCAGCAGTTCCTGTTTCCAATTCTTGACTCATGAAGTGCTGAGTAATCAAGTTACCAGAAAACTAGCTCTGCATGAGCCTGCCTTGATGGACCTCTTGGCCTCATCAGCAACTCCTTTGCCAGAGGGCCACTTAAGGGAATGTGTGAGATGCTGAATCAATTCCATTAGCAAATCTGGTTATTATAACCACCTCTACTTCTTTAGCAAATACTATAGGAGAACTGTGTTAGTCAGTGGTTGCCCCAGATCAGAAGAAAATCTGTTAGTCGCGTTCCAAACAAAAACATAAGCTTTTTGCTCTAGCTCACAAAAGCTGATGCCTTTTAATTAAATTTGTTGGATTGAAAGGGGGCCATCAAACTCCTCCTGGTTTTCTTTAGCGCATGTAACCTGTGGAATGAGGGTGAGGGTTAGAGCTGACAAACAGCTTTTGGTTGCAAATCCTTTCTTAACCTACTTTCAGCAGATTGCACACGACTTCCTTATAGTCCTCACTGAGAAGCAGCGTAAGCAGAAGAAGTGCTATGTATCCACTTGCTGCCATAGGACAGCATCAAAAGGCAGAAGAGCGGGGCAAAAAGCACAGCCTCTTCAGGAGCCACTTAGATGGAAAATCTGAGGCCTCTGGAGCAAACACCCAGCATTTTTCACATCCACCACACTAGCTGCTGGAAACTATAGTTGAAAAGATTTGGAAATAAAATGAAACTGCTCACATTGTTCTCGTTATTCCATTTGGTGCTTTGATTCTCTCCTTTGCCCCCCCCCCCATTCCCCTAAAGTAGAGAATGCTGGAAATATCAGTTTTAACTTATTTCCCCTCTCCTCTTTCCCCTTTTCAGACTTTGGAAACATTCTTATACCAGTATCCATTTTATACCTTCCTTATAAGTTATTGAGCCCCCCCCCCAGATAATTTTCATTTCACAATGCTTTCTTATCTTTATTTAGCTTGTAACAGGCCAGCTGCAACTTTTTCATTCCAAAACTTTTGCAATAGATTGAGAACTAAATCACATTTTACATTCATTGTTTGGAGCCCTGTTTCTTCAGATTCCTGGTCCTTTAAAGGGCAAAATAATTCCTGGAAAGTATATGATTTGACATAGTCCTTATGGGATGCTTCTTATTTCATCCCAGGAATTTAGCTGGATCCACCCTTACTTTGCTTTTAAAGCTAAGCTAAAACCAGGTGGGTATTGTCAATTTCCTGATCTTGGATTGTGCGAACTACCTACAATGCTTCAGTGGATGTAATACATTAGAGGTTGGAGAATCCCCAGAGGTTTGAATGCCAAAAGTGGTATGTAAGCAAATCTTCAGAATTTGGGATATGTTTGGATGTTTGGATACTTGTGAGACTTTCTGCTCCAGTCAAAATCCTATCAATATCTAGATCAGCATTTCTCAACTTCAGCAAGTTTAAGATGGGTGGATTTCAACTGGTGGAATTGATGCTGGCTGGGGAATTTTGGAAGTCCACCCATCATAGACTTGCTGAGCTTGAGAAACTATTCTAGATTATTATCCAAATTAGTGATATATCTCCCAAGAGTGCTTGGAAACGGTGCCCCCATGTGGTGCTCTGTGTCATGCTTCTACTGTTGGAAAACCAGGATGTGACCAGCATAGAAATATGAGCCCACCCACCAACCCTTTAGTGCTAACTGCTTCATATACCTCAGAAGAGATCTAGCTGGCAATTCCCTACTCTGGAGTTTAGGTGGCGGAACATGGTATTGATTCAAATTATTTCAGGAAGTTCTTCACATTGAATTTCTATTCTACTTAGATTGAACCCCTTCCAGCCCTATGATTCTATGACTCACATACATTACATACATACATTTACATGTCTGTACACACATGCATGTGCATGGCTACATAAAGCAATATCTCTGCTAGAAATTCCTTCCTGCCTAGTGAACATCATACATTTTGATATGAAGCATAGCAAGTAGTGATGCAGGAAATAAAATATAATGTTTCACCAACAGTCACCTGTTTTTATACCACGGCCTGCAATATTTATTTAAAAGGATGGACTTTTTCCCCCACCCAGAGCATGTTTTTTCCTCAAAATTATGTTACTTATACTATATCTATTATTAAATAGCAAGTCTTCCCATTCAAAGGGCGTGCGTATTTTCTAAGGTAATTCTTTCTAAAACAAATTCTTCTCCAGATGCACCCATTGCACAGCTCATTTCCCCTAATGATGTTCCTGAATGTCTCAAAAATATGGCAATGGGTTAATTGTATCATGCTCTGGAGAGGTGGGAAAGCTGAAGGTGATTAATTCAGGAATTTATTTATTTTTTTGGTTTTAAAAAAGAATTCACAATGTGACAGCCTTCTCTGCAATTAGCCTTCCTCATCCACTCCAAACGTTCTCACATAATAAGCATATTAGAATACCTAACTCAATTTTTCCCATTAATTTTTTCAATACATACAGTACTGTAGGTGGTACTTTCCATCAAGTAAATAACAGCATAGCTTACAACACTGTGTGAATTGTTCCTTTGCTGTTTTTCTGGTTTGCCTCATAGATTAAGAATTGATTTGTTCCCTAGAGACATATTGAATGAAAAAGAAAGTGATATTGGGTGGGTATGTTCATTAACACTTTCTCTTGTCTTCTTTAAGACTATACTTTTCCATTCCAGTAGGCTCCATTTCCTTTGGTGGGGTTTCCAAATAAAATATGCTTCTCATCACATAAACCTGGAAACATTTTTTTTTTTGTCTGGGTTTCCAAAGAGAACCCAATTCAAACACTTTAAAGAATGTGACACTATCATTTGTTCCCATGAAACTAACTATTTAAACACTGAATGATATGTTGAAAAGGACTGACTTTCAGAACTGTCTGAGCTATCTTACCAACCAAATTAATAGAAGCACAAACAGGATTTGAAATAACGATCTGTAACCCACATTCTGCTATTTCTTGTCAGCAGCCTGGAAAGCAAAACAGTTTTGATTACTGAAAAAACATAAAATCCTCATAGCTTTAGGCAACCACCATAGAGACTGGTCACCAGGATCCTGATTGACCTTCCCCAACTTTACATATTTACTCAAAATAAAGTAAATAGTGGGTCAGCAATGGGCAAGAGACAAAGGCACAGCTTGGCTCTTTTAATAGGTTGAGGAAGAGATATAAGCCTGTGCATTGGAATTGAACATTTCATGAAATTGATGGGTAAATAAAGAGAGGTCTACTGAATCTGTGCTGCAAACATCCACACTATCAGTGGATGGCAGTAAAGAATTAGGAATTTTTATAGGTCTCTGCTGCCGTCTAGCAGTTGTCTGGATTTGCAGCTCGGATCTGACCAAATAGAAATTTAATATCAAGACTATTCTTCTGAACAAATAGTCTCCTCATTAGAGCATATTAGATGTGGGTCACCCCCCTCCCTGCCTTTCTTTTGCTGTGTTGCCTCCTCAAGCTTCTGTTGCTATGCTGTAACTACTGGAATGTGCTCTACGTGGGACTGTCATTAAATGGTATCTAGAAACTTCAATTAGTAGAATTTGGCAGCCTATTTATTAGCAGGATTGAACAGAACATAAAACACTGGTATTGAAAGATATCTCCCTTGGCACCCAATCTGTTTCCAGGCAATTCACAGGAACTGGGTTTTTTTTTGTCCTTTAAAGTCCCAAATAGCTCAGATCTAGTTTACCTCAGTGAACATCATCTTTCATATCAGCCTCCTTGTAACACTAAGGAAGTTGCAGATTTTTTTTTTCTGACTGTGTCTTTTATCCAAACAGAGATGGCCAAAGACCAGGGACTTTACAATGAGGTTCCAGTATTATGTGCCTCATCTGAGAAGCAGGATTACAGAATAACAGAGTTGGAAGGGACCTTGGAGGTTTTCTAGTCTAACCCCCTGCTCAGGCAAGAAACCTATACCTATACCATTTCGCGAGCTGCGGTGGCGCAGAGGTTAGAATGCAGTACTGCAGGCTACTGCAGTTTGGCAGATCAAATCTCACTAGGGTCAAGGTTGACTCAGCCTTCCATCCTTCCGAGGTGGGTAAAATGAGGACCCAGACTGTTGGGGGCAATATGCTGATTCTGTAAACCACTTAGAGAGGGCTGTAAAGCAGTATATAAGCCTAAGTGCTATTGCTATTTCAGACAAATGGCTGTCCAATCTCTTGTAGAAAAGTGATGAAGCACCAGTGGTGGGTTTCAAAATTTTTTACTACCGGTTCTATGGGTGTGGCTTGGTGGGCGTGGCATGGCTTGGTGGGTGTGGCAGGGGAAGGATACTGTAAAATCTCCATTCCCACCCCACTCCAGGGGAAGGATACTGCAAAATCCCCATTCCCTCCTGATCAGTTGGGACTTGGGAGGCAGAGAATAGATGAGGGTGGGGCCAGTCAGAATTTTTATTACCGGTTCTCCGAACTACTCCAAATTTCCACTATCGGTTCTCCAGAACTGATCAGAACCTGCTGAAACCCACCTCTGTGGAGCAACTACAACTTCTGAAGGCAAGTTGTTCCACTGATCAATATTTTGAAGCCATCTCTGAGTCTTTCCCCCTTTTTTGCCTCTGGTAACCCTCCTTGCTCATTTGGGTGAGCTCCCATACAAGTTTTGTAAGCTTTTGTAAACCAATAGCTGAGTCCATGGGATGGAACACTAGTAGCTTCAGACCCCTCCCCAAAAGCCTTATGGGTCTTCACATCTTAGCCTTACCATCTTGGTGGCTTGGTAGTTCCTACTGCTATCTCCTATCCTCCAGGAAGGGCCTCACTTGATGTTGTCCTTCTAAATCCTCTTGTGTAAAACAGATTGGGCTCCTATCTAGGGGTGAAATCCAGCAGGTTCTAACAGGTTCTGAAGAACTGGTAGCAGAAATTTTGAGTAGTTCAGAGAACCGGCAAATACCACCTCTGGCTGGCCCCAGAGTGGGGTGGGAATGGAGATTTTGCAATATCCTTCCCCTGTCATGCCCAGCAAGCCATGCCCACAGAACTGGTAAGGAAAATTTTTGAATTTCACCCTTGCTTCTATCTCTTATGCCTTTATGGTAATTAAAAGATAAAAATCAAAGAAGTGAAATGATTTTACCTCCTATCCAGCAGTTTCCATATAGGACAGCAATAGGAGTCAGTTTGGTCTAGTGGCTAAGGTACCAGGCTAGAAACCAGGAAAGCATGGGTTCTAGTCCAGTATTAGACATGACAGCCGGTTGGGTGATTTGGATCAGTCACTCACTCTCAGCCCAATCTACCTTACAGGATTGGGCTGAGAGTGGGTGATTGATCCAAATTACTCAACCGGATGTCATGTTACAGGGTTGTTGTTGTAGAGGAAATAGGAAGATGGAGTATTATATTCATTGCCATAAGTTATTTATAAAAAAAAATAAAGGTGGGATTAAAAATCAAGACTGGTAAAAACAATGTCACAGCAGGGTTACAAGAAATGCCCTGTCCTTTTTCTACAAGCTTTGCAACATCACAAGCCTGTCCCAAAGGTGAAAGAAGTGTGATCCTGCAGACACTGCTTCTCCTGCCTATATAGTGTAGAGATGGATGATTCAGCCTTTCCTTCTTTCCTTGGGAGATAGACCAATCTTAGCAGAGCTTAACAAAATCAAAAGTTCATTTTTAAAAATAGGTAAAATGTAACTCCTTTTAATTTTAGACATTATAAGGCAAATAACTAGTGTTGCTAAAGTTACATTGCAGAATTATTTAGGTTACAATAGCACAGTCGGTAATTTAAGTGGAACATTCCAAAAGACATCCCAACGCTAAAAATAGTTCATTCTACCTCTAAAAATAGTATAGACCACATAAAGATTGAAAATAAAGTATCTTCATGTCTACCTTAAAAATGGTTAAAATTTGAAATCGTACACAGTTTACTAGTTTGTAGAGAGGAATAAATTACGTTTCATTTAGTACAACTCAAAGAAACAAAAATTACATATAGTGCAACCTCCTGGTTGAACATTTTAATATATTCCTACAGAGATAGAAAACTCTTGAAATAATTTTCCCCCTGGTTCAATTATTTGGATTGTTGTAGCATTTAGGGACGTTGCCAATCAGAAGCAATAGGCAGGGAGCTATCTTCAACCCCACTGTTACTAGCCATGATCCTGCAACTTCTTTCTTTGGTTTTAAAATATCAACTTTCTTATATTTTCCACAGAGGGAGGGACTGGAAACAATCTCATTCTGATCTCTATGTATACATGTAGGCATAATCTCTTTGTCTCATGGATGTGGATTGTATGTCTCAGTGAATAGGTGATGCAGGGACAATAACTTTGAATATGCTTTCAATTTATATAATTCAGTCCATTTCACCTGTATAATGAAAATCTACCATCATATTGGAAAAAAACCCCACCTATGTATTCTCTTATCTGCCATTTCTCTTCCTTCTAAATCCCTTTATAAGGTAATCCTCGACTTATGACCACAATCAACCCCCAAATTTCTGTTGCTAAGTGAAACATTTGTTAAGCCCCATTTTACAATTTTTCTTGCACTATAAAGTGACTCGCTGCAATTGTTAATTTAGTAACATGGTTGTTAAGTGACTTTGTCAGGTTGCAAAAGGTGAATACATGACCCCAGGATACTGCATCTGTCATGAATATGAGTCAGTTGCCAAGTGCCTGAATTTTGATCACTTGATCATGGGGATGCTGCAATGGTCGTAAGAGTGAAAAATGGTCATAAGTCACTTTTTTCAGTGCTGTTGTAACTTTGAATGCCACTAAACAAACTGTTGTAAATTGAGGACTATCTGCCTTTTAATCATGCCATGAGTAAACTATTTATTTATCTCAGTTTGGAACTGCTCATCTCAGACAAACTTACTGTTTGAATAGAAATGCCATACAGTAATATTCTTTGTTTGCCTTTGGCTTAGTATGTTTGTGAAATCAATCTTTCAGGTTTGTAGCTGACATGTGAACCTGATCATCGGGGCTTAATGAACTTACTATGGGTTAACATGATGCATAACTTGCATCACTGTAGTACATCTTTTCTTTCCACTCATGTATTTTCTGACCTTCTTACAACTTGTAGATTGACTTAGAATGTTTGCATGTTGCTTGTGGCTCCTTGTGCAGCTGCTGCTCCTGCCAAGATCATAAACTCTCCATGGTTTTGCTTCTGACTTTGCAAAAGACGATGCTGTGTCTGAAGGACTGCTAGCTACTGTGCTGCAGACAGATCAGGCTCATAGGTGATTCAAGGTGTGACTGAGATGCATTGTTGTTTAAATGCTGCAGATTGCTTCTAAGTATGCAATTAAACATTTGCATTACAAGCATTTTTGTAAACAGGTATCCCCATTTCTTCTCTTCTTTACTGCTGTATTTGGTGACCAGCCTGACTTCTCAGTGGTCCAGCTGGCCAGGAGACTAGTTGGGAGCTTAACTCTGTCACAGCTATTTTCAATTTTATTTTTCAACCTCTTGTGCAAACTGCATTTATCTGGATGGGTCAGGAACAGTGTTGGGTTTCAAATTTTTTTACTACTGGTTCTGTGGGTGTGGCTTGGTGGGCATGGCGTGGCTTGGTGGGCATGGCTTGGTGGGCGTGGCAGGGGAAGGATACTGTAAAATCTTCATTTCCACCCCACCCCACTCCAGGGGAAGGATACTGTAAAATCCCCATTTCCTCCCGATCAGCTGGGACTTGGGAGGCAGAGAATAGATGAGGGTGGGGCCAGTCAGAATTTTTACTACCAATTCTCCGAACTACTCAAAATTTCCACTATCGGTTCTCCAGAACTGGTCAGAACCTGCTGAAACCCACCTCTGGTCAGGAAGTAAAAGACTGAAGCAGGGCACATGAGTGGGGGAAGACAAAGAAATGACCCACTACAAGGCAAGAAGAGTCCCCAAATATAAACTTGTTCTGTTCCTGCTGAAGACACTTTACCCAGTCTGAAATAGAAATCACAATAACTAAACTCTACTTTGTTTAGTTTGGGCAGAGTGTGATGTGTGAACCTGTGATTTTTGAATCAAAGGTATACGGGAATTATGCCTGTTCAATAAATCATGGCCTAGTACAATGTGTGAATCCTTTTGGGCAAATCAGACCCAGAACAATAGCCTAGTTGCTTTCCAGTTGGGAGAAAGTCTTCATAGATGTGTACTCAATTGGAGGCCTGCTTTTGACAGTCCCAAAGGCCAAGGGAGCCATATAGGCCGATGTGAAACTGCAGCACTGATTCCTTCACTTCGTCTGCTTGTTTCTTAGAACTACTGTAGAGTGAGTGATGGCAGCTGGGCCTTTTGTTTTAGCTTTAACTGATTGGTCTGAAAGAAGGCTCCTCCCCCCCTCCCCAATTTCCCCAAGAAAGCTCTGCGAGAGAAAGCTTTGTGAGAGGACTGAATGATAGATTGAAGTAGAGAAGGGGTAACAGGGGAGTCATAGATGGATGACACCCTGTGCTATGGGGGGAAAAACGGGAGAGAATGTTATCTGCCTGTGGTGAGTCTAGGGGGGCTTGTGCAAGCCAAATACCTCCTAGATAACCATCTTCGCTAGTTTGAGGTGTGGTCAGTGACTGCTGGTTTGCAGGGTTGCTAGCTTAACCTCCTTGGGGCATAAATATTTTATTTATTTATTTATTATTTATTAATTTAATTTATGTACCGCCCTTCTCCCAAAGGGACTCAGGGCGGTGTACAGCCAGCATAAAACCCAACAAATATAAAATTTAAAAAACAGTTTAAAAATATTAAATAGTTTGGCCTATATAATTAAAATAAAGAACCCAATTTAAATATTTAAAAAAGAATTAACAATTAAAATTTAAAAAATTTTGGCCAGCCCGGCTTGTTGAAATTAAAAAAAAAAATGACCTGCACCATTGACAGGTGCAGGTCAAAGCTAAGCTTGTCAGGTTTACTCAGAATTCTTTTTTTTTTTTAACTTTTACTTTGATTATTTTATATTTCATTTTATGCATAAGTGCGTGCAATGAATAACCTCTGAGTGGCAGATCTCGAGGTGGGATTGATTTAGAATGCTATCTACCCAACCAAAGATGAGAGACATCCTGGACTGAGAGAATAATACTATTATACCCTTTCATTATAAGATGTGTTGATCTAGGACGGGGGGAGGCAGGGGAATGATGGTCCACTTTATGACTTGTGGACTTCAACTCCCAGAATTCCTGAGCCAGCATGGCTAGCTCAGGAATTCTGGGAGTTGAAATCCACAAGTCATAAAAGAGCCATCGCTCCCATTAGAGGTGGGTTCTACTTACCTTCACTACCGGTTCACAATGGGGCTGCATGCGCGCATGAGCAAAGCAAGCGCGCATGTGCGCTCTTCTGCACATGCACAGAAGCGTTCTGATGATGTCGGGGTCGGTGGGCAGAGCCTCCCACCGGTTTTACCACCGATTCTATAGAACCGGTGCGAACCAGGGGCAACCCACCACTGGCTCCCACCCTTGATCTAGGATAGCTATCAGCTATTAATTTTTGTAAAAAATATTTGCAATAACCTAAGCTGGGATTATTAAAACCATCCCTTTATCCAAAGAAATCCATTAAGAGGCTAGGAAGAAAAAGTCTACCCTGTTTCCCCCAAAATAAGACATCTCCTGATAATAAGCCTAATTGGGTTTTTGAGCACATGGCAATAAGGCCAAGCACTTATTTCAGGGTTCAAAAAAATATAGGACAGAGTCTTATTTTCGTGGAAACACAGTACATTAATGAACAAGAAGCAGGGGTGGGTTCCATTTATCTTTACTACCGATTCGCAGCATGTGCAGATCACCCATGATGACGTCGTGGTGGGCGGGCGGAGCCTCCCGCCGGTTTTAATACCAGTTCTATGGAACCGGACCGGACTGGGAGCAACCCACCACTGACAAGAAGGTGAATACCTGTTAGGATTTTTAAGTAGATATTGATGGATCTTTAATATGCACGGTGCAAGAAAAAAGAAACAAAGGTAAGAGTTAGGGATGATATTCTGTCCATTTCTTGCATTTTTCCTGATATCCAGAAATGTGCTTTCTATAAGTATCTTCCTTGCAGTATCCTCCCACCCCAATTTTATGAGCACTTAAGACATAAAAGTCTTGATCATGACAGCACTGAAAGGGCTTTGCACCATTTCTGAGCAGGTCAAAATGTCTTCATTACATAGTCTCAATTGGTGTGTGTGTGTGTGTGTGTTTTTTAACATTCAGGAAAAGATTTGGATTCTTGTCTATTAAGACAACAAACACTTCTATTTAGTAACTGCTATATAAAGGATTCTATATAAATTATTCTATGCACCCCAGATGTTTGTTTTTTGAAGCTTGTTCTCTCCTAATACACTGTGACAAACTTATATGTTAAGCATTCCAAAAGAGTTTGCATGATACATTTCAAGTGTAGTGAGAGGTTGTCTGCTGTTCACAGATTTTTGAAAAATTAACGTGGGCCAAAAATAGCTGTTTTGATCTTTTTTGTTATTATGTGTATGTGTGTATGTGTGTGTCAGTTTGGAGAAGATCTCTGAGAATACAATCACATTACTTACAGACAGTAATGCACAGCCAAGAAAACAAGCCAATAGACCTTCAAACAAATTTAACCCAGTGTTCTCATTCAAGGCACAAATGACCAGGTTCAAATTATCCTACTTTACACACGTTACAAGAAGATTTAGTTCTCTGGAGAAGACCTTAATGTAGGGAAGGTAGAAGGAAAGGGAAGAAGAGGAAGGCAAAGCAGCAGCGTTGGATAGACTCAGTTACAGTGGTGATGTGTGCTGTGGTGGAGGATTAGATTGGGAACAGCTATGACTAAGTAATTGTTATGTTTATGACCTTATAACCTTTTTCAGACTTTTCCTATAAAGAAACTGGTGAAACTTTTTTATGGCAAATATCTAAACACAGCCATTGTGGGTGGTGAATCCAATATGCTGTCACCTTAAAATGTAGTTGACTATTTTATAGTTTGCTTTTTCATGTGAATCCAGGAATTGTAATAACAACAAACAATATCATTCAGGCACTGAGTGAGAGTTATGGGAATGACTTCTAAAATTCATAACTGAAGAACCTGCCTCCAAACTCATCACAATAAATAGTATTTTGGTTGACCAACTGCATATTGAGACTATCTTCAGGTGACCACTAAGAAATCTTAGCAAGCCATTATATCCTACAGGAAGTCCTCAACATATGACCATAATTGAGCCCAAAATTTCTGTGTCTATGCGAGACAGTTGTTAAGTGAATCACTGTAGTTGTTAAGGTAGTAACACAGTTGTTAAGTGAATCTGGCTTCCCCCACTGATTTTGCTTGTCAGAAGAGGGGTCACAGAAGGGGGGGTGTCACATGACCTGGGGACACTGCTACTGTCATATATATGAGAGTGTGGCCAAGCATCTGAATCATGTAGAAATGCTGCAATGGCCATAAGTGTGGAAATGATAACAAGTCACCTTTTCCAGTACTGTTGTAACTTCAAACGGTCACTAAATGAACTGTTGTAGGTTGAGGACTACCTGTATTTGTCTTCTTTTTTAAAAATCACTATTTTAAAAAATGGGCATCTTTTTAATTCATTCTTTTGCTGTTGTCTTGCTTTTTCTCATTTACCACTCATACATTAATCTGAGAGACTGATTATATTTTTTAACCTCGCATTCAAAAACCCGAGTTCTCTTTTGCTCGGCTGGAGCAACTGAACTTTTAAGTATCATCTTATAGCCCAAATTATTTTCTAGAATGGAAGCACAGGCATTAGTGTCTGTACAGTTGTTGCAAATTAATGGAGGAAGGAGAGTGGGGAGAGAGATCCCAAATTGAATAGTATCTTCACTTTCTGATCTCCAAAAATAGATACGACCCACTTGGTTTAATGAAGTTCATGGATGTCATCTGCACTATTGCAGCTCCAAGATCAGCTTTCCCATGATCTGGTCAAGCAGAAAGCAGGTGGACCATATTCAACTGGTGGTGTTCAATTCCAATTCAAATCATGCTTGTAATATGAACACTAGAGGGCAGTCTGACACTGCCGCAGTAATTGTGAAAATGCATAGCACCAATCAGCTCCTTCATCCATACTTCTGGTACTAGTTTTAGTTGGTCAAAGGAGGAGGTGTAGTGCACCCACACAAAGGGTAAACAAATGAAACAAACAAAATGTTAAAAAGTTATATTTATGTAGTTACTTACTAAGCACATCTAAATTATATTAAAGTAACAAAAATATATTTATCCCAAAGGTGCTTTTTCAAAAGGCAATTGGACTTTCTGGTTTTTCTTTGAAGACATCATTTTGCGTGGATGAGAAGCGAAACGAATGATGTCGTCAAAGAAAAACCAGAAAGTCCAGTTGCCTCTTGAAAAAGCACCTTTGGGACAACCATGACCTGGATGACTGAGAAACTCCATAAACAAAATATCTTTACAATCCCCAAGGCATGTCACAATTTTTGAGCACCCCTAATGTTTTGAAATTGAAAGTTGAAAAATTTGACACACCCTAGACATTATCTGAAATATTTTGTGACCTCTGGATCATCAAACAACACATAACAGGTAATCATCATTTGAAAAGTCTTCTGGCCTCTGGATAATCTTCACACTCATTAGCAGCGAAGGACAGACTGGTTAAAAATTGAGGACCCTAAGGAACAGAGACAAGAAGAAAATAAGATGAAAAAGTAAAAAGGATGATGTCTTTTACTCCAAAACCATCTTTGATGCAGAATATTTGAAGCCATTTAACCCAATCAAATTAATGTATTTTGTTTTGTGCATGAGAAGAGATTAGACAGATGAGACAGTTTTCTAAGGACAGATGGGATGGCAATAACCTGGACAAATTAAAAGCTGCCACATCTTGTGTAGGATATCCCTATTTTTACTGCAATCGTGTACATAGTTATCTGGGCCTAAAAGCCTCAGAACTCTAACTTCTGAGTATGTGTGCTTCAGAATGCACTCAAAATCTCTTTCCGCAAAATCAGTTTGAGTACAGAGACAAAGAAGTCATGGTATACATAATGGCATATTTATGTGGTGACCAAGTTTTCTTGAAAAAAATAAAGAACAAACCCGAAAAAAGAACAAAGCTGAAAGAGATTCATAAGGATAAAAAATTGCTTTGTTTAAAACTTTGCTTTACAAACAAATGGAAGAGCAAAACCAAGCAAAACTGTACAAAAATATATATTCTGTGTCTGTGCGTGTGCATGTATACACATATTCATATGTATATGTGTGTGTGTATCATATATATATATATATATATATATATATATATATATATATATATATATATGACTGTGCATTAAATGGCATCATTTGTACAGTAAAAGTTAAATAATCAAAATAAGTTAGTTTTTTTAAAAAATAAATATAAAAGCCAGCTTTCTGAAATGAAAAACTATCCTTTATCAAAAAGGACAGATGATCATTGTAGATATTACTGCAAGGCTGTGGTTTAGCCCTCTGAAAATGCCATTCGGATAATGCATCCATTGCATCATTTTATTTGCAATATGGAATTTATTCACTTCTGCAAGCATCAGAAGACCAAAGGTATGATATGTTGATTGACATCACAAGTCTCCTTTCCAGATTTTGAAAACTTTTTTTTATAAAATAGAAAATGATGGGCAGTGCCCTTCCCCAACATTCTCCCTAATAGATCACCCGTGCTAATTTAAAAAGAAATCTCAGAGCTCCAGGGCAGATGAGCAAGAACAGCAGGAAGGTATCTTCTCACTGTGTTGCCAATCATTTCAGGGAGACATTTTGTCCTGTAAAAATGACTCTTGCAAACAATAAGTAGTAGCATTAACATCCTACACCAGCTTGAAGGGGAGTTTGTCTCGCTGAACCCTGTAGGGAGCTGCACTGCAATTCCCTTCCTCACCTGCCTCCATTTATAGTCAGTCTTGATTTCAAATATATTGAACTGAAATTTGTGAGACCACAACGTGTCACTGAACCTTATGCAATATTACTGAGAAGCCAAGTCCCACTGTATTCCACATGACCTTCTCTTCCCTCATCCAATGCATAGCTTAAAATATATATATTTTAAAGAAAAGGTTGCATCAAGTGCTCATCAGGAAAACTAAAAAGAACAGCTTCTATCTCTAAAGAGCCAGTTTAATCCAGTGGTTAAGGCACCAGGCTAGAAAGGAAGAGACAGCGAATTCAAGTTCCACTGGAGCTACAAAAGGCATCTGGGCCAGCCACCTTCTCCCTCTCAACTCAATGGGTTGTTGTTGTTGTGGGGAAAATAGGAGGAGGAAGGAGTAGTAGATACGTTTGCTGCCTTGAGTTATTTGTAAAAATAAAAAAAGATGGGATATAAAAACCAAACAAGAAAACAAACAAGCCAAGAGGTACATGAATGTACTGATTTTGTGAAGGCCACACAATGAGGTTGTGATTGGCCTAGTATTAGACCATTTCCTCCCACTCTTCCTCCCCCATGACCAATTTCAGCACCTTAACTCCATTGGTCCAGCTTGATTCTAAGGATTCTGATGTCCTTGTACTATGAGTCAGGCTGAATGCCAGCAACATCAAAGTGCTAGTTTAAAATAGAACATTGCCTCCCCACCCCCATTTATCACTACATTACAACCATTTAAAATCGCTGTGATATGCAGATAAGTAGGAGAGGGAGCCACGGAGCTGTCAGAATTGGGGAGGCCTTTGGAGACTCCATATTTATGGTCTCCAGGTGTTCTATCCTTTCCCTACAGAAACATGTACTTGTTTTTTCATCCCCCCCCTTCCCAAATTTCTCTCGCTGGAGGGGAAGATCAGAAAGAGGGAGGGAGAGAATCAGTCACTCAATTAGTAGAGGATGAAGAGAGCAGGATCTTAACTGATGATTTAAAAATAAAAACTACAGTATGGCTGCAGCTGATCGAAGAACCCTCCTTACTGCAGGCTCCTGAACTTTGTTCCAGCAGCCCATGTTTCCAGACTGTACAAGAAAGAAGATTTATTACTTGCTACTCTTTAAACTTTCTGGGCAAATTGGCAAAAAGAAGGATTACCATACCCTTTACTGATGAAGACCTTGAGGCAAACTAATCTTATTAGTTTCTTAGTGTAAATAAGAAATGTACAATAACGGTGTGAGGCACATTATAGGTACAGCAATTATCCAGCTCAGCTCGGCTGTTTTGGAGCAGAAAGATGTCCTCCCTTCCCTTTCTGTCTCCCCAGAGCATTATAGGCAGAGCACTTTATAGGCAGAGCACTGAGTTAGTTGGACCTTCAGCTGCAGCAAAGTCTCTGCTCTCTGGGATGGGGCCCAGAGTTGGAGGATGGATGGTCAGAAACGAGAAGGGATACAGGCAAAGGTCATAAAAGTCCAGGGCTGAAGTTTATACAAATTAGAAAATAATGGATTAAGGCCATAGGGCATATTTTCACAGGAGAAAAATATGTTTGGGTCATTAATTCTAACTTTTTGAGTAACAAGCTCCACACCAAAGCTAAGAAATGCATGGATTTTTGCTTCAGCTTGGATTGGGCTGGGTGGGTAAGAAACAGCAACGGAAAGCTGCTGTCCCTTTAAAGAGTGGAAAGCCATGAGTCCAAGATCTCCTTGGCACAGAGGTGGCCTAGATGAAAGAAGTGAGATGACAAGCCTTATTAATAATGGGTAAACATACACTAGCTGTGGAGTGAAATGATTAACGCACAAAGCTGGAGCAGAAAGAGAGGCGGCAGCTGCTACTGGTTGGACCAAGAGGTGGAGTGCACTGATGTAGGAAACGGAGTTGCCTAAGGGGTCCCAAAGTCACCACCAACAATCTGGGTCATTCCTGAATTCCTCCTTTTCCACATCCCACTGGGAGATACTATGCAGTTGTGAGATATGTAAGGCTCCGTGGGATTTTTGTTTTTGTTTTTGTTTTTTGGAGCCAGATGTAACATAGGATGTTGGAATTATAGTTTGAAAAAGCCTGGATGAAAACAAAAGTTTACACAAATATGTCCCATAGTGATTGTAGATCGTGAAATTGTAGAATTGGAAGGGACCTTGAAGGTCATCTGATCCAACCTCCTGCTTAGCGCACGATTCACGACTATGGCATCGTTGACAAATGACCAACCAGGTTTAGTTTGAAGAACTTCACTAAAAGAGGATTCATTGCTTTATAGAGCAGCCTGTGTGCTACATTGAAGGCTGACAATTCATATAGTCCAGACATTCTCCCTGATGTCTACCTTGAAGTTATTATCATATAATTTAATCCATTGGTTCTGATCCTGCCCGCTGGGGCAATAGAGAATAAGTTCATTTGCTCTTCTATTTGACAACTCTTCAGATATTTCAAGACTGCTATTATATCTTCATTCTGTCATTTTTCCTATAATTAAAATACCCAAATCCTTTCTTGTTCCTTTGTAAGGCTTGATTTCCCCACCCCCACCCATCTTGTAGCTTTCCTCTGAACACACTGTAGTATTTGTCACTGTCCTTTTTAAAGTGGGGTGATGAAAACTGGACAGAATATTCCGAGTGAGACCTGACCAGGGCAGTGAAGGCTAAATTCCTAACCTCCCATGCATTTGCCTTTTTCATAGCTGTATCATACAGCTGCTCGTGCTTAGTTTGTGGTCAACAAGAAGACCTGGATTCTTTTCACGTGTAGTTCTAAGTAAGCTATTTTTGTAAGTTATACCTTAGCATGAAGTTTGAACTGTGCTTTATTCAACACACCATAAGTAAGCAAACTATATCTTAATGCCTTGTGAAAACCAGTCTTTGAATCTGATTGTGTGAGACAGTGGCTCTGGTAGATCTCCTAATTTCTGGAAAGATTCCCTTCTCAACAAGCACACATCTTTAGTGTTAAAGAAGCAGCAGCAGAAGAAATGGCTACAGGAGATGAAAGAATCAAGAACCACAATGCTGAGAAAGAGGACTCATACAAAGTCAATCACTGGCATAGGCAGGTATGTCTGAAATCTTTAGTTATTAATTTATTTATATATCAAATTTAGAAACTGCCCACCTCACTCACAAAGCCTTGGAGACAAAGTGAGGTAAATGAACAAGTTTCCATTTAGGAGGGTTTCTAATAGGAAATAGACTCCCATGATTGACAGGTTGTGCTTCAGTATAGCCAATAACCTGGGGAGAATCTGGCTTTCGATTAGCTGTGCTTTAGGAACGGTTTTCTTTGGTTTTAGATTAACAACTGATTATTTCACATGGAAGGGCAGCGATGAAAGTGATGGAGCGTGGGGTGGCCCACCCGATTGGGCGATCATTTCTGCTCAGACAGGCAGAGAAAATATTGCCCCTGATGTATCACTGCTGCAATTCAGCATCTGCTGCGGGGTTCAGGATGGGTCCCCTGCATAGGTGGATAAAAATGGAACGTCTAGTCTACCTGAAATGCAGTGATCTCACCAGGCAGCAGCCTGCAGGGGACCACTTGACTTTGTAAGGCTTAAAAATAATCAGCGAGTGGGAGCCTTCTGCAGAGATAACAAGGCATTGGTGGGAGGAAGGGAAGGACGTCAGTGGTGGGCATTTAGCTTTTCCTTTGCAGGGCACATTCTGAAACACAGGGAGCTTCCAAAGGTAAAGGAGGGCAAATGACCAGGGTCTAATGATTCCTGTTTGGTGAACTGGGGGAAAACTGCATCTGCTGTCTGGCACCCCTTTGCTGCCGTCATTAACCGAATCCCACCAGTCATCAGACAAGGACGCACTCTGAACCAAGGCACTCCCAGCTTGGTCTCTCCCAGCCCTAAGCCTGAGTATGTGCTTTTTCTTCAATTCCCCCTACCCATTTATCTCAGTGGTGAAATGCAATTTTTTTTTACTACCAGTTCTGTGGGCGTGGCTTGGTAGGCGTGGTGTGGCTTGGTGGGCGTGACTTGGTGGGCATGGCAGGGAAGGATACTGCAAAATCTCCATTCCCACCCCACTCTGGGGCCAGCCAGAGGTGGTATTTGCCGGTTCTCCGAACTACTCAAAATTTCCGCTACCGGTTCACCAGAACCTGTCAGAACCTGCTGGATTTCATCCCTGATTTATCTCCCACTCAGTCTCTGGCCTTTTGGAGACCAGACTTAGGAAAAAGGCCTAGAAAAGGCAGCAACTGCCTCGCATGGGGTCAGGCTGGGGATGCTTTGTCAACAGCAGGAGGAAGATGGTGAAGGTCAGTTGGAGCCAGGTGGGTGACAGGGTCAGCAAGTGCAGGATGACGGGGTTATCAAGGTAAGTAGAGTGCAGGCCAGCAGACGGCAGGATGGGAGGGTCAGCTGGGGCTTTGCACTGTAGCACACTGGGGTTGCTGGTCATGGCATGGGGCTCAAGGCGGCACTTGGTACTGAGTCTGAAGTAGAGGTTTGGGGATGGTGGCCGCCAGCTGAGATTGCCTGGGCCTCTATTTCAGCCCTTGCACCACTGCTGCTGCAGAGGGAGGTCAACAGGGCAGGGATAGAGGCTGATAGGTGGATGGGGGAGTTAAAGACCACTGTGGTTATAAGTGTGGGTGAGTTGCCAAGTGCCTGACTTTTGATCACGGCACCGAGGAGGGGCTGCCATGGCTATAACTTCAGGGACCAGGTATAAGTACCATTTGTTCAGTGCCGCTGTAACTTCAGATGATTGCTGAACCAATGGTTTGTAAGTCAAGGACTACCTGCATATAAGGAAGGAGAGGCAAAGAGGGTTTCCTTTTGCTCTCTGTGGTTACATGGCAAAGGAAGCAATTGCTTGACCACACTTTCTATTCTTTTTTAGAACCATCTTTGCCTTTGATTTCAAATTTATTGTAACATTAGCATCATCAGCTGAATAGATTTACACGGATTAGGCCTGGTCCGTCCTTCCTTCCTTCCTTCCTTCCTTCCTTCCTTCCTTCCTTCCTTCCTCCCTCCCTCCCTCCCTCCCTCCCTCCTTCCTTCTCATTTCCTTCCTATCTTCCTTCCTTCCCTTCCTCCCTCCTTCTCATTTCCTTCCTTCCTTCCTTCCTTCCTTCCTTCCTTCCTTCCTTCCTTCCTTCCTTCCTAAATCTTGGTTTGCATACATTTTTTACTGGATTAACAGGCACAAATGAGTACTGGTCTCTGCCCCCCCCCCCAATCTCTTTTCCCTCTTCTTTTGAAGAGGTGGCAACCACAATATA
Source organism: Pantherophis guttatus (assembly GCF_059756535.1). Classification (NCBI taxonomy): domain Eukaryota; kingdom Metazoa; phylum Chordata; class Lepidosauria; order Squamata; family Colubridae; genus Pantherophis; species Pantherophis guttatus. The sequence goes on from NC_142064.1 coordinate 154,891,527, forward strand.
CATAAATGTAATAAATTAGCAGGTGGCTGCCATGGAGATGGGGCTGGTTGTAGATGCAGAAGTCTGCCTTTTGCAAATTGCACTGGAAAGTGCTTAAATCTGGGAGGGGGTCCTTGCTTTTTTTAAAAAAAAATGCCTGGAAAGGCCAATTACTTTGATTGGTTGTAAGATGTAGCTTATACAGATCTACTTGTCATGGATTGCAAACATCAGCCTAACCCCTTAATATTAAAAAGGGGGCAGAGGTGAAGCCAGGAAATTGGGGTCAGAATGAGAAGATCCACAAGGCAAGGGGGACAGGAACAAAAATTAAATGCAATACTTAAGACATGATATTGTTAAAACAACAAAAAATTAGCAATCCCTTGCATTACCTATAAATAACACATGTTTTGGGTAAAATTCATGAGGCTAGGAAGCAGGCAATTTGATGGATTTTTTTTTTTTACATTGAGTGCCAAAATGACCACGCCTGCTACTAGGTGAACTAGTAGCATTGAGACAGGATAGTGGAAAGAAAAGGGGAAAAAAGTTTTATCAGAATAAAATCCAGAATTGATTGTGGAGATTGTGGGATCTTTTTTATCCCAAATTGCAGTCCACTTTGATATCACTGGTGGACTGTTTCTCAAGTGAGAAATAATTCAAGGTCATTTACTGCTGATTACATTCATTAACTTAATTCACCAACTATCTCAAAAAAACCAGAAGAAAATAAATGGTGTGACAGCAAGGTTGCATAAGGAGGACAAAAGGCTTAATTCTTTCCCCCTTTTGCATACATTCATAATTTCTATTCATATATGCTTCAGTGACTGCAGTGGGATGGTTTGAGTGGCTATAAGGAACTGGGAGGATGGAAACTATTTGCTTTATTAATTAGGAATAAAAGGTTGTGATTTTCTGTATCCATCATACACAGTAACTCAATATCATATTGTTCCAGAGCAGGCAGAAAAAAATGATCCCCCCCCCCCCCTTAGAAAGTGTTCTTGTGCAGCTGATTCTGGGAGGCCTATGCTTTCTTGCAGCTGTAAATAAGGAAAGATGTTGAAATTGGAGGCTAGAGCTGCAGTCATAAAACAAATTTACCAAAAGCTCCAGTTAAATGGAAAGGAAATTCCAAGCAAATACTGGGCTAAATATTGCAGATCCAGCTGCTGGCTAGAGACCGCGTGCTCAATCAATAATAGCTCTGCCAGATGGAGATGATGGGATCTGTAGTCCACTCAAACTTGGGAGGCACCCTGGTATGGAAGAGGCTGAATGAGAAACAGGAAACCTGTAAAAACATGCCCAGAAAGTAGTTTCTACTATCACAGGCTCTGTCTCCCCACAGCTGAGCACCTGAGCTTTGGCAATGTAAACATACCAGAGGGTAGGCAGCAGAGGAACATGCCAAGGCAAAGCCGGTGCACGTTGCAAAGTTCATTTATCTGAGAGTAAAATTGATCCTGGGTTCAAATATTGGACAACCCTACTTGTCAAAAGGTACCAAGAGGAGGAGATAGACAATCCCCTTTCAGTACAACCTGCTCTTCTTTTTGAGCTGCTCCCTGGACTGAATGGCCCCTATGAGTGGCACGCCACCACTGTCTTGCTGTGAAAGGGAAACTTGGCAATCAAGTCACGGAAAGGCAGCTCGGTGGCGGCAGAGGCAGAGAAGGTGCCGGGGACGTTTGCCAATGTGTGTCTTGTCCTTATCCAGGTGGTAGCAAAAGCTGCCAATCCTAACTTCCTTCCTTCCCTTCCCTTTCTTTTTTCTTTTTCTTTTCTTTTCTTTTTTTTTTAACCTCTCGCTATTGGCATCCCTCACAGCTCAGCTCTCGCCAAATTGGCTGCATATGATTGTTCACTTGTTAACTTGCTTAGTCGGTGACTTCTTAGATCGTGGCGTTGGAAGGAATCCCTGCCAGGCGGCTATACCGCGGATTGGGGAGGGTGGCTCGATCACGGGAGGCACGCGCGGGAGAGGCAGGCTTTAACTCTTCAGAAGCCGGCGCGAAATCGACAGTCGCGCTTCCCCGCAGCTTAAACTGGAGTGGGAGAAGAAATCGGGTCCGCTGGCTTTGTCGAGGCAGGCAGCGAGGGGGGGAGGGGGGAGAAACTTGGGAAGATTACCAAAGGCCAGAAAGCTGGGAAATTTTCCATGGTTTGATCAAACAATCCATACATCATCACGCGAGGGCTGGGTGACGCTATAAATCGCTAGTGAGGAGAGGTTGTGAGCCGGCGAGGGGTTTTAGGAGCTTCAAAACAACAGCGACTTCTTCCGATGCCGGAAAAGGATTGGCTCGCCCAAGAGGGGAAGGGGTTAAGGGGGAACAGCAGGCAGGAAAGCCTTTGAAAAGAAGGCGACTTGCCTTGATACCGGGTAATGTGATCCTCTTCGGGAGCACTTAACCCGAGTAGACTAGCAATGGCTAGCCGCTTTGAGCACAAATTAAAAAAGGACAGTAACTTATTTCGCGCCTTGGAGCTGCGGAAGGCCCCCTGTGGAGCTCATGGGCTACCAGATCTCCCCTGCAAAACCCCCGTCGGTCGCTTGTTGGCAGCAAAGAGTTAGCTATTTCTGGATCTCAGTGCCGCCACCTAGAGATCATCTGAGTTTTACCACCCAGATACATTCGCCTTGTGGTTGTCGAGAAGTAGACCGAGCATATCAAGGAGCGAGCAATCAGTCCTCCAGGTTTGCTCTCAAGTTACGTCTTTCGCCTACGAAGCCATCTGGAAGCTTTGCGAGATACTGACCCAGCCGCCCTTCTTTCCTTGAAAAACCCAGGATTAGGTTATACGTTTCCTAAACGGGTGCGAGAAATCTTGCCTCTTCTTTACTACCGTAGCAGACGCTTCCTTTCCTTTCCTTTCCTTCCCTCTCCCCAAAGGCCCACGGAAACATAAAAGACATCCGAATGTAACGGCGTCGTATTTATTCTGACGCAAGGCTCCCCGCGTTTATTCTGGGTTTTAGTGCACGTCTATTTGTAATCTGAGGAAGAATTCACGGGTTGCGATTTGGTTTCGCTTTAACGTGTGAATCCAGCCAACGCTGGAGAGCTTAGACAACCCATGGGTAAGCCAAACCTACGGTGACGAAGCCCCGAGTCTTAAATAAACGAGGGGACGGGCATCACACACTGAGATGACTCGTGGATCGATCTCTAATGTTACCTTCCCTTGACGGCCTTTCTCTTGAGAACCTGGGGGCTGCCCTCTCGTGCTTTGGGCGTGATCTGCCCACCGTTACAGGGCAAAGCACATGGACCTGGCTGTCTTTCTCTACACCCAAGGATGCACTTGTGTTTCGCTATTCCTCCGCTGAACTGTCGCGGTGGAAAAGCTGTTTTGGATCTTCGCCTCGTTCCTTGCTCCGCAAGGCTCGTTCGGAGAGCAGACAGACGTGGCTTCTCCCTTTTGCCTTGGGGCGTGCTGAAAGCCCGTGATCTCCTAGCACCCCGACACCCGTCCTGGGCAAGTCGAGAGGAAGAAGACGCGGGCTCAAGAAGAACACGATCGAGCGCTAAAGGCCCTGCAGCTGCTGCAGCTGCTGCTGCTTCCATCCAGGATGCAGACGGAGGAGCTTGCGTGTGCGCTAATGACCCGGGATGTTAAAACCTTTATTTTGAAAACTGCTCTGTGTGTGTCTCTTTCCTGCACTTCTGCTGGATCCGGCACTGTCTGCACCTCTTTAGCTAAACCGGCGTTCCCGGGAAAAGGAGAAGAAAGAGTTAACCCTTCCGAGGTAGCGAGAACAAAAGAGAACACGGCCAGCCAACGGCAGCGCAAAGCTTCTTTTTGACACCCTCTGGTTGGCTGCGAGTCGCCCAATGGGCGCGAAGCTCCGGCTGCCCGTCTGGCCCCACGTGGGGAGGGAATGAGATTAGAGGCTGGTATTTATTGGCTGGCTGGGGGCCCCCTCATTGTTCAAGCTTGTCTCGCTGCCAATTCTGGGCCCTGCGCGCGGCGCCCTTCATCAATCAGGCTGCGTGTGAAAATAGCACATTTCTGACACTCCCTAACTCACTGCTTAACAATGTTAATGGGCCTGAATGTTTGGAGAAGGTGCCTGCTTAGCCACAGCTCGGGGTATTTAAAGGCGCAAAGACCTTGCAGTAGGGAATGCCCCTGGATGCGGCTAGGTGGGGTGGGAGGAGGGGGTTCTGCCTGGTTGGACGAGGGTGGGAGCGGGCGCGTCTCTCGACTTCCGAAGCCGTTTGAGTTCCATTTCGCTGATTGCTCTCGTGAGAACTCCGCCGCTGCCAAGGCTGCTTGTGAGACGGAAGGGTTTGTCCAGGCGCACGTGGTGCAAGGCGTGGGGTGGGGGTGGGGGGCGGGAAACCAGCCGCGGTGATGCTTTGCCATTGTTGCAATTCCGATTTCTGCGATCGGGACGCAGGGCGCGAGACACCGCGGTTCCCACCGAATCGCTGCAGAACGGGGAGACGTTCGCCCGGCGCGGTGCAAACGCTATAACGTGTTCTTAAACGAACGTGGAAAACTAGGCGAGCGAAGTGCAAAGCGTGGCCCAGGAGGAGGGGGACGCTATAAAAATCACCCGCGGTATAGATAACAATTGGCAGAAGGTGCTTTCCCCGCCCCCCCCTCCCGCCTCGCCGTCGTGTGGCGTTGCAAACTGAGAGGGAGCGCCTCTTAGCAGATTCACTGGCACCAGATTTAAATCGAGCAAATAGCACTGGTATTGGGGGGTTGTTGGAGGGGTTTTTTGTGGGGGCAAAGCTGGCATCTTTAAAAGCTACGCGGGAATCTCAAACCCCAAAACGTCAGTTGTCACTTCATCTCGCCATGCCAGGGGGGAAAAAAAGGGGGGGGGAGGGGCGCTTTATCTGTTGAATTTATGCCATATGGGCAGCGCGTGCTCTCCATTAATCTATCAGAAGAGGAGTGGTCCAGACGTTATCCAGGCAAACGGGCTGCGATCAAGTCATATGGAAGAACTCCCTTTCGGAGAAATCTTTTTATTTGTTTCATCAATATGTAAGCCGCCTCGATTGTCGGAGCAACTCCCCCAAGTGACACAAGAGCCACAGAGGTTCACAGTTCTCCCACCTGATTCCTCAAATCGGGTTTCTGAGCCCTTGATTTGGAGATTTTTATGTATTGATTTGGTGGTGATGTGTGCTTGAACTTCTGGGCAGTTTGTGCTGGAAGACCCAAGTTATTTCAATACCTTGATTACAATTTCAGGCTCTGTGCGCTCAGGTCAATCAGGCAATCAGGGTTGCTTAGTTTTCTCTACTGTCAAAATTGGCAACCTCTCTCCTTTTAGAGCTTTTTTTTCCTCCCATCGCACTCCTGCTCTTTGGAACCCACTCTCCCTTGAACTGGTTAGAGTCGAGTTTCCTGAGGTTCAAAAAGGCTCCTAAAACTCTTCTCCTTCTCCTTCTCCTTCTCCTTCTCCTTCTCCTTCTCCTTCTCCTTCTCCTTCTCCTTCTCCTTCTCCTTCTCCTTCTCCTTCTCCTCCTCCTCCTCCTCCTCCTCCTCCTCCATCACCACCACAGCGGCAGCACATTTTATTTATTTTATTTAGACAACTTTTTATAGCCACCTCATGCACAATACTAGGCAGCTAACAAAGATTAAAACAAAGCAGAATTTAAAACAGCCACATTGGGGGAAAGAGGAATCTGATAATTAAACCAGGGTCATGCTTGCTTGGGAGTGGGAGTGGGAGTGTGATGGGATAACCATAGTATCCTAACCCAGTTCCTGTAGAAAGAAGCAATGTTCTCTTAAGGCAGGTGAATCTGAAACTAGTTTAACTTATGGTAGCGCAAGGATTAGATAATGTCTTAAAATTGATTACCATACAATCAACCATATTGATTACCATACAACCTTGATTCTGGTGTAGCCTGTTTTACAACATTTATTGTTTGGGTTTTATTGTATTTAAGTATCAGCACACCCCAACTAAAAACACTACTGCTGCTGCTTCTCAGAGCTATAGTGTGTAAAATTAGCATAAGTCATTTTAACTGTCTTGTTAATCAGGCTGAGAAAGTAAGCTTCAGGATAAATGGAAGTTTGTATATTTTTTTCAGATTGATGGAGTGTGTATGTGTGTGTATGAAGTATTTCTGCTACATTGGATAATATAACTCATAATCTCTGCTACCCAGACCAGATTGTCTGAAATCCACTGAATTGTTACTTGCTTTGTGCATGTTTTCCCATGAAAATTATGGAAATTTGGAGGGAAGACCTTAATGAAAAGTTATCTCTTGGCCTCAGTTTCTTCTTCCAGTGATTTGTATCTTTTTCAAACCAAGCATTTCCTAGAGATAGTTGTAGCAAAGAAAAATAATGTAGAGGGTGTGTTACATTACCGCACAGGTAGTCCTCAACTTACAACCACAATTGAGCCCAAAATTTCCATTGCTAAGCAAGACGGTTCTTAAATGGTTTTTGCCCCTTTTAATGAGCTTTCTTTTTGCCATAGTTGGTATGTAAATACCATGTTTCCCTAAAAATAAGACCCAACTGGAAAATGAGCCCTAGCATGATTTTTCAGGATGCTCGTAATATAAGCCCTATCCCAAAAATAAGCCCCGGTTAAGATAGTCAGCCAGACAGATGCATTTAGTACTGAATTTCCCCCGAAAACAAGACCTAACTAGAAAATCAACTAACTAATCATCTTTTGGAGCAAAAAATAATATAAGACCCAGTCTTATTTTCGGGAAACACGGTAACTGCAATTATTAAGTGAATCCCGTAGTTATTAAGCAAATCTGGCTTTCCCCATTGACTTTGCTTGTCGGAAGCCTGTTGGGAAGGATAGAAATGGTGATCACATGACAATTCAACTCTCATATACAGGCCACTTGTCAAGCACCTGAATTTTGATCATCTGACCATGAGGATGATGCAACAGTCACAGGTATAAATGGTGAAGAGTGAAAACTGATTATACATCACTTTTTTCAGTAGCGTTGTAACTTTGAATCATAGTTAAACAAATGCTTGTATGTCAAGGACTACCTGTACAGCAGTGTTTCCCAAACTTGGGAACTTTAAGAAGTGTGGACTTCAACTCCCAGAATTCCCCATCCAGCATGGCTGGCTGTGGGATTTTGGGAGTTGAAGTCCATACATCTTGAAGTTCCCAAGTTTGGGAAACACTGCTGTACAGTATTTTCCCTCCAGACAATGTTTGGCTACTTTATGAGGATATGAAGCAAGAGGCAGCAAAGGAGTTTAGGTTTTTGTTTGCACTAATGAAAATGTAACCCTATTTCCTGGGTGGGCAAAGTTGCAACCACACTGCACTTAATAGATTTGGGGAAGGTAGAAGAACACAGCGACTGGAACGATAATACATAATTGGGAGGGTTGTGCCAGACATGCGGGCAACACTGGGATTTGTTGTTTCCTCCCTTGGGTTTTGGTGATATTTTGGTAGATGGTTTTTCCTTTCCTTAGCATTTTAAAACAATGCTAAGTCTATTTTGGGATTTACAGTACTGAATACATGTATTTCCTGCCTTGGAATTGTGGGGAAATTATTATTTTATTGCCGTAATCATAAAGGGAAGTGGCAAAAAATTATACTCCCGATGTGGCTGTAGGTTTTCCTACATCTGGTGTGTGCGCGATAAGTTATACCTCTCTTTAAAAGCTTAGAAAATTAGAAGTTTTCTTGCTTTTGTGGGATTAGTTCCCAAGGTCAGTAAAAAAAATGGAAGATTACTGTTCTCTTTCCAAATGGTAGAGAAAGGGCATCCAACCTTGTGGACTTCAACTCCCAGAATTCCCCAGCCAATTGTCAAGGTTGGCCACCTCTGTGGTAGAGCCAGTAAACATAGCTTATTCAGATACTCATGGCATTGAAAAGTCAGAAGTATTGTTACCGGAACAGCTTTTCCAAGGCTGATACTCCAATACCTACATAATGTTTAAAGGCAGCACAATCAAGGAACATGTGTAATGACCATGAAAAAATGTGTCCCAGGATGCTCTTGTAACAACTGAAAAACTTCTATGTGTGTGTGTGTGTGTGTGTGTTTTTGTGTATATGAGAGAGACATAGTATATGTTGTATTGGGAAATAAAAAAGGAAAATAAGAACCATACATGCAGCTAGAGGCAGTGGCAATTCCTGTAGCCGTTTACATTGTTCCATTAGAAATAATATCTAGGATTCTTTTTAAGGGTTTGAATATTCTTAACAATATTTCATGTCTGCATTGGATGCCTAATGATATGACACTTCAGTATTTGACATTCAGCAACCAATATTTTTGCAGAATTTGATAGATGAGCTAGAATAGCATTTCTCGGTAACAATGGCTGATACACATCAATATATCACAGCGATTTTCAAACTCTATGAGTATTTTATAAATCAACATTTGCTCAGGAACTTTTGGGGAAAACTTGATTATGAAAAGACATAGAAGTTATATAAGTAAATGTAGAGTGGTTTCTACACGGCAGAGTATATTTTGGAAGCATCTCCCTGGTCCTAACTTTCCCAGACCATCAGGATCTGTTCTTGGTTGCCACAGTTTGGCTTCAAGGAAGAAAATTTAAGCTTATATTTAGCTTAGACCTTAGAATTTGCCCCATTCCCCTCCCACCCCCCACTCCCCCTTTAGTGAAAGTTTACACTAAAATCCTCATTCAGGCAAGCAAATTAAATGAAGGAACAAGAAAGGGAGGACAGCTTAGGTAATTGTTCCTTGGAGAAAATTTAATTTCATCACTGGCTAGCCATGAAGTGTGTTGTGTTTACCAAAAATTGTCCTTAGAGGATATTCAAATTTGGTTGGCGCGGACAGTTCCTCCAGAACTGCAGCTGCTGCACTGTGTGCTTCATTACAGGCAGTCCTCGATTTATGACCACAATTGAACCTAAAGTTTCTGCTGCTAAGCAAAACAGTTAAGTGAGTTTTGCTTCAATTTATGATCTTTCTTGACACGGTTGCTAAGTGAATCACCACAGTTGTTAAGTTAGTAACATGGTTGTTAAGTGAATCTGGCATCCCCATTGACTTTAAGTTTAATGCGATTTATATGCCCCCCCTATCTCCAGTGGACTCAGGGCAGCTCACAACAGTAAAATACATAATGGCATTAATGCAATATAAAATTAAAAGTCCAAATTAAAACAGTTTAAAATCAGTTTAAAAACTATTAAGAACCCCCCCCCCCCCATCAGTCCAGGCTATGAAATAACGAGATCTTCAAATCACGGCGAAATGAGCGAAGGTCTTCAAATCATGGCGAAGGTCTTCAAATCACAGCAAAATGAGCGAAGGACTTTGCTTGTTAGAAGGTTGCAAAAAGTGATCACACGACCATGCGGAACTGCAACTATCATAAATATGAGCCAATTGCCAAGCATCTAAATTTCAATCATGTGACCATGGGAATGCAATAGTTGTAAGTGAAAGACATACCATACCATACCATACCATACCATACCATACCATACCATACCATACCATACCCCATACTCTGCAAAACTTTTCAGTACACAAAAATCTTCACAATTCGTCTATTGTTTATCTTCACATTTTTGCAAGAGAATGTTAAAACTAATGACTATTTTTGCCTCGCCTTAGCATATTGGTCAAACATGGCTGGCTCAGGAACTCTGGGAGTTGAAGTCTACAGGTTGTAAAGTTGTCATGGTTGCCCACCCTTGATAATACACTATGGTTTGTAAGTCATGTTTGATGATTTAATTTGCTGTGAATCCTGGCAAACCTTTTCCCCCCCCCATAAAGTGTAACTAAGCAAGCCATGGAATAAAAAAAAATTATCAAACCAGGTTTCTAGTTTTATTTCCAAAGAAGAGAAAGTTATCATCAATTCAGAGGATAGAAGAGGAATACACTAATTTTTATGTGCATGATTTTGGGAATGATTTATACAATTTAAACATAATTTGGACAGTTCTATAAACTCTATCTATAATGGGGAAGCTTGTGGCCAAGTAACATTTTGCCTACTTAGTCTGCTGCTCAGATGTTAGCATGCCACAACATTCGATTAAATCAATTTTAAGTAGACCAGAGCATCTGATTTTCTACTGCCAACATCATGGAATATTCTGGGAATAGAAGTTGGGAGCCCAGATCTTCGCAGGGATGAGTTGCTGCTAATTTCGAAGGCTTATGGTCAGCCTATGGCTATTTACTCTTTCCCTTTTGCTTTATTTTCACCAAAAAGGTTACTAAGGAACAAGTCAGTTTTCAAATCCACCCTTTTTTTCTCAAAAGTCAAGAAGAAAAAAGAAGGGGGCCATGAAAAAGTGGCTCCCAGTCCTCTAGACTTTGTAGGACATGTTGGAATAATTGCAGCTTGACCCCCAGGAAAGCTGGCCATGTGAATCCTTGCGGTTGATAAACCCTTCCATGATTTTGGTTCCTCCGAGGATGGTGGCATTAAACCCAAGTTTATTAAAGACCATTTGGGGGAGATGTTTTCTGAGCTCTAACCCCCCCCCCCAAGCTGCCACGTTTTTTCCTTGGAAAATCAATAAAGGGGTTCTTTATTTGCCTTTGGAGAAAGGCTAAGCAGAGTTGTAAAAGCACTATTTAGCTTTTGAATCTGAATAGCGTGATCGCAAATGTTCAGGGATGGTTTTGAACACAACACATGTTTAAATTGAAAGAGTCTGTGCTGCAGGACTTTGCGAATAAGAAGCAACTAGAGACATCATTAACAGAGCAATAGTGGGATAGAGTTGGGAGAGATTTCGGAAGGCAGGTGAAGGAGAATGAGGGATAATGAGTCTGATGAAGCTTAGGAGGCAAATGGATCTCAGAAATGGGCAAAATGAGTCCAGTTCTGAATCTGTTTACAAAACTAGAAAAGTAAAGCTAGACAAAGTAGTTGGTTATATGTAATAACCAACCAGGAATTTTCCTTCCTCTCCCTTTTTTTTTTTTTAACATTAAACCATCTCAGAAGGATAGTTCATTTTCTCCAAGCCAAGATATTCCCACTTCTCTTTACTAACCCAGCTAAAGATCTTCCTTTATTATATTTTTAATGAGGGGATACTCCTGTCCCATCCTGGGAATTATTTTGGGATCTCTGCGCTGGGGACATCTGATTCTTTTTTTGCTCAAATTCTAGTCATTATGCATCCATAGGATTTCGTAGCAGACTTTCCACACCACATTGACCTGTATATTGAAAGCTGAGCCGAGTTGTTTAACTCAGCTGGGTTAAAACAAATGCTTCGAAGAGCCAGTTCACACATGCAATTTTACATGTTGGTTTCTCACCATTTGATATTTTGCAGTTAAGGCCAAACCAGTTGTGCAGGTTAATCATATAAGTAAAACATGCACATACCATAGTTCTCTTACAATGGAGAGGTTAATCCATATAGGAAATGGACATTAGAGAGAGAAACTTGCTCTTTCTCCATCTTTTTTAAACTGCTTGGTCCAGTTGGTCCAAATCTTCAGAGTTCTGGAAGGAAACAAGAGAAGGGAAAAGTTTGTCTCCCTTGATTTTTAGCAGTGAATATCTTCCTCTTTGTTTTATATCAGTGTATTGAACTGAGAGCCAAATTCTGGTTTGCTGCTGAACTTAGGAATTGAGATGGAAGGTTTTTGTTGCTCAATTGCTAAGTTGTGTCCAACTCTTTGTGACTCCATGTTCCATAGCATGCCACTGTCCTCCACTATCTCGTGAAGTTTACCCAGATTCATGTGCATTGTGTCATGACACTTATCTATCTCATCTGTTATCATTCCCCTTCTCCTTTTGCCTTCTATCTTTCCAACATCAGAGTGGATTGCCGCACCTCAGCTGGGCAGATTCGTAATGCGCTTGTGCGGAGCGCAAGTTCGGCGCGCATGTGAGCAAAGGAGTATGCGCGCGGTGATAACCACGCGAAGTGCATGCACGAAGAGAACTGGTAGTAAAGCCGGTTAGAACCCACCACTGGGTCAAGGGTGTTGTGAGGAGTAACCTGGTCATTTTAGGCAAGGATGACTTTAAGCAAAAAGGAATTGACTCAGCCATTAATTTAAGCATTTTCCCTAGTCAGATGGAGTTATCTTTATTTGGGACTTGTGGCCCCTGTGCTTTCCAATCAGCCCCCCAAGGAACAATGGGAGAAGTGATTGAAAATGTAAAGTGCTTTATAACAAAACTCAGTGTCAAGGCCCATATCCATAAAATACTAATGACTTGCACCTCTTGAGTTACCAACACAGCTATCTGCCTGCCTATTGAAGAAGGAAACATTGCCAGTACTTTTCTTGGAGTCACAGGTCATGAATTATCAGGACTGGAAGAAGTAGGGCTGAGATTCCCTTCCTCCCAGTTGGATCCCTTGATTCAAGTAGCATGACTGCCTGGTGCCAGATCAGACAGGAAGAAAGTGGAATTACCACTTCAGTGGCTATTTGGGATTAATCATATTTTACAAATGCAACTTGTCTCCAGCATACCATGCCCACCTACTGGGGATTTTCTGATTAGTGAGGAATTGCATTTGGAAACATACGTTTGTTCCCTTTGCTAATTTAACTCTGGAAGGTGTGTGTGCACGCGCACTCACGTCTGCCCGTAATAAACTGCTGCTTTCACTGTAGTCTTGAGAGTTATTTGGAGGCTGACCAGCTATTGAAGCATATCTTCGTGCATCTGCTTTTCTTCAGTTGGAAGGCTTTGAAAAATCTCCCTATTTTCTCTTGAGTCTTTGCCAAATATTGGGCTAGTGAAAGATACCATCTTGTACATCCAATGGGGGCAGGATGGCCTTACCAGTGTGTATGTGTGTGTGTGTGTGTGTGTGTGTGTATGTGTAAGTGAACCATTGTTCTGGAGTGTCAGCCTCTGAGGGTTCCTCCTCAATTGGAAGACAATCCCGCATTCCTTCGGGCTGTCCTGAGTTATCTAAGCTAGCCTGCTCCCCTCAGGTGCTATCAGATATGTTATTCTACCATCTGTGCTGAAATAACATTCAACACTCTCCAGCATTAGGCCTAAAAAGGGAGCATCTTCTTATCTCGTGTTTGAAACTTCAAAAGGTTTGAGGGGGGATGCTCAGACCCTTTCCTAATGCTTTCCATCACATAGGCAGGACCTGACTTCTTTTGCCTTAGATTTTGTGCCCTGTTGAATTGGACAGTGTTCTGGTATTTGGTCTGGTGTGCCAGTTGTCTGCTTGGCTTTTGACCTGCCTGTGAAAAATCTGTGAAGGCTAGTTCACACATGCACCTGACATTTTGCAAGTGAAGCATGTTAACAATCCTCCCTGGGGGAAAAAGTGTTGTGTTGGAGGAATCATAATGGACCACTCACACAGGCAAGTAATCTCATGGGGTTAATTCCCAAGCGATACCAATTTCTGTGTTTACTTGCTGTTTCTGGTGAGAGAACAGGAAAATACCAGTGTCTGGAGAATTACATTTCTGCTTATGGGTTTGTCATCTAACCAGGCAGGGGATAATTTAAAATTTCCATGGCAGTCCCCTTCTTCCAAAGGCTCCCAATGAAAGATAATTAAGATAGACTGCCACCAGTCAAACTGAATCTCCCGACACCCCTTCTCTGTCTAGCTGGAGTCTTCTGTCCAGGACTTTATTATTTAGCCCATTCTAAGAAATGGGAAAGAAGGGGCCTTGCTTATTCTTGCCCAAAGTCCAGATAGACTGAAATTAACAAACCTTGAGCCAATTCCAACAAACAAGTGCTAACTACATAACTCTGCAGTCTTGCACACAGGAAGTCCTAATGAAAAATTTTCTTATAAAATCAATGAAGCCAAACCTCTAAATATAAAAATAGATTGAGAAAAGATAATGAAAGAGAGGGGGATGGGGGGGGGGGGAAACAATCAAATGCTATATTCCCAGTAAAATCAGTATTGTCATCCTACTTGAAACAGTTGCTTTTTACTTCCTTGAGTAAGGAAGGACTTCAGTGACTGCCTATGCTCATTGCAGAGAGAGGGTAGAAATATTTTGAGACTCATGCTTGAATGTTTATCGACTGCTTGCTCTTCTTGTGCTGTATTATTATTATTATTATTATTATTATTATTATTATTATTATATTCATTAAACATGAAACTCGGTCAACTGAACACTTAAAAATGTATCATGAATACCACTGACTGGTGCTAATGGTTGATACGGGTTGCTGCCAACGTCCTAAGTATCAACCAAGTATCTTCTTAAAATATACGATGTTCCGAGTAGCGCAGTTTTTTGTAGTTCCGCTGGTGTTATTGCAGGAAGCTACAATTTCTTGATGTGTTTTGTAAAATTCTTGGATATGGTACCAAGTGCCCTGATGACAATGGGTATCACTGTTACATGTTTCATCCATAACTGTGTAGTTTCAATGGCCAGGTCACGATATTTCATGATTTTTTCCCAGTTTTTTTTCTTCAACTCTGGCGTCTCCTGGTACCGCGATATCAATAAATTGTACGTTTCGGTTTTCAACAACTGTGATATCTGGCGTGTTGTGTTTCAAATGACGATCTGTCTGTATTCGAAAGTCCCACAAGATCTCCACCTTCTCATTTTCTATAACATTTATTTATTTATTTATTTATTTATTTATTTATTTTTGACATTTCTTCCCAATCTTATGGAATGGGAGGGGGTATGTGAAAACCTGACCCTTTGGGGGAGGGGGAACTACTATTGCTTTGCCAAATAACAAAGAAGTGCTCCTTCTATGGTATCGGGGGTCTAGGGCTGAACCCACTTTCCTAAGGACCTATGATGGAATTGTAAAGGCACGGTTTGATTTTTATAAATTCTGCCTAGTACGAATAGGATTACATAGGTAAAGGTAAAGGTTCCCCTCGCACATGTGTGCTAGTCATTCCCGACTCTAGGGGGCAGTGCTCATATCCATTTCAAAGCTGAAGAGCCAGTGCTATCCGAAGACATCTCCGTGGCATGACTAACCGCCAAAGGCACATGGAACGCTGTTACCTTCCCACCAAAGGTGGTCCCTATTTTTCTACTTGCATTTTTTACATACCTTCGAACTGCCAGCTTGGCAGAAGCTGGGACAATTAATGGGAGCTCACCCCGTTACGCAGCACTAGGGATTCGAACCGCTGAACTGCCGACCTTTCGATCGACAAGCTCAGCGTCTTAGCCACTGAGCCACCACGTCCCTTATTACATAGGATTACATAGAAGAGACATTTATGGGAAACAAAAACTGAATTCCATGTATTCGGGCCTATCAGCATGGAGTCAATTGGTCAAATCTTTCAGGGGGCTTCATTGTGTTATTCCCAAGATAGAGGTTTATCATTAACGCAACAAATACTTTCATATTTAAATGAATCTGGATAAGGAAGATTAGAAACAAACCGGGATGTGGTGGAAAGGGACTCCAACTCTGGAGCTCTTCTCAAAGACATAATAGCCGGTAGCCTAATTTTCACTGAAAAGAATCCCATTGGATTTGTGGGTAATGCATCTCCCTGTACAGAAGGCATGTTGTGCTTGCTTGTTGTCGACTGCATCGTTTCATTGGTGTGACTTATGAACAAGTATCTGAGAAGATTACATTCCAAAAGCTGTAATGGGGGAAGACAAACAAAAACAAAAACATAAGAGCATAGGGGAAGAAAAATAAACAGGAGTATTGGTGGGAGGTGGTTAGAGCAAGGAAACAATTTCATTCGCATCAATGAGATCCCTGCAATTCTGTATACATTTCCTCAGCCCACACATCCCTTGTGGCAGGTATTCTGGTACTAATCAGCTAGTTTGCAGCCTAAGGGTTGTATTCTGGGGGATTTGCTGCTCCTGCAGATGGCTAGGAGATTCTTTATACAATTATATCTTGTGCACTAACCGTTTCCTGGACATTGAGCACAGTCACTCAAACTTGTCACCTCATAGCTGGACGGCTACAATTTGTTCCTCAGGGAGCTACCCTTGAAAACTGCATGGAAGCTTCAGCTGGTTCAACAATCAGTGGCCTGAAAAGTTACTGGTAACTTTGGTTCACCCATGTAACACCATTAGTGCAGTGGTGAGATTCAAAATTTTTTACTATCGTTTCTGTGGACGTGGCTTGGTGGATGTGGCTTGGTGGGCGTGCCAGGGGAAGGATACTGTAAAATCTCCATTCCCACCCCACTCTAGGGGAAGGATACTGTAAAATCTCCATTCCCTCCCCACTCCGGGGGAAGGATACTGTAAAATCCCCATTCCCTCTCCACTCAAGGGAAGGTTACTGCAAAATCGCCATTTCCTCCCGATCAGCTGGGACTTGGGAGGCAGAGAATAGATGGGTGTGGGACCAGTTAGAGGTGGTATTTGCCGGTTCTCCAAACTACTCAAAGTTTCCGCTACCAATTCTCCAGAACTGGTCAGTACCTGCTGAATACCACCTCTGCGTTAGTATGGGAAATGCTCTGGTTGCCGCTTAATTTCTGCTACCATCTTTAACGTGTCTCAGGTCCTAGATATTTCCAAAGTTGATTGCTCTGAAATGGATCCGGCTGTCCTGTAAGATTTGGGAGAGTGGCCCTGCTAAAGGGTCCCATTCCCTAAAGAAATCCATCTGCAAGGACTCCATACTACCGTCTTCTCTGTAGGGACACCAGGCTGTGGAATAACTTACCTCCTCCCCCTGATAAGTTTTCTCAGAGAGGTAAAAACCTGACTCTGGAAGTGGGCATTTAGAGGAGGTCAAGTTTGGAGTCTTCTCTTTAAGATCATGCCATTCCTGACTTAATTTCCTATTGTCTGTAATTGTTTGTTTTTTTAAATCTACATCACTCAGAGTTGTTTGGAGTAGAAATGCCAGCAAGTCTTTGAAATATAGTAATTTCTAGCTCTTTCCAAGATGGAATCCTCTTTTTGCCCCTTCTGGCGAGGAGTTCTGGGAACTATAGTCCCCAAACATCTACAAGGCATTTGGTTGGGGAAGACTGTATGAAACTGCTTGGTTTCACACATAATGCTGAATTGAGTTTTTAAATCATTATTTGTAGAACAAGCCATAGTGGCTCACTTTATACACCACTCTTAAACCTTAATATCACACATCCCTCAAAAATAGACCTTATAATGACTGAGTGAGCTGTTTGAAGTGTGCAAGCTTCATCACTGAGCTTCATGTAACATAGCATGTATGAAGGTATGAAAAAAAAAATAGCTTGGTTTTCTATCTTTGCAGATCTGCCAGACCGTCTAGTAGTAGTTAAATAATGAAAGCTAATAGCACTTCCCTGAGAGCAACTGGTTCTCTTTGATTTCAGTAAACCCTTGATCTGAAACCATTCAGCAAGGACTCATTTAGATCTCAGGGCTTCATTATGTTCTTTCCCCTAACCCACCCCCACAAAGCTTCCCATTCCCCCTACCCCCAACCCAGGTGGAATCTTCCATCTGGATCTGATCATATAAAACTATCTGCACCAGCCTCCCCTGAACAATAACTGTCTCCCAATGCCTCAGGGAGAAGCTTCTGCAATGTGTTTGAAAGAAACTGACAACGTCCTTTTGCAGCTTTCCAGCTGCAGGTCAGGAACATGCAGTCAGAACCATTGAATAAACGTGGGTAGAAACAGCTGGCCCATGAGAAGAAGATGCTTACATCCTTGTAATGTCATCATTCTGCCTTTCTTTATTTAGCTTTCTAAATAAAATGCCCGTATCCCACCTAGTATTTCATCCAACGAACAGGAGGAGTGACCTAACCCCTTGATGGAGGTTGATTTAGTATTCTGGATATCACTTTCACAAAATTTTCCCTTATGTTGCTGCCCCTAGGGCATGTGCAGAAATGGATGTTAGGTTCTTTATGTGATTATTATGCTCAAATTCCCAGCACCCAAAAAAAATCATATTTGTAAAAAGGATGAAATGAAAGCATGTGAGATCACTCAGTTTTCTGTGACCAGACCTCCTGAAAGCAAGAACTTCTGTTGATCCTCTGATAAGGCCAGACCACAGCCCCTCTCCCCCCAGCACTGAGAGGGCAAGCTACCAGTATATAAAAATAAGAGCAAACCCCACTCCCTTCTAGCACTGATGATGTTTCCAAGTTTGGTAATGAAATATCTGCAAGAAAATAACCAAGCTCGGAGAGCACCAAAGATCCCACTTCACTGCAGCCTCTCTGCTGGGCACTACAACCCAGGGGTGGGTTCTAAATTTTTTTACTACCGGTTCTGTGGGTGTGGCTTATTTTGTGGGTGTAGCTTGGAGGTCATGTGACTAGGTGGGCGTGGCTAACTGGTCAGAGTCATTTCTGGAAGGTCCTCGCACTTACGACCAGTCCTCGCACTTACGACCCTACTCATTTGTTTGCTTTTAACACTGATCAGCTGTAGGACGGCCCTTTGAAGCCTTGCGGCAAGAGTTTAAACAGTTTTTTTCCCTCTAGTCATCAGCTGGGACTCAGGAGGCAGCAATAGATTGGGGGTGGGACCAAATAAAAGATAAGAATAACTTGGGTGGGTGGGTGGGGGGGCGGGGGGGGGAGAACCGGTTCGGTGACGTCATCTAAGGTAACCAGACGTCCCGCTTTTGGCGGGACAGTCCCGCTTTTGAGCAATTTGTCCCGTGTCCCGCGGCGTTTTAAAAAAGTCCCGATTTTTCATTCTGCCTCCTGAATCCCCGCTGATGGCTAGAGGGAAAAAACCTGTTTAAACTCTTGCCGCGGGGCTTCAAAGGGCCGCCCTACGTTGATTAGCTCGGCTTCCCCCTCTCAGCTGATTTGCACAGGGATCTGCTCTTGCTAAATTGCTCCGTTTTTTTTTTCTCTTTGTGCAAACCAAGCTCAAAATGAAACTGAAAGTAAAACAGGCTGTTGGCTTTGCGGTTTTCTTGCAACGTTGGAAAATTAGGCAGCAGATTTATTTTCCTTTTCCTCATCAGAAAAGGTAAGTGCAAACAATGGAAAATTATTTAGGGCAAAAGAGAAGAGTTCAAGATTTTAAAACACAAAAGAAAAAAAAGCTCTTTTTAACTAGGGAATTGTAATAATTGAGATATTATTAATTGTATACTGTGTTGAAAGCAGAAATGGTTAAGTTGTGGTTTGGAGGAATATATGGGGGAAATTATTTGGTTTATTATTATTGGTAAGTATAATTAATTGATTTGTAAGAAATTGGATTGCATGGAAATAATTGGAATATTCATGTTCATATTGATTAATATACAAAAAAGATAGTTATATAACTAATTGATTTATATTAAAATGTTGAATTTGTATTAAACAACTGTATTACATAATTAACCAATGTGAGGATGGATATAAAAATAGATGACAATGGGAAGGGGTATAAAATAGAATAGAAGGGAAAAATTGAATTTGATTAAGATTAGAGATGAGGATGAAGGGTAATATTGTTTTTTTAAAAAAATAGATGAGGAATAAATATGGCAAAAAGGAAATATAGAAATTGTAAATTTAATTGAAATGACTAAACACTGTTTAAATTTGTGAACCAGCCAAATATTCTGTTCAAAGAAAATACATTGTATGTATGTGTGTTTCTAATTATTGCTATTTATTCATATTTGTTCTCTTTTATTCTTTAAAGTTTAACAATTCATTCTTTATCTTAATATCTTTATATTTGTTTGGGGTTGGCTTTCTTCCCTTTCATCTTTTTTATTGTACAGCAGTCTTTCTCCTCAAACCTACCACCTCTCTTTTCTTTCCTTCTTACTTTCTCTTCCCCCCCACCCTCTTCTTCTCCTCCCTATTTCCTCTTCCTTTCTCCTTCTCCTCCTCTCTTCCTCCCTCTCTTAACCGTCACTCCTACTCTAATTTCCCTTCCCTTCCTTCATCCCTCTCTATTACTGTATCCTTTTATGCATATGGACTACTCAGAGGGCTGAAAAAGTTATTTTTGACTGGTCCTCGCACTTTTGACCAGTCCTCGAACTTACGACTGTCCTCACATTTTACATTTTTGCCCTATCTTGTCATCATGGTGAAGAGAAGCAGTTGTGAAATGAGTGACATGGTTGTTAAGAATGCTGCACGGGCATAAATGTGAGGATGGTCATAAGTGTGAGGACCAGTCAAAAGTGTGAGGACCTGTCAGAAATGACTTTTTTCAGCCCTCTGGTTAGTCTTTTTGTGCATATGGACTACTCAGAGGGCTGAAAAAGTTATTTTTGACTGGTCCTCACACTTTTGACCAGTCCTCGAACTTACGACTGTCCTCACATTTTACGTTTTTTGCCCTATCTTGTCACCATGGTGAAGAGAAGCAGTTGTGAAATGAGTGACATGGTTGTTAAGAATGCTGCACGGGCATAAATGTGAGGATGGTCATAAGTGTGAGGACTAGTCAAAAGTGTGAGGACCTGTCAGAAATGACTTTCCAGCCCTCTGAGTAGTCCCTATACACATAGCCATGGCCACCCGGTCACATGACCAGCTAGCCACGCCCACCCAGTCACATGGCCTCCAAGCCACGCCCACACAATAAGCCACGCCCACAATGGTGTCCCTCTTACCAATGTTAAAATCTGTTCACCTTACCCTATACACATAGCCATGGCCACCCGGTCACATGACCAGCTAGCCACGCCCACCCAGTCACATGACCAGCTAGCCATGCCCACAAAATAAGCCACGCCCACAATGTCCCTCTTTACCAATGTTAAAATCTGGTCACCTTAGTCATATCGTCACCGCTACCGGCTCAGCCGAACCTGACCGAACTGGGAAGAACCCACCACTGCTACAACCTTATGCATAAAGTGGTGCTTACATGCAAATAAAGCCACAGAAGAGTGCACTGCCAGTCATCCTGCAACAAGGTTATTGGTATAGGTATTGTCTCAAAACAATCATCTCAAAACAATTGTCTCAAAAGTGCAAAGCCAGATAAAAGATCAGCAGCTGGATAATACATGCGTGGGTTAATTGTTTTTCCTTTTACAAAGGGAATAAAACATCCTGGTGGTCTGGGAATTTGGACATTAAATAATGGACTGTTCTTCCAAGGTTCAGATCTGGAAAGGGAATAAATAGAACAGATGCTATTATAATACAGTGCATTATAGAACAGACTACAGTGAAAGCTTTGCTCAAGGAGTTTTTGGTAGGAGTGTCTTTCAAGAGAATTTTAAAAATACTTGGAAGTTATAATATCAACTCTGCATCCAATCTTTCAGAAATGGAAATGGGAATAATCAGAAATATGCAAGGCATTCAAAGTATTTGATTTTTAGTTTGCTATTCAATGTTTTCAGCGTTGCTCATTTTGTATTTTGAACAATTCCTCTGATTTCCCCAGCCCTGTGCCCTTAGTTGTAATAGACATCAATTCTTGTCATGCCCAAATGCAGTGCCTGCTGAGGAAAAATGGAATGTAGTTGAGCACATCTGAAGGGCACAAAGTTGAGAACAGTTGGGTCATTTGTCACCTCTGGAGGATTCCAAGTTGGGGTACATCTTTGCATTCCTTGAGGCTTTCGGAAAAACAATAACCTGAACAATTTTTTATTTCCTACTTGGCTCCAGGTGTTTCCTTGGAATGCATTTGGGAAAACAGTGAAGCCACAACTGGTAGCATAACTGATGTCATATCCTCTGCAGTTCTCTCATTCTTCCTGACATCCCAAAACATCCTGGATCACCTTAGTTTAGCAGTGCTTGCTTGGTATTTTGGAGAACTATCTGTGGGATTACTCCCCACCCCAAAACAAGCTTCGTTAGTTGACTTATTCAGCAGTTGCTTTAATTTTAAAAAGCCAGACCATTTTCTCCATTTCCCACACCCCACTCTGCACCAAGATGAGCAGAGTTCCACTGCCACCTGATTGCACAGTTTTGGATTGTGTGGTCCTAAGGATTCTACCATATTTAGAATTTCTTCTCCTTTTGCACTGTCATCCTCTTTCTCCAGAACAGGGGTGTCAAACTCAATTTCATTGAGGGCCGCATTAGGGTTGTGGTTTGACCTCGGGGGGGGGAATGGATATGGGCAGAGTGGGCATGGCCTGCTCAATGTCACTCATGTCAGAGGTGCCTGTGGCTGCCTGAGTGCTCTGCAAGCAAAAACAGGCTCCCGAGCTCCGTTTCCGGCTGCGACGGCTTCCTGCAACCCTCTGCCAGCGAAAACAGAGCTTTCACTGGCAGAGAGTTGCAGGAGGCCGTCGCAGCTGGAAACGGAGCTTGGGAGCCTGTTTCCACTGGCAGAGACACCACGGGCCGGTCCCTCACTGTTTCCAAGGAAGTCCCACGGGCCAGATCTAAGCACCACGCGGGCCGGATTCAGCCTGTGGGCCTTGAGTTTAACACACCCCTGCTCCAGATTTTCAAATAAAATGCCCAAGCACAATCTACTCCAAATACAGTTTCTAGGGGCCGCCCGGTTTTATTACCATCTAGCTCTCCTATTACCATCTAGCATTTCTCCAGCTACACGTGCTGCTTTTGCAGATTGCTCTCTACTGAAAGATGATTTGCCAGAAAATAGCATCTGTGCTTCTTAAGAGATTTCATCTGTTTTGCTACTTAAAAGTTTCTGCCAGTTAAGACACACACACATACACATTAGCAAGGCCTGGTTCATTCACATGGGTGAGGGGAGGGTTATTGGTCTTTGGCTCAATCCTCAAACTCTCCAAGTAAAGCTGTGGGAGAATCCAATCTTAAACCTGTAAAGTTACTACCAATCAGTACTAACAGTGTATAAGGTAAGAGAAGATTAAAAAGGATCAGTTAGTAGTTTGTTGTGATGTAACGTAACTGAGGTTGCAGCAGTACCTTGCTGGTACTGCCAAGGACAGCCATTCCATGCTTTGTGGTGAAAATAAAGTTCTCTACAAGGTTGGACACAAATTGTTATAGTCCAGAGTGCTGCTTAATGAGATTTTTCTCACTTTATGTCTGCAGACTGTTAGGTTCTCCCAAATCACCTGTTATGCAGAAATAGTGCTGTTTAGGTAATATAAAGATGGGGAGGTTTATTCTTTGTGGGTGGATAAAGGCATACACACACACACACACACAAAGATTTTAATGCTAATAGCACATGCCTATTGTCAAAGAGTGATAGCAAATGATTCTGGAATCTATGGGGGTAAAGATGAAAAAAACCCATTTTGCCATATAATCCACAATAATAGCATTGGTTTTAATATTAAAATGGTACAGTTGGTAGTTTTTATCTCCTGCTTTTATATTCAAATATATAAAGATATTTTTTTTTAAAAAAACCCACCAATGTAAGGTTTTTTTCCCCCACCTGTTCAGAACTGATCAAAGAGGCAAGGCAGGCTTTAAGAAACAAAGGCCTACAAAATCTGTTTGGCAAAACACAATTGTGTGACAAAAAAAATAGTGATTCTGTATTACAGGCAACTCTAGCTTTGTGAAACTACCTCCACCTCTGAGTCACTATTCTTGTAATGCTGATATGATCTTATGGCATTCACAGATAGTTTGAGAAAGTTGGAGGGGAAAAAAATACAGAATAAGGAGTGAGATCTAGGGCAGAACATTTGGAACCAGGATGCCTTGAAGTCTATTTCCCCCACTTCATGGAGAAATGAATTAAAAGTAGAAGATATATAATGAGAATGAAGATGTTGTGAGTTTCAAGTCCGATTAAAAATTGCAATTGGAATGCATAGCCATACAAAGCCTTGGCATTATAATAATCACTGACATAACACAACTGGATTTTAAAATCTTAATAAACCATTCATTAATAGAAGCCTGGAAATCTACTTCAGAAGGAGCTGATGATCAGTGATTAGTACTTATTAAAGCTAGCTACCACAAGTTCCTTCTACAGATCCCTGGGAATTTTAGCTCTAGAAAGGATTTTGGATGGAGGGCCTCTTGTTCTGTTGTGTAAGAGACATTCCCCTATTTGAACAGCTGGTGAGGGCAGTCCTTCATTTGAAGGTATCCTCTGTTTGAAGTGCTGCCCACTTCAGATCCAGTTTAACAATGAAAAAGAGAAAACAGAATCTTTGAAGTTATTCATTCAAAGGTAACACCTGGAACAAATATACAAGTTACTTGGCCACAGATCCCCCCACAGGACAGGATTGCAATTCTCTTTAAAGTAGATTCAATTGTTGTGTATGTCTAAATTAGTATATTCCAGGTTTGGTCAAAACCTTCCCACTTTTTAGGTGATTCCTACGTAGTTGCGTAATTGGGCTGTTGTATCCCTCACATGGAATTCTATGTGTCATTTACACTACGGTCTACAAAATTTCCTGTGGTCATGTATGGCATAATTATTTGAAAAACTCAAGATTGCTGGAAGGAAGAGAAAGGTGCGTGATTTGTAGGTAAAGAAGAGAGGAAGAAAGAACTGCTGGAGATGAGATGAGCTGGAAATTGAAGCAGGGCAGGAGCTGTGTTGAGTGTGCAAAAGGGAGGAGCAAACCTGTGTTATATGCCTGGCCTACAACCTCAGCACCATCGCTACTTGTAAACAAATAAAAGTTTTGCAGAGTTATTTAAAGAGTTCTCCTGGCAAATTGTTCCAGTTTGGAGCATTTTTATGAAAAATATCTTTTTTCACATGTAAGCTATTTCTAGGTCAGCCTTTTAGCTATTATAAAATGATTCATGTAATCATAGTAAGGAAATTCAGACATGGTAAGAGAGCAGCAAAATAGAGGCCCCTACACACACAGTGTTATTCAGAATTCAGTGGAAAATATTGCTGTGATGCAATAATCTTTGAGAATGGTTTGATCATAACCAAGAATTCTTGGAGCATTATTTATTACCCTTAGAATTAAATAGAAGACTTCCATGTGGAATGCAAGATGGAAAAAAACAGTTAGGTTCTCACTGAAAAATACTCCATTCAGGGTTTAGGGCATTTGTGTTCTATGAATGGTAGTATAACATTAGAATTCTAGGTTAGATTAGAAGAGATGTCTTCAAACAAAGGCTGGATGGTCATCTGCCAGAGGTGATCTAATGGATCCTGGAATGAGGAATATCACTTCTGATGGATGACCATCCAGCCACTGTTTGAAGACATCTCTTCTAATCTTACCTAGAATTCTAACCTTATAATACCATTCATAGAAGAACACATGGATTAGTCCTCTAACACCCCTTGCAAGTCTGTAATTCTATGAAATCTCTGGTTAGTCATCACTCAGTTTGCCCATCCTGCTAAGATGTTGCAGTTTGTTTGATTCTGGATAATGTCCCAGTATGTGAGGTCTTAATGGCCTTCTAGAAGACAAGAAGGGAGGGAGTCTCCATATTGATGGAGAGAGGTTGTGTTACAGTGTGGGAGAATCTTCTTACTAAATCTTCTTACTAAATCCTACCAGATGAGAACATCTAATCAGAGGGGAGCTAAAGCAAGCCCATCCTGTCCAAACCACTGGGATGGGTAGATGCTGTTAGGGAGAACTGG
Source organism: Pantherophis guttatus (assembly GCF_059756535.1). NCBI lineage: Eukaryota > Metazoa > Chordata > Lepidosauria > Squamata > Colubridae > Pantherophis > Pantherophis guttatus. Next base: position 154,916,884 of record NC_142064.1, read on the forward strand.
TCTCTCTAATAACCTGGCCCTGTGCCATACAGAATTTTAATTAGCCCCTTGAATTACACCAGGAAAGTGTAATTCAGTGCAATTTACATAGCAGCAGTGTAACGCAGGTAAACCTTGAGCAACTTCTCCTGCATACAGGAACAATGGAAGTTTCTGGGTGGGACTCCAAGAGTACCCCAACATAAAGCTCATTTCAATAGTTCAAATGAAAAGTGACTAGTGCACAATTGGACATGAGCAACCCCTCCCAACCTTTTGCAGGAATGACTCCAATTGCCACGCAAGATGAATTTGTGCAAAGTCCTCCCTGACCATGACTCCTCAAGGAAGATCTCTAAATTACACACCAATAGCATCCAGAGGAGTGCTACCCCATCAAGAGTGAAAGATGGCAAGTCTACAGATCCAGGGGATCCCCCCCCCCCAAACCAAAGCCTTGTAGGGTTACATCACAGCTGGTTCTTCCCTATTCAAATCCTCACAGCCATCAGGGCCTGGGCAAGCATCTGAACGGCATTACTTCTCTGTCTTGGGCCAGAGATGTACAATTGTGTATCCTCATTATACAGATTATACTGTGTGCCCAGGCTGGCATTGCCCAGCAGATTTATTGAAGTTGTTGAATAGGAGAGGTGAAAGAACTGAGCCTTTCCACATAAGAGGAGACTAGAGCTAGATCTCTTCTCTTCCCTCAACCAACAGTCACTGGAACCAGCCATTAAGAAAGTGGGAGAATCACTAAATAACCATGCCTCCGAATCCAAATCACCTAAGCCATTCCAGAAGGATACCATGGTGTGAAAGCGACTGAGAAATCACTCATCTGGAACCCTCAAGAGGTCTCCCACAAATGCAGCCAATGCTGTCTTAGTACTATGACTCAGTCTGAATCCTGTGAAAAGAGTCCAAGTAATCCACTTCTACTTATTTTATTTTACTTTATTTTTTAAGAGATTTGCATGACTGTCCATACTGAAGAAATCAGAGAGTTGTGGGAGAGAGCAGGAGCCACAATGGCCTGCCCTCATTTTAGGTATTAGTGTATCTGTATGGAATATATTGTGTGCTTGTGTGAATATTTGGGTCAGCACTTGTTTGGCTTTCATCCAGGCTGGAGAAGTGTGCTGGTCGTGTTTGGAGAACTTGTCACTGTTTTGCTGCACTTGCTGTTTGCTGCCTGCCACCAGCCTGCATTTCGAGGCAGCCATTTTGAATTGGGTGTGCCTACATTTGCCTATTGCCTTCCGCTTGCTTGCTGTCTGCTGCTTGCCTGGCACTGGCCTGTGTTTAGAGTCAAGCATTTGGAGGTAGGCTTGCCTGTATTTGCCTGCTGCCTAGCCTCTGGCCTGCTGCACCCTGCCTGTCACTTGAAGCAGCCTGTTGTCTGTCATTTGCCTGCCTCTAGCGAATTTGCTGCCAAGTCTGGAGAATTTGTCTGGAAAACTTGTTACTGGTCATGCTTTCCATTTGCCACCACCTATTTTCTGCCTATCACTTGCCTCCTGGTTGCCTGCCTACCTGTCACTTCTGGCGATGTCATGTTTGTTTGGGTTTTTTTGCAGAATTGTGGCTGAAGATCTTTCGTTGGAGTCTGTCTGAGCTGGAGGAGCCAGGTGAGAGACAAGTTGCAAGGTTGATTCCAGTCAATGGGAAGGAGAGTTCAAGCCCTCAGCCCTTATTAAGTGGTATGACGCAGGATTTGGTGCTCTCCCCACTCCTATTCAACATCTATATGAGGCCCCAGGGTGAGCTCATCCATTGCCACGGAGTGAGATCATTAGCATGCTGACAATACTTAACTATATGTGTTTGACCCTGGCAAATTAAATGATGAAGGTCTGGATGTGGAAAAACAGGCTTCAGCTGAACCCTGGTGAGACTGAGTGATTTTTGGTTTTGCAGCTTGCCAGTTCCAAGATTATTCTACCTTTGATGCTGGATGAAGTTGCACTGCCCCAGATAGGCCCAGTGTGCAATATGGGGGTCCTCCTGGATTCACAACTCTTGCTCGAAGAGTAGTGGCAGATATGTCTAGGAGGGCCATTGCATAGCTTTCTGTTATTCACCAGTTGTGCCTGTTCCTGGATTGGAGAGTTCTGCCACTCATGCCATAGTCATCTTCTGATTGGAAAACTCTAATGTGTTGTACTTGAAGAGGGTCCAGAAGAGTGTGATGCAGGCAGTTATGTGTGTGCTTCTAGAACAACATGTTTTATGTGTCTCAGCCAGTCCCTCCTAGAGTCCCCCCTAAAGCCCCCCTGGGGTGAAATCCAGCAGGTTCTGACAGGTTCTGGAGAACCGGCAGCGGAAATTTTGAGCAGTTCGGAGAACTGGCAAATACCACCTCTGGCTGGCCCCAGAGTGGGCTGGGAACGGAGATTTTGCAGTATCCTTCCCCTGCCACGCCCACCAAGCCACACCCACCAAGCCACACCATACTCACCAAGCCACGCCCACAGAACCCGTAGTAAAAAAATTTGGATTTCACCACTGCCCTAAAGGCTCCTGGATGACAACAGCCACACCCTCACCCTTACTCTGAAGTTGCAGTTTATGTCTCACTTGAAACTCCGAAGGGCATTTTTCTGTGAGAGGACCCTCCCCTCTTTTCTGGCCACTGTGACTTATTCAACAAGCTATGATTAAAACAAACCATGTCTTAACCTGATCCCTGAATCCACCCAATATCTCTATCTAAATTAGAAGTTCCTGTATTTTATCCAGCATTTCTTGAGGTAAGAGTCGGAAACAGAAACAATACAGAAGAAAACAGCTAATGTGCTGGTAATCTTTTTTTCTTACATCAGCATTTCCCAGCTCAGTTCTTTCCAGAGATATTGAACTGTAAGCCTCATAATCCCCAATCAGCCCTGTTGACTGGGGATTAGGGAAACTGTAGTCGGAACCTCTGGAAGGCACACAATTGGTCTAAATTGCCATTCAACCATCCTAGAGACAGACGGCAAAGTGAGATCAGGAAGAGGAGAGATCAAAATCATAGCAGGGGGCCCTACTGAAATGGGACACTTTGCTTCTGCGCAGCTGGAGTCAAAGAGGCCACAGAATACTTTCAAACAAAGACCAGGTAAGCAAATAAATCAGCTGGGAGATTAAATTTCTGGTGCACCCAAAAGCCCCTGTAAAATACCAGAGAAAATTGACCTGTCAAAGGAATAGATGGACAATGAAATCAGTGTATGCCTTCCCCCGATATCAGCACCCTCCCTAGAAATCCCTGGGGATTTCCTGCTGTCCTTAAGAAGACACACCTGCTCCCCTCAGGCAGTGCTCCTTACCCACACCCTCTAGGTGGGTTGGGTTGAGAAAGCAACTTGCAGAATTTAGGAGTTACACTCCCAGCATGGCTGGTGGGTGTCAGGCTGAGGAATGTTGTACTGCCTGCTGAGGGAGGTCACACGTTTAACAGGCTGCTGAATCTGCCAAGGGGAGGCCGCCTACATAGCAATGGCAAAGCTGTAGCAGCTATGAAGACAATAAAATGGACGAAGACCAGCAATCCCCCCGTCAGCAGGCAGTTATGGGACCTTTCTCTAATTTAATCTCTGCCTCCCCCCACCAGTGAACCATTTCAAGTAACCTCTTTATAATCCTGTCTTCCCATGCGATTGCCTGACCAGTCCTGATAACACAGGTGTCCTTAGACATGTTGCAAGGTTGCCCCCTGCAGAAATGTAGCTGGAGGCTCTTCAAGACAGCAGTGGAGGAAGCTTGAGAAGAGACGGGATGGGGAAGAAGGGGTGGAATGTATGTCTGGCATGGGCAAAACAGCTTCCTCCTCCTCCTCCTCCTCCTCCTCCTCCTCCTCCTCCTCCTCCTCCTCCTCCAGGACATTAAATCAGTCGATGATAGCCAGTCTCCTAACATTCTCTGATGAGGGTTGCCATGTTCAGTGGGCTCTTCCCTTCCTTTGGTGAGCAGTGCTTCAAAATAGTTATGAGTGGGGAAAGATGGCCACTGGCCCTGAGGATTCAAAGAAGTGACACTGGTTGGGATCTGGGGCAGTATGCTGATGGTTTATCCCATTTTCTTGAGGTTGTTGGTTCCCTTTAGGTGTAGATGGCATGTGATAGTGGTAGTGGGACAATGGCGGCATCCTTATGGACCTTGGGCATGGTTGCCATTTCGTCACCTTTTGGTGCTATGGTTTTCCTCTTCTCTTGTGGGCTGATTGGGAAATGGATTTAGCACCTGCATGTGATGGCTGTCTCAGAGTCCTCAAAACAACTCTCAGAAAGATACAGTGGAGGGAAAGGTGTCAATGGTAACCAATTATGTCACAGACAGAATGGAAGTGAACATTTCAAAGCCAGTAGACATATTTGTCATTTCAAGTGTCAGGGTTCCAGCAGCTATCCAAACTGAAATGGATGCACTCAGAGAGGAGTGGGGAGCGAGAAATTACATTTTCTCAACAACCAGATATTATAATTGATTGCTAGGAAAATTGCCTCTTTCCCTTAATAGATTAATTTTATTAACTTGATGGGTTATAGTCTATGCAAGGGCAATATGTGAAAGAAGAGAATTCTCTGCTGCTACTTTGCATCATTGGAACAAGAAAATGTTTATTAGCACAAGTGTGAGGAGTCCCTTGTGTATATCATAAAACAAAAAGAAGCTTTTAAAAATTGCTTGCTCTACTTTTAGGTAGAAGCAGAGAGATTGCTCTAGATCCTTTCTGTGATCTGTCAGGATCTTAAAAGTGTTCCCAACTGTTCAGTGACTCATTAAATAAGCATTTCTTCCACCCTGCCAGGCTGAAGTTGGAACATATGGATGCAGTCTCTGTCTATGAGAAATCTCTGCTCTTGTTTGTGTCCTCTGTTCAGTCAAAAGAATTTTAAAAGGTGACTTTTAAAAGTGCACTTTGGGCTGAAACCTAAATATTTGCTGAATTTTATCCTCATTAATAGGATTATCCAGCATTCAGTATTGATTGGCCTGATAGGTTTAGGACTTGCATGACAATAGAGTGTGCTAAAATTTCATTCAGCCAGTCAAACAATATTAAAAAGCTGGTATGGCTCAGAGGATAAAGTGTTAATACGGAATGGCAGACCTCAGTTCAAATTCCATGTCAGACAAGAGCACTCCGGGTGGCCTCGGGCAATTTACTATCTCTCAGCCTCAATTTTCCATCTATAAAGTGGGGATGATAATGACCTGCCTCCTCTCAGAGTGTGAGGACGAACAAGATAAATATGGTAAAGTACAGTGTGCATTAAGTATGCTATATAAATGACAAAGTGTAACATGCCCGGGGCCATGTGACACCCACTAACCAATCTCAAATTACAGAATTATCGATTATTGGGTGGCATATATCAAACTAAACAACAATAGGCAGATGCTATCATTCCAATGTGTCATGCTACCATTTTGATATCCTTTTTAGGCCTGTTTATGTGACTTCCACACACACACACACACACACACACACGCACACGCACACACACACACCATGGGATAAAGCTTTTCCCAACTCAGTAGCTTCCAGATGCATTGTGCCACAATTCTCAGTCAGGAGGGGGGGGGGAACTATTTTAATCCAACACATCTGAAAGGCATCTGCTGAGGGAAAGCTGATATTATGCTGTGTTTGTTTGTGTGGGCAATTCTGGGTCTCCCAGGTTGATGGGAGCTTCCAGTCCCAAGCTTGCCTCTGAAGAAATGATGCGGTTGGCTATTGCCTTCCCTTGGAATTCAGTCCCCAGAGGCAGCCCCTCTTTTATGTTGAGCACCTGGGCTCTCCACAGAGAATGCTCTCTGGCCCTGTATTTAGACGGCATCTGTGTTCAGGATTGGTTGTGTGCATAAATCATGCTAATTCAATTAGCCTAATGTACATTTGCATTTTGGGGTCTTCAGAAGGATTAATTCGGATGGTTTCCTTGAAATACTACAAAGAACAAAGTCAGAAAGCTAAGTTGTGTAAGTAACAGGGTGCCTATCCTGAATTGAATTCATTAAAAAAAAAAAGAAAGAAAGAAATGCTGGTATAAGAGCAGAGTTAAAATAACACCATGAGAGCTCAGCTTCCACTAATTTAAATGGGGAGGTGATGTGCCAACAACCTTCATAATATCCTGGGTCTGTGTTGCCTTATAAAATATTGAATGGCCATGTGTATCGCCATCCCTGAGCATGAGACATTAAAAAGTTGGATTAAGCTTCCTGTTTCCCTGGCTAGCTCAACCAGCCTTTAAAATCTGTGCCACTCAGTGGGAATGATGGTAGTCATAGTTCAACACATCTGGAGGGCATCAGTTTGGGAAAAGTAGGATTCCCTTTAAGCAAAACGGGAAGTTATACTATCGACCTTTAGCAAGCAGTAAGAGGTTCTTACAGTATTTCAGGCCTCTGAGAAGCTCCACAGCCCTCCGGCTGGAATGCAGCTGTAAGCTTCAGCCTGCTTCTCTCCGGCTTCAAAGCCATTGTTGGATGAATGCTGTGCTGTTTAGCTGTACTCTTCTCTACAGCCTTCTTCACTGGATGCTTCTTATTTACTCTGTGATGTTCCCAAGTCTCAGGTTCCTCCTTAGAACCTCTTATTGCAACTTAGGAGAAAAAGAATTGTGCTTCAGGCATCCCGCAGGGGGTTTCAAATGAATCCCTCCCCCACTTTCCCCCATGAATTCCAATCTGTCCATTAATGTGTGGTTTGATCTTGCGAGGTCTCCTTCCACACATGGCTGGCCTCCCTTCCCCACAAGCAACGTTTTTATGCCACAGTGCAGCACCTGACAGCTGTCCTCACCTTCCCCTTCTTGAGCCAACTACTCAGCCATGTTCACTCCAAGTGGCCAGCAGATGAGGCCTAAAATAGCTAACTGGCATTGCAAACCCTTCTTTATTTTTTTCCCTCATAGCAGTTTCCTTTGATGCTGTGGAGGGGAAAAAAATGGAAAAAACCTAAGTGACATCACATTCAACTCTGGACTCTGAGGAGGGGCAGATTTCTGGCAAAGGAAGTTGGCATTTCTCTTTTCTGACAAGAGGGCAAGTGCCCAGGGAACTAGACAAGATGAGGGGTGCCATGATTTAACGGAAGAATCTCCGTCTGTTTCTTCTCTGCCTTTCTATCTCTGTCTGTCTCTATCTGTCTGTCTATCATCTCTATCATCTATTTTTCATCCCTATATCTATCTATCATCTATCTATCTATCTATCTATCTATCTATCTATCTATCTATCTATCTATCATTTCAGAGTGTCTGTGTATAAATGTAGTTGTGTGTGGATTATTTTTTTCTTATTTTAGCAGAAAGCAGATAATCTACTGTTTCATTAACAAAAGGTTAATTTTCTTATTTCTGCAGCTCATCCAATCAAAGACCAGAGGAGAGAGAGAGAGAGAGAGAGAAGAAAAGAAAAGAAAAAAATTGTAGCTGTTTTCATCTCACTTTGCTCTCTGTAGAAGAACTCTCAAAAGAAAAGGAGGTAGACAAGAGAAATTCTCTCCAGAGTTATAGCTGTGCAGGAAACATAGTTTGGAGATCAGTAACTTTTCCTGTTTTTGGAGCAGTCAAAAAAATATTAGTAGGATTTGATATTCCATCCAAAACAGTTGATCAAAGCTTTCCTAGCAGGTTAGATTATTAGTAGTATCTAAGGAATAGTGTGCCAGTGAAATTTGTCTAGCACAGTTATTTCATCCAAGAAAGGTGATCCATTGCTCAAAGATTTCTGGCTACCATTTGTGTAGCCTTAGGTGAAAATATTCGATTCAATGTGGGTTATCATGGGGAAGCTCATTTTTTGTGACTGAATGGATGCTCTATGTGCATTGCATCCAATTTCACTCTCTTGTTTTGCACAGTTGGGTGGGGGGAAGGATGCTAAACACTTCATTTTTATTCTGCCGAGCAAAGCCAGTTGCCATTATTTGTACATTTATTTTAGATTGCAGGCTGTCTTGGCAGGCACGTGTCTTGTTCTTATTTTGTTTACTGTGCCTTCTACAACATTAAGTACATAGTAAAATACAGTAAATAAAGTAGCTGTGGTGCAAGAAACCCAGACAAGATATATATCTCATTTTCAAGGAAAGAATGGTGTATAAGGATGTGAACTGAACTTGAGGCAAACAGGGGGAGCAGACAGGAGGTTGTGATCCACATATGTGGGTCATAATGCAGAAGGATAATTGGGAATTAATTATCCAAAGGTGACTGTTTTCTTTGGACCTACATATCACTGCTATTGCCTTTCTAAAATCCACTATATTGTTTTTTTGGTTAAAATGAAAAACAGATGAAATTAGGAATGTAAATAAATTGATTACAAAGGGTGCTACGATTCAGGCTTCAGCCTGAATGCAATAGGACCCTAAAGATTTTTGCTTTTTAGTTAATCTGTGCTAATCAGTCTGTGCTATTCTGTGTCGCTATGACTTTTCCTGAGTTCATGGTGATGGCTGATCATATCACAGATGCCACAAGGGAGACTTTAAGATAGGGGTAGTCTTTGGAGCACAGTCAGAAGGGCCCACAACTGCAGCAGATCTGACTTAGGCCTTTTGAACAGGAGAGTTCCCCATTATTACTTAAAGATGCTATACCCACCCAACCCCAGAAAAAGACCAAGTCTAAGACCTAATAGGAAGCTGCTTGCTTCTGTGTTACTTAACCCTTTTTAGTTTGGCAATCTGAAGCAGCATGAAGATCATCCAGATAAACCTCACTTTTCTGGAGATGCGTTTTGTCTGTCTGAAGTAGCTTCCAAAGAAAGAATTGTTGGAATAAATAGAGGATTAATATGCTAATGTGGTGTACATTGGATGTGGAGCCTCATGAAATGATTTAGTTCAAGGAACTGTTGGAAGAAATGTCCATCTGGGTTCAGTTCCAAGTGGGGAGAAAGACAGTGGAAACATGGAGACTGTTTGAAAAGATGGTTTAATGGTGGACAGGATCACATGGTTTGAGGTCTTGGACAATTGAGCACATGGGTGTGTGTAAGAGAGAGATTTATACCCTCTTGGGCTTTGAACTTGCTTCCTGTTCCTGTAAAAGAAATGTATTCTGATTGGTTGTCAGACTCCCATGGGGCCATGCAGGGGTAATTTTATATGTTGCCTTGAGTCCCAAGCTTGGTTGAATCTTGCTGGGTAATGTAATGAAGAGAATTTGGGCAATTCCTATTATAGCTTAATGGCTTTGTCCTGGTTTGGATCTTGAGTGAGGGCTAATCTTATCACCCTGGAGCTGAAGGTCTTTTGTCTTGTAGATAAGATGGCCCAGTCTTTTGTCTTATAGATAAACTGGCACCAAAATATCTGCTGGGGCTGAGTTTCTGTGTCCCTTAAGATTTCCATTTCTCTTTTAGGGGAAACATTCTGCCTTTTTAATATTTCCTAGAATATTTCATTTTTCTAGGAGAAGGGTGGGTGCTAACTTTCTACCGAACAATGCTGGGGTGTTCATAAAACAGTTGTCCCCTGCCTAACCTATAGCAGCCTTGCATGCCTGGAGCCTGGATACTCTGGGAAATTCTGAAATGGGGATTTCAAATGGGAATTTTCAGACTTTCCTGCCCCTTGTTTGCCAGGGATTCTGGGAATTGCATCTCCAAGACACCTGGGAGCACCAGAATAGGAAACTGTGTCTCTGTGTGTATGTGTATGAAAAGAGAGAGACTCCTGGCTTTGAAATGGCACCACAGTGCCCCCTAAAGCATATGGTAAACTGAGAGGCTAAATAGAGGGAATTTGGGTTTTGTTTCCCCATACATGTACCTCCCATGTAACACCACTCATAACAATGGGATTGTTATAAATTAGTGAAAACTAGACATTGCCTTTAAAATTCTATCCTTAAGTAATGACTGCTTGGCTGACTAGACCCAGGAGATCATAGAAGGAATATTGTCTTTGATTGAACAAAGCAGTCTCCCCAAAGAGCAGAGGCTCCCAAACTTCTTTAATTCACCATACCCTTAATGTCTTTGTAGTTTTTGCACAAGATCCCTAAGCCAAAACCATGAACTACCTTGAGTTAGTAGTTTGTAATCCCACGGTGCCTGTGGTTTGGGAACCACCTCTACTGACAGGGTTATTGTTGTTGTTGTAGGGAAGAGGAGGAAAAAGTATCAGGTGTGTTCACTGCCTTGAGTTAGGGTGGGATATAAATGCAATTAAAAAATAGAGGATGGCTTTCATTTAACTCCCATATTTATAAATATGTGGATATCAAGAAATTGGGGTGGGGGAAACAGTTGCCCGTCAAAGGATGTCCAAGTAGAAGAGCCCAGTGATCTTTCTCCAATCATCCCGTCCGCAATGAGATTAGATAAGAGTAATAGAGCTGGAAGGGACCTTACAGGTCATCTAGTCCAACCCCCCGCTCAAGCAGGAGACCTTACACCATTTCTGACAAATGGCAGTCCAATCTTTTCTTGAAAGTCTCAAGTGATGAAGCTCCCACAACTTCCAAAGGCAAGCTGTTCTATTGGTTGATTGTTCTCATTGTCAGAAAGTTCCTCCTCATTTCTAGGTTGAATCTCTCCTTGGTGAGTTTTCATCCATTATTCCTTGTTTGGCCTTCAGGTGCTTTGGAAAATAACTTGACCCCCTCCTCTCTGTGGCAGCCCCTCAAATATTGGAACACTGCTATCATGTCTCCTCCTCTTCACTAGTCTAGCCATGCCCAGTTCCTGTAACCGTTCTTCATATGTTTTAATCTCCAGTCCCCTAATCATCCTGGTTGCTCTTCTCTGCACTTTCTCCAGAGTCTCAACATCCTTTTTATAGTGTGGTGACCAAAACTGGATGCAGTACTCTAGGTGTGATTTCATGCACTGAAACCCAAAATATTATTAAAGGAGAGAGAACTCCTTGGTAGAAAGGCTAAGATCTCCTTTGTGTTCTGCTGTAGAAACTTTCAGGAGGTTCAACCTGATAGGTAGCAGCCTATTGAGTATATAGAATGGACCAAACCCCTTGCGCCAGTCATACTATGCTTTGTTAATTATTCCCCCCCCCCCCCCGGAGAAATGCTACTGTACTTAGAAGGCTTCAAAGATGATGTTTCAAACAACAAGGACCTGTTTGGAAGAAAATGGTAACCAATTTGAACATTTAATGTAATTCAAATAATAAATTGTCCATAAGGCTTTGTCTTTTGGTACATCCTTTATATTAAAGTTTTGTTCCTGGACATCTTTGCAAGAGATCTGCCAGTGAAGTTTTCATGTATCCCCATTTCTGGTTTGTAAGAGATACACACATATATGGTACAGTTAGTCCCCAAGTCATGACCACAATGGAGACTCGAATTACTGTTGCTAAGCGAAGCAGTTATGGAGTCATCACATGACCAGACTCAATTTTAGGTCCATTTTTAAGCCACTGTCATTAAGTAAGTCATATGGTTAGTAAGCGAATCATGACATCGTTAAATGAATCTGTTTGTCGGAAACCAGCCGGGAAGTTGTCACAAATCACAAGACAGCCAAGTGCCTGGATTGCAATCATGTGACTGTAGGGATGGTACAACGATTGTGGGGCTGACAATTGTAACTTCAAGGACAAGTCATAAGTCACTTTTTCTGAGTTGTAACTGAACTGTCATTAAACAAGTTCAAGTCATAAATTGAGGGCTATCTATAGTCCAATCCCAAAGAGGGATTTAACAGTTTTAAAGTCAAAGGGAGAACTCATTTTAAACAAGGCAAGGTTGCTTTTCTCAATTCTCAAAGCTCACTGCAGACCTTACTATTCCATTAAGTGCAGCCTTTAATAAGTGAAAGAATACCAATCCCTACCCTTAGAGCAGGGGTCCCTAAGCCCCAGTCCATGGACTGGCACCAGGCATGTCAGAAACTGGGCCATGCAAACAAGCGAAGCTCCATCTGTGAGCTACAGGCAGCACGCCCTCTCTGATCCATGGAAACTCCTCTCTCCACATAACTGGTCCCTAGTACCCAAAAGGTTGGAAGCCTCTGCCTTAGACTCTGAAAGGTGCTTTTTTCAAGACACAGCTGACCATCCAGTCAGAGCTGAAGAGGCTTCTTGGATGAGAAGCGAAAGGTCTTCAGAGAAAAACCAGAAAGTCCAGCTGCCTGTTGAAAAAAGCACCTTTGGGACAACCATGACCTAGATGAGTGAGAATTTCCATAGACACTCTGCTTTAGGGGATATCTGCCCTTAAGACAAACTGATTGAAGAGCTATAGGATGTGGCAGAATCCACATTAGGAGTAGGAAACCTCAAGAACGTGGCTATATAGGGATGGATCTGCTCAGTGGTGGGATTCAAATAATTTAACAACTGGTTCTCTGCCCTAATGACCAGCTGGGTAGGCGTGGCTTAGTGGTCATGTGACCGTGTGGCCATGGCCAATTCAACATCATTCACATCTATGAGCGAAGCGCCTTAGCTGTTACAATGTAATAAGGGTTAAGCAGAGAGGCAGTTTCTGTAAGCAGGGCAATAAAGATTAGGCTAGAAACACCACCAGAATGTTTCCTTCCTGCCTGCTTTACAGGATTAGCCCTGTAAAGTGGAAAAAAAACAAAATATGATTTCTTCTATCAACCGATTCTCCCGAATAGGTGTGAACTGGCTGAATCCCACCACTGGATCTGCTGGTAGGATACCAGACAGAGCAGTCGATTTTGTTGGTGAATATTCCTCTGTAAAGCTTTCCCTGCTGATTGCTTTGGATTGTTAAGAGCACAAGAGCAAAGCAGACAACTTTCCTGTGAAGTGAAACCTTCCTTTAGAGAAGGAATATGTGTCTCTGAAAACTTAGTGTGAAGCTCTAACAGACTGTCACTTTCCTAACTCATTTGTGAACTTTCCAGAGAGGCAGGGCTGCCTGCTGTCTGAAAAGGTTTGGATGCATATTTGATCCATTATAACAGGAAGGCCTGTAGCCCTTCAGAGGCTGCTGAATCACAGCTCCTGCAACCCAACCAGCGTGAAGGGTAACTAGGAACTACAGTTTTAGCAGATCTACAGGTACCTGGGTGTGCTAGCTACTCTAAGCCAATAAGACCGCTTGAGCACAGGCTCTCCAACCGGACAGAAGTAACGGGTGCCATATACATTCAACCAGAAAAGAAGACAAGCCCTGCTATCTCACTTCAATAAATAACTTTGTGCAAGTTAATCATTTTGGAGCTGGATATAAAAATGAAGCCCAGTGTGGTGTGGATTGGAGGATTACATGATCAGAGATGCTTTTGAAACGATAATTGAGTTAATGGAAGCTTAGCAAGTGCTTCATTTGGGGTGGGCAGACAAGGAAGAGGAGGAGGGGGTAGGGGAGGGTAATTGGTGGAGTTTTGTCACTTGTGTCCATTTACAAACTTAAGCTTTTCTTTTTCTTTATTGATTTTTCTTTAACAAAGTGAGGCACTTAAAGGCAATTTCTGAAAGCCCCCAATGATTAATAAAACCCCATTTCCTTCTCTCATTAAAGCAAAGGAATTAGAAGAAACTACTTGATTTGTTTAACAATTGTGCAAAAACTTCACCGGAAGCTGTTAACAACAGTCCAATTTCTTGTGGTAATAATGGACCAAGGTATAGAAAGGGGGGAAAAAAACACTTAATAGGGTGAGTCAATAGTCAAACAGACAGCTCTCTTTTGTTAGTGGTGGAGTAGGAGCTGTACTGAGTCAAAGTAATTCCTCACAATTAAAGGAGATGGGTGGCCACACCTGATCAACCTGGTCTCTGCTTGACAGCTAAAGTGGGTTAGCCCAGGTGAGATCTTTGACAGGAAGCTATCAGGAAAAATTCCATTAGGCTAAACTGGAAAGTGAAAAGTTACCCCGGGAGAAGAGAATAGCAATCCACTTCCATATTGTTGTAAAGAAAGCTATGCAATGTATCCATAAACTTACTAGGAATTGAAGGGAGACCATTGTTACCTATCTGCTCAGCCAGAAATCCAGTTTGGTGATTTTTAGGTTCCCAGAATGGCTGTGTCCCACTTTCCAGAAGCCACATCTCTCTGTAAAGAGCTATCCAGTCAATACCTACTTTAAAGATGAGGGGTCCTGGTTACTTTCTGGCAGAAATTTCATTACCCAAACTAGGCAACATCATCAGAAACACCTGCCAGAAAACAACCAAGCACCCAGGACCCTTCATTTCAACCCTGAGCTACAAATATTCTCCTTTATGGGTACTTTAAAGATAAGCAACCAAGAGAAGGACCTTGAAAACACACATCGCCCACTTTTGCCTAGGACAGATGCAGAGAGGTCCCCTGAACCTACTTGTGTTAGAAGAATTATCCTTCTGGGTTCAGCTCCAAGTGGGGAAAAAGAAACTGGAAACATGGAGACTGCTTGGAAAGATGGTTTAATGGTGGACAGGATCACATGGTTCGAGTTCCTGAACAGAAAAGGGACGAGATGCAGCGAGTCCCCGGGTTTTATGCCCTCTCTGGCTTTGAACTTCCTGGGTCCCTGAAAGATTATCCTGATTGGTTGTCATACTCCCAGGGGGTCTTAGCTAGCCTTGCTGGCTGATGTAATCTTCCCAGGTGCCATGTGGTGAGTTTCTGTTGCTAGATGGGTCCTATTGTGTTAGTTTCTGTTGCTAGATGGGTCCTATTGTGTTGCAGATGATGGTCCATTGACAAAGGGTGGGGGACTGAGTTTCTGCTTCTCTGAGTTTCTACTTCTCTTTTAGGGAAAATATTCTGCCTTTTTAATATTTCCTAAAATATTTCATTCTTCTAGGAAAGGGGTGGGTGCTAACTTCCTACACTTGTACACATCTTTCCCAGTGAAATATGTCTTGTTTCACAGTTTAGCTTGGAGTGACCATTTCTACATTTCCATGGATAATAACTTAGCATAGATAAGTTTATAGAGATCTGTACCTCCCCCCCCCATATACATTTCATTTACTTTTCCAACAATTAACCAAAGATCATCCAATGTTGAGCCAACACTAGAGAAGTCCTGAATATATGAGGTCCTGAATATATGGGTAGTCCCAATTTACAACAGTTCATTTAGTGACTGTTTGAAGTTACAACGAAACTGAAAAAAAGTGACAATACCAATTTTCACACTTCTGACCATTGAAGCATTCCTGTGGTCACATGATAAAATTTGAACACTTGGCAACTGATTCATATTTATGATGGGCGCAGTGCCCTGGAGTCATGTGATCAGGTTTGGCAACCTTCTGACAAGCAAAGTCAATGGGGAAACCAGATTTATGTTCTTGCCACTGCTTCTCCTCTACCAACGTGGTCCCCAAACATCTGCAATCTCTGAAATGTGGAATAATAATCCACTCTTTTCTGATATCTGGCCTTATATACATTTCTGTATCTCAGTTCCACTATCTGCCAAGGAATAATAGTGAAAAGTCACAGTGCAGCGCTACATGCTGATAGAAGTGAAAACATTAAAAGAATACATGAGAATTAAATGCATGGATTCCAAGAATAATACTTTTGTACCCTCCAACTTTTGTGTGTGTGTGTGTGACTTCACTTTGACCTCAAGGTCAGTATTTGGTTCTTTTCAGGGTCAATATTAAAATGGGATATATCAATTTGTGGTGTTACAGCATGTAATTAATTTATCCCTTCATAACTCTTCCCATTTTCATGTTCTGCCAAAGGAAAAAAGTAGCAGAAAAACACATATTTGTATTTTTGAGGAATATTATCAAAGTTGATGCATTTAGTTGTAAAATATATATTTTCACATTCATTTGGTTTTAAACTTAAAAACTCGATGACAAAATTCAGAGATGATGGTGTCCCAGTTTGTACTTTAGACTGGGAAGGCAGATCAGATTAGATCAGGGGTCAGCAACCTGCGGCTCTGGAGCCGCATGTGGCTCTTTCATCCCTCTGCTGTGGCTCCTTGTTGCTGGTTGGCTCCCCAATTGATAGGGCTTTTGGTTAGGGCAGGTAGAGGAAAAAGGACACCGCGCTAGGAGGAGACTCTATGGTGGGGGAACTGGACTTCCGGTCAGCTCCAGAATTGAATGGGGGGCTTTCAGTTAGGACTTTGTGGCTCTTTGAGTGTTTAAGGTTGCCGACCCCTGGATTAGATAGTTCATGTTGTGAACCATGCTAGACCTTCGGGTATTCCTTGCTGAGACTGTGAGAAGAAAAAGTTTTTCATTGCAACTCTCCCTTTGATTAGAAAAAAAGAGTTTGTCTAGCTTTGTTTCTACATTGAAAACTTTTTTGGACAGTTTTCTTGAAACCAAAGGAAATGAAACTTTGATTATGGAATTTGACAATTAGAACTGCTTATGATTATGGAAGCAGTGGGTACTATTGTGAATTTTAGAGCTAGAGGTTAAAAGTACTTTATATTTGTAACTGTATCAAAGAAAATCAAGTTTGTTTGTTTTTTACTTTTTTTACTTTTTGCAACTCCTTATCCCTGACTTTTCCTTTCCCAAATTCTTTTTGTTTTTCATATTTTATTCTTTGTTGAAACTCACTAACGTTGGGAAAGAGCAATGCTCTCTTCATTTCTCCTCTTTTTACAACTCTGGCTATTTCAAGCTTAGTTATTTTGTACTCAAAATTAGAAGGTTACAGTATCTTCTGACAATTCATGATTTTTTGGAGAGCAAGCAGTAAAGGAATTCCAACCACAAACTTTTCCACCTAAGGGAGGGGGGACCAGGTTATACACCTGTCCAAAAAGCCTTGAAGTTTCCCTAGACTAAGATCCATTTAAGGCTGAATTTGAATCTTTTGGTTGTCATTTACATGAGGATACACCATCTGAAACTCCAAACACATCATTTCCTGGGTTCACACTGCAGCTGCAAAGGGCAGCCATGTATTTCCTGGGAAAAGTCACAGCTGTTTCAAGGAGTTGAAGACAGGTGTTATAGAAGCACCCCATGCACTTCAAAGCATATTTTGGCCTTGGAATCCGAAGTCCTTTACAGCCTCAGTCTACCATCAAAGGCTCAACTGATTCATAGAAAAACTGCCTAGTGTTATAGATAAGGATTTTCTCAATGGCTTCAAATATCCATCTCAAACTCTGTCTTGCATAACTCAGTCTGGCTTAGGGTCACCCATTCTTCTGGTCCTTCAATCAATAACAGTATGGTCTTCAATAGTGTCTTTGTGCAGTTAATCTGAAAAACCTCGTATTTATGTTTTTGGTTTGAGCGCCGAGCTTGGTGATTTGGTTGCAAAAGTTTCATCCAGATGTGAAATCCAGCAGGTTCTTGAGAACCGGTAGTGGAAATTTTGAGCAGTTCGGAGAACCGGTAGCAGAAATTTTGAGTAATTTGGAGAACTGGCAAATACCACATCTGGCTGGCCCCAGGAGTGAGGAGGGAATGGAGATTTTGCAGTATCCATCCCCTGCCACGCCCACCAAGCCACGCCCACCAAGCTACACCACACCCACCAAGCCACGCCCACAGAAACAGTAGTAAAAATATTTGGATTTCACCATTAATTTCATCGCCATTCGAGGAGACATCTTCAGTGAGCTTTGGATTGCTCTTGTCTGGGGGAGCATTGGCCTTTAAATACCTTTCTGAGTTTTGGTCTGATTTTGGGTTGTTTGATTGGCTAGCTGTAGTTGCTGAGTCACAGTCCTTGGTTATAAGTCCCGTCTGTGTGATGTAAATTAATGCTGGTGTTGTTGCTTGGATGTCTTCTGATGATGTCATGGTCTGGTTTTGGGTTGATTTGATCAGCTGTGTCAGATGTGGTCTGATTTCTTGTGAACTGTCAAGTTATAAATTTGTTGGCAGCATGGTTGTTCATTGGTCTTTAAATGCTGCCTACGGGATCGTGATTGATGTTCTTTTGTTCTAAGTCAGGGGTGGGAAATTGTGGCTCTTTTGCAACCTGTGGACTTCAACTCCCAGAATTCCTGAGACAGCCCTGTTCTAACTGGTTGGTAGATTGGGTCGATGTCCCGACCAGCCAATCACACAACCCGAAATCAGACCAGGGCTCAGAAAGGTATTTAAAGGCCAGTGTTCCCCTAGATAAGCACAATCCAAAGCACACTGAAGATGTCTCCTTGGATGGGGATAAAACGTTTGCAACCAAATCACCAAGCTCGGAGCTTAAACTACCAACCAGAGCTACTAATATCCAAAGACCTTGTATTTTCTAAAAGTGTGGCTCAAAGAGTAGTTTGTAAAGTAGGAACTATGTTTGTGTCTGATTATTCAGCTCTGTGCTTCATGCTCTCTCTCTCTCTCTCTTTCTGTCTTTCCCTTTTACCTTATAAAAGTAGCTTTTGAAAAACAACCTCTTTAGTTTTAGGTGTTTAGGATCTGTGCATTGTAGAACTCTGCATTGTGGCCAGCTTCATTTGTGGCAGCTATGCTGGCCATATAGCATACAAAATCAGGAGAGTATGGATTAACTCTTCCATTCAACAACAACAACAACAAAAATCTGGTTCACATTTCTAACTCCTGGAGGAGAAGCCTGATGACAATAGGTGTTTCTTCTGTCAATTGGCCAAGAAGCTTGCCTTGTAGGCAGGATGGTCGTGGAGCCCCTTAAAACAGAGGTGCTGAACCATGGCAACTTTAAGACTTGTGGACTTCATTTCCCAGAATTTTAGGCATTGAAGTCCACAAATCTTAAAGTTGTCAAGGTTGGACACCTCTGCCATATAGAGTTATGCAGCCCTGCTTTCCTATTGGCAACAACACTGACCACAGCAAAAATGGCAAATGTACACAAAACTATTCCCATAGAGATATTTTCTCTCCTAAGTAAGTATAAAATACAGGTAGTCCTCAATTTATGACCACAATTAAGCCCAAATTTCTGTTGCTAAGTGAGACAATTAAGTGAGTTTTGCCCAGTGGTGAAATGCAAAATTTTTTGCTACCGGTTCTGTGGGTGTGGCTTGGTGGGCATAGTTTGGTGGGGGGGGGTTCCATGTGACTGGGTGGGCATGGCCAACTTTTTTTTTTTACTTTTTAAAGCATTTTTTACTACCTATTTCTTGATTGTCCAAGGTTCTGACAATCAAGCAGCATAGCTGTGATTGTCAGAACTTCTTTCTTACTTTTTAAAGCATTTTTTTTACTACCAATTTGCCCAAACCATTACTTTTTATCACTACCAGTTTGCCCGAACTGGAGCGAACCAGTAGCATTTCACCCCTGATATTGCCCCATTTTATGACCTTTCTTGCCACAGTTGTTAAGTGGATCACTGCAGTGGTCAAGTTAGTAACACTGTTGTTAAATGAATCTGGCTTCCCCATTGACTTGGCTTGTCAGAAGGTCGCAAAACATGATCAGATGAGCCTAGAACACTGTAACTGTCATATATATGAGTCAGTTAGCGAGTGTCTGAGTTTTGATCATGGGACCATGGGGATACTTTCAACGGTTGTAAGTGTGAAAACATTCATAAGTCACTCTTTTCAATGCCGTTCTAACTTCAAACAGTCATTAAATGAACTGTTGTAAGTGGAGGATTACCTGTATAATAGGAGGGTGAAATGGGGCATCCCAGGAGTGGGTGTTGCTGACTTGCTGAAACTGCAGAGGTGTTCTCCGTATAATGCAAGCTGTTGTTGCAAGCCTTACTTGTTCTTTTTCTAATTCTGATGGGAGAAAAAATGTTCAGGTGCTCGGGGTCATACGGTTTATGAAACTCAGACCAGATATACCAGTAGCCGATTCCTAGGTGTGAGAAGTTAGGAGTGCAGGAAATTATGTATGCATTTAAGTTGTGCGGGGTGTTTTTCAAGATGATGTATGGGAAAAGATGATTTCTCGAAATAGATTGGAAGAGAGGATGGAAAGCCCCCAAAAGGATTCTAAAAGAACCAGCCAATTTTCTGAAAGCAAAGCAATATATATATATATATATATATATATATATATATATATATATATATATATATATATATATATATATATATTTTGATGAGTGATGTGTTGAGGGAGAGAACTCTTCTGCAGAAAGTTTCAGTGCCCAGGGCTAGAAAGGGAAAGTGAACCAAAGATCACCTTCTGTGGCCACCCCTGTCAGTTTGCAGAGAAGACTCGTATCTGGCCGAGGGGGAGTGAAATGGGGTTGCTGCCCACCTTTCCTCCCACCAGGCCTGGAGAGATTGGGCAGACAGAGGGGGGAGACCCGGGGGGGTGTGTGAGGGCGGGAACAGGCAAGAATGAATGGGAGGCGATACTGAAGGGAGCACAAGAAAAATT
Source organism: Pantherophis guttatus (assembly GCF_059756535.1). Taxonomy (NCBI): domain Eukaryota; kingdom Metazoa; phylum Chordata; class Lepidosauria; order Squamata; family Colubridae; genus Pantherophis; species Pantherophis guttatus. The sequence continues at coordinate 154,937,063 of NC_142064.1, forward strand.
CCAGTCAGAAATCCTGCATAAGCAGAACACACAATAGGGAAGTGTATGTCATTGCTCTGCATAAAATACCTGCTTAGATGTTAATTTACTGAAAGCTATGCAAGCATTAAATAAGGTTAACCTTTAACTGGGGCTGAAAAGTAAATAAAAAGATTGGTTTGGGGGGCTGGGGAGGGAAAGAAAGATGTCTCAGAAGACGGCTTAAAAATTAATGATTTGTCAGCCCTCTCGAGCAAGAGAGAGAGAAAGAGAGAGAGAGAGAAAGAGCTGAGCTGAAGCTGCCTTCGATTTGCTCAAGCTCTTAATTCATCTGACCCCAGCATGGATTTCTCTGGTTAGGACAGCCTTCCCTGTCCTAGTGCGCTCCATAGGCATTGGACTACAGCTCACATCATCCACAGCCACCGTGCACATTGCCTATATAAAGTAGCCAGGAGATCAGGAAAGTAGCAGATGGGCTTAGCATCAATATGGATTGGTGATGATGCTTCTTTTTGTGTCTCCTCCTTCACATGGCTTTTTGGGAGGGAAAGATGGGGGAGGGGGGAAATGACTGGGCTTGAATACACAACATCAATAGCTGGCCATGATCAGGGAATCCTTCTGGATCAGCTCTGGGGATTGGGAGTGGGTGCCACTGTATTGTGCTGGTTCTCTTCCTCCCTACAAAGTTGATTCCGATTGGCGTTGATTGGGAGTGAGAGGCCCTCCCTCAGCCGCTACAATGTGTAGTTCCACAGGGCTGGATAATCTCTCCACTCCTTTTTAACATCTACATGAAGCTGCCGGGTGAGATCATCCACCACCATGGGGTAAAGTACCAGTATGCTGATGATAGCCAATTATACATCTCTGCCCCTGGCAAACCAAGCAATGCTACTGATGTCCTGTCTTGGTGCCTGGAGGCTGTGGGGAGTTGGGTGGAGGACAACAGGCTTCAGCTGAACCCTGGCAAGACTGAGCGGGGTTTGGATTTTAAAGCCTTCTCAATCTGGGACTTTACTATCTTTGTGCTGGATGGAGTTACATTGTCCCCAGGAGAATCTGTGTGCCATCTGGGGGGGTCCTTCTGGACTCGCAACTCCTACTCAAAGAGCAAGGAATTGTGGTTGTGGTGGCTAGGAGGGCCTTTGCACATCTTTGTGCTGAGATTGAACCCAATCCTATCAAATTTCTGGAAATCTCTTAAAAGCTGTTAGTGGATCCTATGGAAATAGGGAAATGACTGTATTGCGTGTACACTTGAATGCACGCTCCTCCAGTTAGTTTCATTTATGTTTATGTTTTAATTGGTTTTTAATCGTTTTGTTTCTATTGTATGCTGCCCAGAGTCACATCTGTGAGATGAGTGGCTATATAAATTTGATAAACAAACAAACAAATGCACATAGTTGCTGATGCCCAAGTTGTTATTTTTATTTTAAATATATATTATCTTTTTCTTGAAACAAAATGATCCTTATTGCCAAGGTCTTTTTCCTGCCTCTCTAATGATTGATTCCTAAATCCAGCAGCCACTGGGTCAGCTTTTGATAGCAAGCACCCAGCTTCCCTAGCAAATGAAATATTAGACAACAATTATTACAGCTGTGCCTAGCAATACTCCTAAATCCATTAAGGGGTTTGTCGTGTCTTCTAGAAATTTTAAGCTGTAATTCTCTCATTTTCTTGTTGCTGGCCATGTTGCCTGGGGCAATAGGAGTGGAATTTGGGAGCGCATGTTTAAGCATGCTGCTTACCCAACTTGACTCCTATAGGAAAATGTCCATATACATTTTCAGAAGCAGTGGGCTGCTTCCAACCAGAGAGAGAGAGAAACAAGATATGGGGCTGAGTACAAAGCACATGCAGAAGATTAGAGGCCATAGGTGGAAGGCAATCCTGAGTTATGGCCACAGCCACCAGCTGAGATCCTTTGTGTGTTGTTGTTTACCTATTTACGCAAACCATCAGTCTTCCTTTTGGACATATTTGCTGCTGCTTCGGAATTTGTCTGGAGATTCCTCTGTCATTACCGGAGTCAGGTGGTAAATTTTAAAAATAGCAATGAGCCACATTTTCATATTTCTGCCTTATAACCAAAATCAATATGCCTGATCTTTTTTGTGTAATGAAGTATATAGCTATTTGTGTTCAGCTTGTGCCAAATACCTTATCTTATTATCTTATCATCTTAATATTGCATTCTAATCTTGCTTTTCCTCTGGGACTTGAAGAGTGTATATAGAAAGGGCTGTCTTATTTCATCTCCACAACTTTATGAGGTGGGTTAGACTGAAAAAAGTGGCTGGCCTTAAGCCATCCAGTTAAACTTTAGACTGATGAAACTTGAATACGTCTCGCCTGGCCACTACTTTAACCACAATGCTTCATTGGTCTTTCCCCCTCTTACCAAACCAGGGTTTGTTGGTGCAAAGACAGCCTTCACAGCAAAGCTTCTGAAAATGGATTGGTGGAGTCATGCACCATTCATCGCAGCTGAGCCTGCAATGGAGGAGGGCCTCCTTCTCCATACTGAAGGTCCCTGGTTCAACCTCTGTATTGCTGGACAAATTCAAGTCCAAGTTCTTGGAGAATTGCTGCTAAGACAAACTCTTGGAAGTACCGTGTGTGGAGAATGAAGGATCTGGCTCACCAGAATTGAGCTTGTGACGTCCCCTATTTTGTGGGTTCCAAGAGCTAGCGGGAATCCGAGTTGTCCTGCCTATGCTTAACGGCTGAGATTGTTCCATTTTTTATTTTTTAAAAAAGCCTGACTTCCCCACGGATGGGGGTGGCGGAAATGAGTCAGGGCAGAATCTGGAATATGTTAAGAATGGAATCTGCCCCGCACTAGAGCCTGCTGGCTTTTCAAATTTCAGCACTAGTTACCTCACGCCGTGCAGTTTTATTGGTCAAACCGAAAATCCTACATGATTAGCAATCATCCTTGGGGCCAATTCCCCATGAGCCACCCCTGCTGAAGAGGTTGCTGGAAACATTTATCCTGCAGAGGCAGCTCCTTGGAATGGAAGGCTGAATCTTCTGCTTTCCTTGGAAGGCAGCCGGATTTCCTCCAGGCCCTTTCCTAGAGCTGTCTTTTAGGAAAGCCTTGCCAAGCAGAATGCTACGGTCCCTTTCCATGCTTTTTGGGAGCTGCCAGTGCTTGGCACACACTGTGAAGACCGGGCCGGAGAGGTGGGGGGAGGAAAGGGCTGAGCCAGCATTGAGGTGGGGTGAGACAAGCACAGAGGCATGGGACACATTTATTCAGTAGTTTGGGGCTGATGAGTTGCAGGTGAGCAGATAACACATGGTTTGGATTTCAAGGATTAAGGAGGAGGCGATTGGAAACATATTGCTGGCTAAGCCAGCTGGCTCATTCCAGGAGGGTGTGCCCAGCAAAGAGTCAGAGCAGGAAGCCTTACCAGAAATCGTAGAGCGAGTCAAAAGCACAGGTCATCCAGTCCGGTCCCTGCAGTCAACTACAGGTCAAGCCAATCAGTCAAGACCACAAGCTGGCCACAGTCATCCAGCAGATGTATTTCTTGTGGTTATTAAAGTTCCAGTGAGCAAAGAGCTCTGAGTGACTGAAACCAGAGAGACAGGCTGTTTTTATGACTTCATGTGCAGCATAGATAATCATAGTAATTGCAACTTGGGAAGTCTCCTTCTCAAGACAGACCTCGTGTACTCATTTTGCTTTTTGAAATGTGGTGTCTTCCAGATGTTTGGGATGGCATAACTCCCAAAGTTCCCTATGAGTTTTGTAGTCCTAACCCATATGGAGGAGAGTTTGGCTAAGAAACTAGTTAACTGGGTTTTTTTCTAAAAAAAACAAGTTGTTGTTTCTTAAACTTCCTCCACTAGGACTTTGGAAATAAACAAAGACCTATGTTATATGGCACTTGTAAGTTCATTCATTGTTATTGCTAAGTATAAGGTTATGGTGAAAATGCTGCTGCTGCTGTTATAGAAAGAGACAGAAAGTTCTTCAAAGCAGGAGGCCTCTTATTAAGCCAACTGATCTTTCAACACCTTATTTTGTAATCAGTTTTGTCTCTGGCATGTGCATGTGAGGTTCCCATCTATTTGAAAGCAGCCCTGGACCTCTGCAATCAGAGAATATACAGAGAAAGAAAGAAAGAGAAAGAGAGAGAGAGAGAGAGAAGAGAGGAAAAAAGAAAGAGAAAGAAAGAAAGAAAGAAAGAAAGAAAGAAAGAAAGAAAGAAAGAAAGAAAGAAGGATCCCTATAGCTTTCAAGTGTCTGCTTCCACATTTGCAAATCACTCTCTTTCAGCCCAATTCACCATACATGCTTGTTGTGGAAAATAGGAGGAGGAAAAAGTAAGGTATCCGCACCACCTTGAGTTATTTATAGAAAGAATAAAAAGCAGGATTAAAAATAATTGAATTAACTAAATAAACTTCTCTTTCAGGTCCTTCAGAGGGAAAGGTGGCCTGATAGGCTTTGCACTTCTCTCTTCTAGTAATTGCTGGATTTTTATTTTTTTTTCTGCATATGGGCAGAGAAATGCAGACGATGAGAAATAAGATGAACCATAGAAAAAAAGCAGGTGAAATATTTCATTTCCCTTTTGCCTGGAATGGGGAATAAGGACTTTGTTATTTCTTCCAGATGGGCAATAATTATGTCTGCACAAATGACTTTGTCTTGCACAGGGGGTGAGGACCATTGGCTCACTCCATACAACCATGTTAAAGTGCTACTCACCCATCCTTGAAGTGGCAGAAAAAACGATACTGGTGTAAAATATGCTGCTCCCATCCCAATTGCCAATCTCTATCTTGTGATTGTGATACCAAATGAAAGTGTTCTATTCATTCTGTACAGGTCAAATTAAGAAAAGGGGCGGATGAATTCCACCAGCTTTATTTTTCTCTCTCTTCCCCGTGATCACCAGCCAGCAGGAAATGCCCACCAATCAGGCTCTTTAATGTGGTCTGGAGAGGAAATGAGTTTTGAAAGATAGCTGGAGCCATTTGTCAAGATGTGATGCTGAGGCAGCTGATCTGGGGGATGGTGAAAGCTGCCTGGGAAAACAGAAGAGGCACTGCTGGTGAAGGCCGGCCCGTGACTGCCCAAACACAGCTAGGAGGGGTAGTGGGAGAAGGGAGAAATTGACTTTTTACCCACTTTTTACCCACCAAAGCTCTGATGCAATGGAATTGGGGGAAGCCAATCTATCAAGATCTGTCATGCAGTCTAGAAAACAGCTGGCAGATATGGGAGTGTGTGTGGATGCAGGGTGAAGAAAGAGAGACCTGCTTCTCCTGGGGGGGGGAGATGCCCCCCCCCAGTGCCTGCCAGCTGTTTGGCGGACTAATTTTAAACAAGGGTTTAGTGCTCTTCTGAAAGAAGGATGCATTCATATTCAGATTGCTTTTGAATGTGGGTTTACCACTCTTTCAGGAAAACATTGAAGCCATGTTTAAAAGTGACTCAGCTGAGTGCTGTGCTCCAGAGAGTGAGAAAGCTCTCTTCAATTTCACTTCTCAAGGTCTGTCACATGTACATATGATGCCTCTTTGTTGAGTTTTTTTTTTATAGCATTTGGGTTTAGCATTTTCCTGGTATTATATGTATTTTATTTGGCTGTTCACCGCCCTGAGTCCTTCGGGAGTAGGCGGTATACAAATTTAATAAATAATAATAATAATAAACCCATGTTCAACAGGAGCTGAACAACAGCTGAACATCTGAAAAAAGGCTGAAGGTTGCAACCTGAAGCAAGGAAGAGCTGTTTCTCTCCTGTTTCACCCTGCAATCCACCCTCCCGCCCACTTTCTATCTCCAGAGATCTGCTGTTCAGGATCATTCATATCTCCAAGTTGGGATTTACACCTGGTTGTTACAGGTCGGTAGCCTGGTTTGAAAGAATGAGCTGTCTGGCTACCCAAGCCTTAGAGCAATGATGGTGAATCTATGACACAAGTGTCAAAGATGACATGCCACAAAGTTTTTGGTAACACACCAGCATTCACCATCACCCCGCCAACTACTATTTTGGAAAGCATGCCCCATACTCAAGTTATTTTCAGAGATTTCCAAGGCCATGGGAGAATGGGGTACGCTTTCGTGCAGCCTGCAGGAGTTGTGTGAGAGGGCCGTGCTTTCATGTGGCCTCAAAACATTGTGTGAAAATGGGTTGTGTTTTTGCACTTTTCAGAAGCTGCAAAGGCCACAGAAGAGCATTCTCTGAAGCTGCTGCAAGAATGAAAGCCTCTTCCGATCCAGAGTTGCCACAGGGGCCTGTCAACAGAAAAAGAACACCGCTTGTAGGGAAGCAGCTCGCAACAGATCCTGGGAATCACATACACAATTGGACTATATTTTTTATTTTAAAAATATGAATATATAAAGAATTACTTCTCTTTTGTTCCTGTGTATGTGTGTGTGTGTGTGTGTGTGTGTGTGTGAGTGTGTGTGTGTGAGAGAGAGAGAGAGAGGAAGTGACATGCCAGCAGAATCAAGGTAGACATTTTCTGAATTTTTGAGCCGTCAAGTCCAAAAGGTTCACCATCACAGTTCTAGAACATAATTTCCAAAGATTGGAGTGTGCGAGATTTTCCCATAATAATCTAAAATGACCAACAGATGTTGGGGGAGTGGGGTGGCACATCCTGACTTCAACACTGATTTGCATCAGATTGCACCCAGGGTAAAAGTGTGGCTTAGGAATGAGATGAAGGCAGCTGAAGAACTTCCATACCGTGTTTAGGTGCACCTGGGAGAAAATCCCATGACTGCTGGATCCAGGCCCAGCAGCTCAGGTGTTGTGGCCAAAACGAACAGGTGTCCCTGAATGTAGAATGTGGAATGTCATAGAAGGGTTGAAGGCTGTTTCCAGCCTATTTGTCGGAGGCTTGATTCATACATCTAGTTTCATTTTCCATATTTCATTTCCCTAATGATAAGCTATACATTAAGAGTCAAATGATGATAAATGCTAAACTATACATTAAGAATCAAATAATGGTAATCAGAGAGTGGGGAGGGAGAAATTTGCAGGAGAGATCTAATAGCCTGGAGTGAGCATTAACTCTTCATCTAACTGTAGCTCTTCCTTGCTAATGTTTTCTCCTCCAACCCCCTGGGGACATGCTCAGTTTCTTTTCCTCCAGCAAATTTCTGGTAGAATTTAAAGATGAACAACCTGGGAAACGAGTAGAAATATGCAGGAAAATATTGGCAAGTGCTTAATCGACCCCCATATCTACTTATTCTTCTTCACAAACATCCTAAACCATTCTTGGCTCATTTTTCTCCAGGCAAGTTAAACCTACTTCGGACAAGTTGACAGTTAGCACCTGTAAGATATTTTATGGCTTGAGTTGACCAACAAATGGTACTTTTCCCTCAGCCATAAAAAATATACAACAGCAATATATTAAACAAGCCACCATTTGCTGCTTTTTGTTGTCACCGGAAATCAGTTGCCAAAAGCTATTAACACATTCTAGCTCACAGTACTTTGAAGGGTGCTCCTTTAGTTAATTTGAGAGAAAGAAATGCATATGCAAAGGGATAATAAGCACTTTCTCGGCACCAGCAGACCAAGCTATCTCACAACTTGTTCTCTCCAGTTACTTCTCTAGCAGCAAATCAACACTAGAGAGACATCTAACTCTTCACAGAACAGTAGGAAACTTCTTACTGTGAAATTTCTAAGGACAAATTTCCTAATTGTGAGAACAATTAACCAGTGGAATGGCTGGCTTTCAAAAGTTGTGGGTGCTCCATCATTGGAGGCTTTTAAGAAGATACTGGACAGCCACTTGTCTGTGAATGGATCGAAAGAGGTCAAATGTAGGATCTAGACTTTCAGAGATCTGCTTGATTTGAAGCCCACTTTGCCCCTAAATTCTCCCCAGTGCTTTTAGAAATGCTCAAAGCCTTTCATTTTATCAAAACATAAAGGTCTTTTTCCCCTGATTTATTCCATCCATTACATCAGGAACGTTTCCCCGCTGCTGCTGCTGATATTGGATTACAGGCTTCGGCGGTTTGGAGGTGTTATGTATATAGGTTTTGGTGGGAAGTTTGAATTAACTAGCCATCAGCTGATTGGTTGACCACCACAGCTGCAAGGTATATAAGGGGAGCTGTTTCCCCAGGTCAGTCGCTGGGTTCTCGCCCTTCATTAAAGAGCTGTTGTCACTCACTGCCTGGCTTGCTGTATCCTCATTCACCCAACTTAACATTGGCGACGAGGGTGGGATTTTGAGGCCAGAAGCCATGGAAAGAGCTGAAGCCACGAGCCGACAAGAGAGCTGCAACCCCAAATCCAGCCAGGCAAGCGAAAGGAGTACCTGGAGAATCTACCAACGATGTCTGCCTACGTATCACCAGCACCTTTCAACCCAACGGAAGAGAAGTGGGGATCCTACATGTCCCGCTTCGAATGTTTTCTGGTGGCCAGCGATCTACAGGGGCTGCCCGACGTGCGGAAGAAAGCCCTGTTCCTGAGCCATTGTGGACCCAAGGTGTTCGACATGGCCGAAGCCCTGTCGGAACCGAATTCAGTCCACACCATCTCGTGGCAAACGCTCCAGATGCTGCTGAAGGACCACTATGCCCCGACGCCATCGAAATACGTCCAGCGGTACGAGTTCCGACAACGCATGCAGCAGGAGGGAGAATCAATCAGCGAGTACGTCGCTGCCGTGCGCAAGGCTGCAAACCAGTGCGAGTACCGAGACTTAGATGAGATGCTCCTAGAGCAACTAATCTGCGGAGTGAGAGATATTCGCTTGCAGAGGAGGTTGCTCGCAAAGACGAATCTAACATTGAACATCGCACTACATGAGGCAAGGGCTCAAGAATCCTCTACCAAAGCAGCCGAGAGACTACAGGGGACAACACAGGTCAGAATGACACAGAGGTCAGCGCCGGTTCATCAAGAGACCGTCTGCACTGAGAGCGAGGAGGAGTCGGATGAAGAGGTCTGCAGAACTGAACAGTACTGGCAGGACCGGCGAGGTCACCGAGACGCCTGTGCCAGCTGTGGGGGACCCCATCCGCGCCAGAACTGCAAGTTTCGAGACACCATTTTCCGGCAATGCGATCGGAAGGGTCACGTCGCTAGAGTCTGCAGATCCAAGCAGACCCCCAACTACAAGCTGCGGAGCAGCGCTAGCCAATCAGAGACGGCGCAGTGGAAGAAGACCAATCAGAAGGGTGGCCACAGGAAGGGCGCGAAATCCGAGGACCTCGAAGCCAGCACCATTCGAATCGGCCAGACCTGCACATCCCCCGGAGAGAAGACCTACACGACGGTCGAAATTGAAGGGCATGAGTGTGTAATGGAGATCGACACCGGATCCCCAATAACCATCATGTCCTGGGACAAGCTACAAAAGGCCATCCCCAGCATCCAGAAATGGCACCTACGGCACCAGCAACTCGGACTGCGCGATTACCAGGGGAACCGCATCCCCGTGGAAGGAATTGGCAAGTTCCAGGTGGAGTACAGGGAATTCCAGGAGAAGCTTCCCCTCACCGTGGTCAGCAGAAAGCTCCCAAGCCTCCTGAGCATGGACTGGTTCAGAGCCCTGGGCATGGGATTCACCGGAGTCCGCAATGTGTGAAGCATCCTGAAAGACGACCTGATGCAGGAGTTCCAGGATGTGTTCAACGAGCGGCTCAGCAAGTATGTGGGGACCGCTATTTCGTTCAACCTTGACCTCAATATTGCCCCCATCTGGTTGAAGCCCAGGAGGGTACCATTCGCCCTAAAGCCAAAAATTGATGTTGAACTGGACAAATTGATTAAGCAAGGTGTGCTAGTGCCAGTTGACTATGCCCAGTGGGAGACCCCAATAGTGACCCGTGTTAAGCCTGACGGGTCTGTGCGCATCTGCGTGGATTATAAATGTACGATCAATAAGGCTCTCCAACAGAGCGCTTACCCGGTTCCGATCGTACACCATCTGCTGCATTCCCTAGGGCCCAGCAAGATCTTCACAAAACTCGATCTTGCGCAGGCGTATCAGCAGTTGCCTCTGCTACCGCAGAGGCACAGACTATAGTCACACACAGAGGTGCCTTCAAGTGTACCAGGCTCCAATTCAGAGTCAGCATGGCTCCCGGACTGTTCCAGAGCACCATGGAGCGACTGTTACAGGGGATCCCCAGGGTGGTCCCGTATTTTGATGATGTGCTCGTCACCACAGAGGACGAACAGCAGCTAGGGGGAAGACTTAGACAAGTTCTAGGGAAGTTCAGAAGTGCAGGACTCAGGGTCAAATGCAACAAATGCATGATCGCAGTCCCTTCTGTGGAATTATTGGGGTATCAGGTAGACAGAACTGGCATACACCCCACCGAGAGCAAGATTAGAGCGATCCAAGAGGCCCCCACCCCCAAAGACAAGGTGGAACTACAAGCGTTGCTGGGACTAATTTTCCTAAAGGACAAGGCAAGAGTAGCGGAGCCCCTGCACAGGTTGTTGGCCAAAAAGTCCACATGGGTTTGGGGGAAGGCTGAGGCTATCGCGTTTGCTGCCGTAAAGAGACTCCTGTCGGCCAAGAGTTCTCTAATCCAGTACAACTCTACGCTTCCCCTTGTTCTAGTCTGTGACGCATCCCCATTCGGTGTGGGGGCCATCCTGAGCCATAGACTTCTGAACGGTCTAGAGGCATCCATCGTCTACTACTCCCGGACTCTTTCAAGTGCCGAAAGGAAGTCAACTTGAGTCAACTTGACAAGGAGCCCCTTGCAGCTGTCTCCGGAGTCAAGAAGTTCCACGAGTACATGTTCGGCAGAGGCTTCGACCTCGTCATGGACCATCGCCCCCTTCTGGGTCTAATAGCAGGGGACCGACCCACCCCGGCAGCCCTGTCTCCCAGGATGACATGCTGGGCCATCTTCCTGGCAGCATACTCCTATCGCCTGGTACATCGACCAGGGGTGAGCATGGACAACGCCGACGCCCTCAACCGTTGCCCATTGCTGGACAAGATAGAAGACCCCACACCCAGAATCCCAGTCCTGCTGATTGACATCTTGGACTCGGGGCCCATCACGTCTGCAGAGGTGGCGAGGGCTTCAACCAAAGACCATGTACTTCGGAAAGTCATGAGCTGGGTCACGAAGGGGTGGCCGGAAAAGACTGAGGGCGGGGAATTCAAACACTTCACTAACAAAAGAGGCGAGCTGACAATGCAAGGGGGTTGTCTATTGTGGGGCAATCAGGTCATTGTTCCCTTGTGCCTAAGGGAAAAAGTGTTGAATCTGTTGCATGAGGGGCACCCCGGGATCGTAAGGATGAAGGGGTTAGCTAAGAGCTACGTTTGGTGGCCCCTAATGGATAAGGACATCACTGAGTGGGTGGGGAAGTGCCAGCCCTGCCAAGCGTCTAGGCCAGACCCTCCTACAACACCGGTAAGGGAATGGGAGCGGCCTCAGGGTCCCTGGTCCAGGATCCATATAGATTTTGTTGGCCCATTCCATGGGCAGGTATTTATGGTCGTCATGGATGCCTTCTCAAAGTGGCTGGAGATTAGATTTATGAAAGCTACTACCACCAACGCAGTCATTAGGGAGCTAAGGCAGTTGTTCACCATCCATGGCCTACTGGACACCTTAGTTTCAGACAACGGGCCCCAGTTCATGGCCACGCAGTTTGAGGGGTACTTGGCAGAGTTGGGGATCAGGCACATACTATCCGCCCCATTTCATCTGGCTAGCAATGGATTGGCGGAGAGATTTGTGAGAACGGCTAAGGAAGCCATCTCATGGCTAGGCCCCGGAGACTGGCAGGAAAGAATAGACAGATTCTTAACGGCCCAACATGCCAAACCATGTACCACCACAGGCCAAAGCCCGGCGGAACTTCTAATGGGGAGAAAACTCCGAGGAGTCCTGGACAGGCTACACCCCAGCTATTCCCCTGACAACTTCAGAGGGACAGATAGGAAGCTTAGAGAGTTTACCATAGGGACTCCAGTACATGCAAGAAATTACGGGAATGGGCCCCCATGGGAAACCAGGATAATTACGAAGGTAACCGGGCCCAAGTCTTATAGTGTAGATATGGGAGATGGGAGGATATGGCGCCGGCACATCGATCAGTTACAGAGACAATTAGCCGCCGACACAGAAGACATCCTTGACGAACCGCTCCCTAACTACCAACGGAACTCCAGAGCTAACTCAAGCGCGAGTCAAGTGGAGGACTTAGCTGTCACGGAAGATCGACCAGCCAAAGAAGTCACCGCCCACAACGAATTTTCGGAGGTTCCATTGGTGGAGCAGGGAGAAACAGGGAGTTCCTCCGACCCGCTCGACGCCACACCTCCGACTGAACTGCTCAGGTTAACTAGGGTGCGGACACGCCCTGGTCACCTGAGGGACTACGTATGCTAATGTCCACCCCAAGTGACTTCTGGGAGGGGAGGAATGTTATGTATATAGGTTTTGAATTAACTAGCCATCAGCTGATTGGCTGACCACCACAGCTGCAAGATATATAAGGGGAGCTGTTTCCCCAGGTCAGTCGCTGGGTTCTCGCCCTACATTAAAGAACTGTTGTCACTCACTGCCTGGCTTGCTGTGTCCTCATTCACCCAATTTAACAGGAGGTACTAGTACTTTTAAAGGCCACTGATTGGGAAAAGCTGGCATAAGGGGCAGACAAGACATGAGCAAAAGAGATGGTTCTGAGTACCTAATATCCCTCTCTTGGAATTAAAGGAATAAACTGAACGGGACAGAGTTGGAGGTGAAATCTGACCCAGCATTTTGACAGTCCAGCAAAAGTGCTGAGAAGCCACCATTAGCATCCTATATCTGGGATAAGACTCCCTGAAGCATTTGAGATGTAGAGATAATTGATATTAAAATTAAATTTAAAACTGGGTAAACAGCATAATTTCATAACTCCAAAGAAGAGTCTCACTTATTGCATATTTCATGGTGACAGGAATTCTCTGGGGTGACTTTCTAATGGATTAAAATAATTGAAAGCCTTTAAATGTTGAATAGCACCATGGCTTCTTCCACACCTCTTCTGGCTATCAAGGGGGTAGCCAAAAACCCTTTGGGGGATGAAAACTAGTGGAATTTGAAGATTTTTACCACATGATGAAAGTGAACCTTATTCCATGATGCCTGATTCTTAATAATTTTAATAACTATTATTAATTTCAGGATTAATAATTTCAGGACTTGGGATTGGTTGGACACACTTCCCTTTAGCATTTTACAATGTCATTTTCCCCCGTGTCTCTCTCTCTGTGTGTGTGTCCCTTCCTGGATCCAGGAATTTGGGATGGGGTGCAACCTTTTGGAATAGTGAATATGCTGGAAATTCTAAGAACATGTTATGGACGTTGAACCATATGATTGTTAGGGAGGAAAAAATGCCTGCTCATTAAGTTTGTCTGTCACAGTGCTTGTGTACATTGAATAATCATTAGTTTAGCAGAAAATAAAGATTATCTGTCCCTACTGTTGCCGCACCAATTTGCAAAATTCTAGATGACCACTGGATGCAGGTGCAGTTGCATTCAGAAAAACCTACTCTTTACTACTTTCTATTGGTCTTCTGGAGTTTTGCAGACTCAATAGGGCAGCTTATTCATCACTAGTCCTTCTTGCTTTTTCAGATGATCCCTCTCACTGCCACACCTCTCCCTCCCCCCCTCTCCCTCTCCCCCCCTTTTTCTGAGCATCCTTCCAAAGAAAATCATGGGCTACAAGTACACATTACAGTTTATTTACTAAAGATGCCCATGGGATTTTCCTAGAAACCAAGGTCTTCTGGTGACTAAAAATAATATTGAAGATGGAGTGGTTTGCAACTTGCCAGCTTCCTAATTATTTATTTTTTAATTAAAAGAGTTTCCTAGGCATGAAAAAAAAATAGTCATATAAGACAAAGAGCCTAGTGGGTATCAAGGGAGCTGTTGGCAAGCAGATGCTATTCATGCATGCCACGTTGAGGGCCTCAGACTTACACAAATATTTAAATATCATTATGCATCCATACTGAGGTTTTCTTCCTAATTTTCTCACTGCAAAAGAGGGGCAATTTTTTTCCCACCTGCCTTTCACCTCTGTCCCATCTTTGCTGCTATAACACAGCAAGTCGTTTGTTGGTTGGTTGACAATAGTTGTAAACACTGCCTCCGTTATGAGATTCTGGGTGGTGTACAACAAAGCAAGAGAATAAAACAATCAAATTGAAAAACTGAACAAGCCAACAACAAAAACCATACATCCACAGATGGAATGCCCACAATTAGCAAGTTCAATTAGAGCAAAAAATACAGGAGCCAGCATGTTATCACCACCTTGCAAAAAGCAGGAAGGGCGCATGCTGCATGGGCCTCTGGGAAGCATATTTTAGATCAGAGTTCCCCAAAGTGGCCAATATGAACCCCAAAGGTCGAGGGGACTCTCCAAGGCTTTACGTTGCTGTTATCATTATTCATAGAACCATTAGTTAAAGTCGTATTTATTAAAATATTTCCATAGAATAAATGTTTAGGGCAGGGATGAAATGTAAAATTTGTTACAGTTCTGTGGGCATGGCTTGGTGTGTGTGTGTGTGTGGGGGGGTAATGTGACTGGGTGGGCGTGGCCAACTTTTTTTTTTTTAACTTTTCAAAGCATTTTTTCTAATGCTTTGAAAAGCCTCTGCCGATCAGGCAACTCAGCTAGGATCGTCAGAGACTTTTCAAAGCATTTTTTTTACCACCTCTTCGGCCAAGAGGTTGCAGAAAAAAAATGCTTTGAAAAGCCTCTGACGATCCCAGCTGAGCCGCGCGATCATCAGAGGCTTTTTTTTTTTAACTTTTAAAAGCATTTTTTCATCAGAAGAGGTTGTAGAAAAAATGCTTTTAAAAGTAAAAAAAAAAAAAGCCACTGATGATTGTGCAGCTCAGCTGGGCATGGTGGGCAGGGCGTGCAGGGATTTTTGCTACCGGTTCTCCGAACAACCTATCGCCATCGCTACCGGATTGGGCGATCCGGTCCGAACCAGGAGCATTTCACCCCTGGTTTAGGGGTTGATAAATAATCTGACATTTCCTGAAGAGATTGATGAGCTAAAGCAGAGGTCTTCAAACTTGGCAGTTTTAAGACTTGTGGACTTCAACTCCCAGAATTCTCTATGCTGGCTGGAGAATTCTGGGAGTTGAAGTCCACAAGTCTTAAAGCTGCCAAGTTTGAGGACCCCTGACCTAAAGGGTTCGGGGACTATTGTTCTACAGCAGGGTGATATAGCCTAGCTTTATGTTGGCTATGAAAAAAGGACAATTTGATGGTTAGGAATCTGTAGGGAAAGAATCAAAAATAGATCTGCTAAATATCATAAGGCTTTGAGACATATTTAAGATGTGACCATTTAGGGTACAGGTAGTCTTTGACTTACAACCATTTCTTTAGTTTATGTTTTAAAACAGCAGAAACTGTTTCGGGGAATGTTAGTACATGCATTGTAACACAGTGTGTAAAAGTGTTGGCTGTATACAGGTAGTCCTTGACTTACAACCATTCATTTAGTGACCATTTCAACTTACAGGGGCACTGAAAAAAGTGACTTACGACTTTTCATATTTGCAACTGCTACACCATCCCGATGGTCACATGATCAAAATTCAGATAAATAAAATAAATAAAAATAAAATAAAATAACTTTATTGTCATTGTATGTGTATGCACAGTATACCCATACAACGAAATTCACTTAACACCCAAAGACCAAGCCCAACACACATAACAATCCCCAAACACACTCTCACCCACCACAATTCTCCACCCCTAAACCACCCAAACATCCACACAACAGACCAAGTAATACTGTCCAACAGCTCACTGATGGTGGCCCTTTAGTTCATTGTTGAGTGCAATTATAGCTCTGGGATAAAAACTATTCAGAAAACGTGTGGTCCGAGTTTTAATTGTTCTGTATCTTCTGCCAGAAGGCAACAGTCCAAAAAGATTGTAAGCAGGATAGGAAGAGTTTCTGAGAATGTTATACAACTTTCTCAAACAGCGAGATTCGAAGATGTTGTCCAGGGCTGGTAGCTGGAGTCCGATGATATTCTGGGCAGTTTTAATGATTCTTTGTAGAGCGTTTTTGTCCGCTACAGAGCTGCTCCCATACCATGCAAGAATGCCGTATGTCAGGACAGTCTCAATGGTGTTGCAATAGTAGGACAGAAGTTGATGCTCAGATGCTCAGATGCTTGGCAACAAGCAAAGTTGTTACCCAGGGTCATATGATCACCTTTTGCAAACTTAACAGCTGTGTTACTAACTTAACAACTGCAGTGATTCACTTAACAAATGTGGCAAGAAAGTTTGTAAAATGGGGCAAAATTCACTGAAGAGTCTCATTTAGCAACGGAAATTTTGGGTTCAGTTGTGGTTGTAAGTCGAGGACTACCTGTATTATATACCCTTCTGTTTGCCCATCTCCAGCAGTATAAAGGTACTAAAACCTCACTATCTATTAAAAAAAAAACAACCCAAAAGTATTACTAGAATGGAGAACCTTCTGTCTGAGGAAAGGCCATGGTGTTTGTACATTTTATGGAGCAAATAAAAGAAATAATAAATGAAGATATGTTTAAGTTCATAAAATGATACAGGGTTTGGTAAAAATACTGTAAATGAAAGGAAGTAGAGAAGATGTCCTTTCCTCATAATAATAGAATCTGACAAATAGGAAAAACAAACAACACAGAAGTATTATACAATTTTACAGCTTTCCATATCAGCATGTATATTCTGCTTTTGTACTTCACTATTCAATATTTGCCTTCTCATAGATTTTAACAATTCTAGTAGAAGTATAGTAGTTGTATTATAATAATATAATACTAATTATAACTGTTCTGATTGTACATATATACATATATCTTTATCTTATAGTCAATGGTTTATTTCTTTTTTTTTCTTTACTTGTGGTTTTTAAAGTTGGAAAATGTTCAATAAAAACTATTTTTTAAAAAAAGAATCTGAATGGTGGGAGATACAAAACAGACAAAAGAAATATGTTTCACTTAAAGTATGGAATTCATTGCCAGAAGGGATGGCTTTAAAAAGGGATTAGAGAAATTTATGGAGGAGATTTATCAGTGGCTGGTAGACATGATGGCTATCTGCTACCTCTGGATCACAGGCAGCACGTCTCCAAATCCAAGTCACTCAAGAGATGGACAGAAGATAGTTATTTTCCTCCTACTAGAACTTATGACAGGTATATGCTTAGGAACTGTGGGAACAGAACACCAGAACCACAAGTCTTTGGTTGGATCCAACATAGCTCCTTTTCTCTTCTCGCGGAATTTTCTAGAAAAACCATTACTTGGCAATCTGCAGTTGAAGTATCAGTAAACGAGAGTAAGCTGACCTCAGCCCTTCTCTAAAGTAATATATCTGTGATCTAACTGTGAGATATAGTACAATGATCCCCACACTGTCTTTTTCTCAAGATGAGTTCACACATGCTGATTCATCACTCAATAACTGAAAAATGAAGTGATGACCCACAAATATAAAGCAGGCATCACAGATCAAACTTCAGACCCAAAGTGCTTTCATATCACCTGACTTCACTTCTTTAAATAGTCAGCTACCCAACCATCTGACAGTCACTGAGTGATGAGATGATATCAGATAATACGTAGGCATCTGTGAAGCATCCCTAAGAAGACTTTTTCAGAATCTAAGCAATCTTTCAAGCACTTTCCGGGCACAGTTAAGCATCCTTTCCTGTGGCTATTTATCTAGGCAATTTCCAGCTGCATGGAAGTACAAAGTACAAAAGAGAACAACATGATCAGATTCCACCAGCCTTGTTTAACTGTTTCTGCTTTTCATGACTAAATGAAGAAGATTCTTGTCTTCTTTTTTTAGAATTCGCTTTGTTCTTGTATGCTGATCTAGGGTTTCAGTTTCAACGGTAAGAGAATATTGAAAATTTAACCCAGCTTTTCACAGTTTGCTATCCTCCAGATATGCTGGGACATGTCAGCTGGAAATACTGCCAGTTGCGGTCCTAACGTATCTGCAGAATGTCAGAGCATTTTGTTTCAGCCCAATAACTTCAAGAACTTTGCTTAATGTCTTATGATTCTTAATGTCTAATTTAAAAAAGAAAACACCTTTGAAAGAACTTTGCTTGTTTTTGCACGTCTGGCATTTTGCATTCCTAGGTTTAGGTTTGTGCAGAAGAATAATATTGTGGCATGTACAGTGATCTTTGATGCATGTAAGTATCAGTCTTAGATTCCATTAGTTTTAGTCTGTAATCACTGTCCACTTGACATACACTGTAAGGCAGGGGTGAAATGCTCCCAGTTCAGACCGGCTCGGGCGAATAGGTAGCGATGGCAGCAGGCAGTTCGCAGAACTGGTAGCAAAAATCCCTGTCCCCACCCCCCATGCCCAGCTGAGCCGCACAATCATCAGAGCCTTTTTTCCCTTTAAATGGCTCTGACGAGCCCAGCTGAGTTGCCTGCTAATAAGGCAACTCAGCTTGGATCGTCAGACCCATTTAAAAGAAAAAAAGTTTTTTCTTTTAAATGGCTCTGACGATCCAAGCTCTGACGATCCCAGCTGAGTTGCCTGCTAACTAGCAAAAATCTCTCTCCCCCCCCCCCCGACCCCCCACCCCAGCCTCCAGCTTGCTTACCTTAGCTGCTGGTCGCAACGCCTACCTTGCTTCGCTTGCTGAAATACCTGCAATCCATTGCATCTGCAAGCAACTGAATCTCCCTGCCTGCAATCAAGCTCATCGGTGAGCAGCTCTATCTGCCTGCCTTCCTTCCTTCCTGCCTTATACCTTCTTATTGCAGGGGTCTCCAACCTTGGCAACTTTAAGACTTGTGGACTTCAACTCCCAGCAAAGCTGGCTGAGGAATTTTGGGAGTTGAAGTCCACAAGTCTTAAAGTTGCCAAGGTTGGAGACCCCTGTTCTATTGGGTAAGTTTTTTTCCCCTTTGGGAGCTTTAAAAAAAATAGTTAATTGGGGTTTTTTTTAGTTGTTCTTTTTTTAGACCTAGCAATTTAAAGTTTAGGAAGTTTTAAATTTAGCTGCTTTTATATAAAAATAAAAATAAAATAAAATAAAATTTGTGCAGCTTTCTGAGATTTAGTGTGTTTCTGTAGTGTTTCACTCTAACTACACAAACACACAAAATCTCACAAAGCTGTATGTGGAATTTTGTGTGTGTGAAGTGTGAAAGTTGTTTTTTTTGGGCTTTTTGTGGCTGTGTGAGGTTGCTGCTTGTTGCAGGGGCCATTTTGGGTCTTGCACAGCTGGTTTTACATTGTGGGTGAGCCAGTTGTGTATTGTTGTGTTTTGTAGGTTAAAAAAGGGCAAAGAAGTGACATTGACTTGGCCACGCCCACCCAGTCACCTTACCACCAAGCCCCGCCCACTAATTAAGCCTCGCCCACAGAACCGGTAGCAAAAAAAATTAGATTTCACCCCTGCTGTAAGGTATACGGATATGCAGCATTTGGATCTCAAGCTGGAAAGTCCGTTGGATCCAAATAATCTGCTAGTAATCCTGATGAAGCCAAGGGCCAACTCAGTTTCATCAGATTCCTGATTCTTGACAGATTGAACATTGGGCGCTATCTAACAAAATGAAATTCAATGGTGAAAAAAGTAAGGTTCTATATTTAGGCAAGAAAAACAAAATGCACAGGTACAGTATATGTGGTCCCTCACTCAACAGTAGCACCTGTGAGAGGGATCTTGGAGTCAAACAACCACTTAAATATGAGCCAGCAGTGTGCTGCAGCTGCCAAAAAAGCCAATGCAGTTCTAGGCTGTATAAACACAGGGATAGAATCAAGATCATGTGAAGTGTTAATACCTCTTTTATAATGCTTTGGTAAGGGTTAGGAATACTGAATCCAGTTTTCGTTGCCATGATGTAAAAAAGATGTTGAGACTCTAGAACAGGAGTGTCAAACTCATGTTGTCAGGGCAGAGTCATGTGATGTATCGGACTTTAACACCCTTTGCTAAACCAGGCAGGGGCATGGCCAGTTAGTGATGCATCCAGCCTGCAGTCTGCAAGTTTGACAGCCCTACTGTAGAAAGAGTGCAGAGAAGAGCAACAAAGATGATTAGGGGACTGGAGGCTAAAACATATAAAGAACAGTTGCTGGAATTGGGTATGTCTAGTTTGATGAAAAGAAGGACTAGGGGTGACATGATATCAGTGTTCCAATATCTCAGGAGCTGCCACAAAGAAGAGGGAGTCAAGTTATTCTCCAAAGCACCTGAGGGTAGGACAAGAAGCAATGGGTGGAAACTAATCAAGGAGCGAAGCAACCTGGAACTAAGGAGAAATTTCCTGACAGTTAGAACAATTAATCAGTGGAACAACTTGCCTCCAGAAGTTGTGAATGCTGCAACACTGGAAGTTTTTAAGAAGATATTGAATAACCATTTGTCTGAAATGCTATAGGGTTTCCTGCCTAAGCAGGGGGGTGGACTAGAAGACCTCCAAGGTCCCTTCCAACTCTGTTATTCTGTAAGTCTTCTAACTGCCTCCACCAACAAACTCCTCTATTTGATGCTATGACATTCTAAAGAGCTACATATAGTCCTTGACTTATGACCACTATTGGAACAAATTTTTGTTGCTAAGCAAGGTGAGCTGTGCCTGATTTTACTACCTATTTTGCCATGATTGTTAAGCAACTCAGTGCAGTTGCTAAGTGAATCACAAGTGAATTTGGCATTCGCCATTGACTTTGCTTGTTGGAAGTCAACAGGGAAGGTTGCAAATTAGGGCATGTCAAATTTTTCCATGTTCAATTTCCAAACATTAGGGGTGCTCAAAAGTTGTGACATGCCTTGGGGATGTAAAGATATTTGGCTTACTTTAACATAATTGAGATGTGCTTGGTAAGTAATTACATAAATATCATAACTTTTTAACATTTTGTTTAATTTGCAAACACTGATCACATGACCCCAGGATTCTGCTACCATTGTAAATACATGCCAAGTGCACAAATTTGGATCATGTGACTATAGGGCTGCTGAGATGGTTATCAGCACAAGTCATAAATCACTTTTTTTAAATGCCATTGTAACTTTGAACCTTGCTAAACAAATGATAATAAGTGAGGATTACCTGTATAGAATTATGATTCCTTCTATGTAACATTATAGCAGAGAGATTTGGTTTCTCACATGGACTCATTTAACTGCAACCCAAACTGCAACCAGCATTTGGAGAACATATTGTTTAGGGCAAGGGTGGGCAATTTTGAGAACTTCACAAGTTGGCATTACAAGTTGGCATGACTGGCTCAAGAATACTGGGAGCTGAAGTCCACAAGTCGTAAAGTTGCCATAGTTGCCCACACCTGATTCAGGATGTGCACTGGGCAATGTAGGTCCCAGAGGTTTTTCAAGGTGTGTCTTTTGAGTTTAGTAAGCAGGCCCTTTATTAAAGGGACAACAGCAATATCTGCTCACAGCAGAAGTGGATACAAATGTTCTTGGTGGTCAGTTACAGTATGTTGGCTTCCTGGTTGGGAGCAGTACATCTCCAAAAAACCAACTATGAAGGGGCAATAGTGGAAGGAATGTATGATTCTGCTACTGCTTGCAGCCACTGGTCGCCACAGGGAGATCAAAGGGAGGCAAATGTTGAATTGTATATGCCCCGCCATCAGGACATACACACTGCAGATTAACATACATCTAACATACATTAGATGATGGGACACCAGTACAGTAATGGGTTGCTACCGGTTCACTCCTGTTCGGGCGAACCGGTAGCAGTGGTGGCGGGAGGCTCTGCCCACACGCCCAGACGTTATCAAATATACTCTGCGCATGCACAGAAGTGGTGCGCAAGCAAACCAGTAGCAAAGGTAAGTGAAACCCACCCCTGCACCAGTACATGAGGGTGGCATTCTCATCATGAAAGCAATGTGCATCTGTGGTCATTTTGGCCTCATTGGGGGCTTGTCGGAGACCTTGTTGCTATAACCCTTTCTGAGGCATCTGATTGCCTTATGTGCATAACAATGTTGGATTAAGGTGCCAAGGCTACTGTGGCCTAGATGTGGAGCTCTTACCTCACAATCAGGAGGTTGGGAGTTTGATCCTAGCTAGAGGCAGATGTAGGGTCTCCTGCTTGGGCAGGGGGTTGGACTAGATGATCTGCAAGGTCCCTTCCAGTTCTGTTAATCTGTTGAAGGTGGATCTTGGCCTCATTCTGCAAGGCTATTCTTAGATCTTTCTTATGCCAGATGGTGCTTTGCAGGGTGGGACAGAACTGCAAAGACAATGCAATAATTTTAAACAAACAAGGAATAAACTGAGACAAAAGCTCACCGTCTGGTAATAAAGTTTTCTGTTTGGTATGGGTGGAGTGAGGGCTTAACAGTGTTGACCTTGGAACCAAATGTGTGGGAGAGAGAAGGGAAAATAATTACCAGCTGTGGACAGAAATATTCTGGAAGGGATCAGAAATATTTATTGCTGGGGATAACTGGCCCAAAGTTACATTAGCACTATTTCTTCCTCCAACCACCAGCTTGCTTTTCCTTACCCATTTCCCTATTTTGGTAAGAAAGTGAAATCCCCTTTTGGCAAAAGGTGTAGATAAGGGGTGTCAAACTCACAATGACACATTGTCACGTCCTCACGTGACGTATCACAACTTTCCCCGTCCCTTCGCTAAAATGGAGATGGGTGTGGCCTGCGTGTGATGCATCCAGCCCGCGGGCCACGAGTTTGATACCCCTGATGCAGATGAAACAGCTACAACCTGTAGTCTGAGCATCCTGAAAAGGCCAGCAAGCTTGGACACTCACATTCAAATGACTTGTCTTTCCTCTACTCCTATTTGTCCTATTCTGGTAGGGTGTGTGTTTGTGTGTGTGTGTGTGTCCCTCAGGTCACCAAAAAGTAAGAAAAATGCTAGATAGAGATCTGCAGATCATGCCACTGGCAATAATAAGTCAGCTTTAAAAACTGGAGAGAGAAAGACAACACCCGAAGAAATCCAGAGAAGAATGAAGACTTGAAAAAGAAAATTACTCCAGAATCAAAGAAATTTGGCCCACGAATTCAGATACAGAAAAGGTTCTAAAAGACAGTTACTGGTCAATAATGTTGCAAACACATAGTAAAGGCCAGTACTAGATATTGTTCCTACTGCAAAGATTTTTTGAAGACACAGGCTCATATCTTCAAAACTTTCCTTAGCCTCATGGAGACTTTTTCTGCAAGTACCGGTAAGTGCTCTATATCAGGGGTCTCCAACCGTGGCAACTTTAAGATTGTACACTTCAACACCCAGAAATTCTCAGCCAGCTTTGCTGGGTGAACACTGGGAGTTGAAATCCACAAGTCTTAAAGTTGCCAAGGTTGGAGACCCCTGCTCTGTATTGCTCTCTGACATTCACAACACAGCTTTGTATCTCTTTCTGCCAGCTGTTTGAAAACCCTGGCATCACTTAGAGTTCAGTGGGATCTCAACGACTTTGGTGGGATCAGAGGTTAAATATTCTGATGCTGTGGATGTCCAGCTCAGGATGACTTCCTGCAGTAGACTGGGGCCTGAAGTTCTGGCTACTTACTTCATTATCTGAGGAAAGTTTCTTCAAGGAACTCATGGTAATTTTGAAGATCATTCAACAGAATGAGTTGACTAGATCAGATAGGGCTGCAGATATGCAAATTACCACTAGATGGTAGCAAATGGCTACAGAAAACTCTGACACTTTGTTTCCATCTTCTGGTTGTCTAGAATTTTGCAGGCCATCTAGTGCAGGCCTATCTCAGGCAACAGATTTTAAGTATTAGTAGAAGACCAGAGAGAAGTAGTTGTTCCTTTTTTAAAAATTCCAAGGGTAATGAACTTAAGATGTTCTGCCTATCTCAACTTGGTTGACATTGAGCATTAATCTCCTTAGTCATGGTGAAGCCATGTGTTACTCCTTCTTAGGCAGGGAAGTGTGTTGGGCCTGATTGCTTCATTTAGGCCCCCTTGCTGTCATTTAGGATTTATTCTTGACTAATACGTGGTGTCTGATGATAATCAGAGCATGGCTATCAAGCCATTTGTAAACGGACTGATAGTAAGTTGTTGCTAGAGCAATGAGAGAAGAGTCAAGCTGGTTGGACTTTGGTTATAAGAGTTACTACATCTGGGCATTCTAAAGTCCACCGTTTGTTGTATTGCTGGCTTGAATCTCGTATAATGCCAGAGAAAGAGTAAAAACTGGAGGAAACGGCCTGAAGTCTTTTGGGCATTCCTTACTGTTAGAGAAAAATTATTTCTCTATAGCTGTGCCTATCAATGGCTTTTGGAATGTACAGATGCGTGGGCCAATCAGAGGGCAGCTAATAGGTTTGAATCTCCAGGGCCCTCCTATAACTGTCACAGTTAACAGTAAAAAAGGTGATTCTTAACAGAAACCCTTGCTCTACAGTTTGGTATTCAGTTTGCTCTTCACCTTGCTGTTCAGTTTGATCTTCTGTCTAGTATTGTATTGTATTCTAGGATCTTCCTTTAGAGAACTGTGAGCAGTCTGGAAGTCCGTTAGAAGAGCAGTTCTGTGGTATAAAGTGGTATTTCCTCTGAGGAGGAATATTCATAGATAGCATAGCTTAGAGAGAATAGATATGTATATAGATAGATAGCTGACAGTATAATTTATAATAGTAACTTAGTGGTGTTTATTAATTGTATATATATCATTATGTTTTTATTGTGTAAATAAAAACATTTGCTGTAGGCTGCTTCAGAGGCTCATTTGTTTAAGTAGAATCTCATAGATAGAGGTTCACGGTTTATTGATTTATTAACCTCCACAACATTTACCCTATATCCGTGATGGCGAACCTATGGTACATATACCACAGGTGGCACACGGAGCCATATCGGTGGGCATGCGAGCTTTGCCCTAGCTGAGTTCCAGCGCGCATGTGTGCGCAAGCCAGCTGATTTTCGGGCCCACCGGAAGTCGGGAAACTGGCTATTTCTGGCCTCCGGATGGCCTCCGGGGGGGGTGGGGAAGGTTGTTTTCGCCCTCCCCAGGCTCCTAGAAAGCCTCTGGAGCCTGAGGAGGGCGAAAAACAGGCCTACTGGACCCACCATGCCATTGCGTGCCAAAAGCAGGGGGAGTGCAGTGGGGGTCACATGCACATGCACGGGGGGGCAGGGTGCATTGAATTATGGGTGTGGGCATGTGTGCACATGACCCCCCTGCACTCCCACTTTTGGTATGCGACGGCAAAAAGGTTAGCCATCACGTCCCTATACCATAGGATGTAAGATATCCTTAACGTTGCTATCTCATTCTTATGGCATCAAAGACTTCGTGCTATACACATAGTCCTTGACTTACAGCCACAATTAAGCCCAAAATTTCTGTTGCTAAGCAAGACAGTTGAGGGAGTTTTTCCCCATTTCTTGCCACCAGTTGTTAAGTGAATCACCGCAGTTAAGTTAGTGACATCCTTGTTAAGTGAATCTGGCTTCCCCATTGACTTTGCTTGTCAGAAGGTCACAAAAGTTGATCACATGACCCTGGGACACTGCAATCGTCATAAATACATAAAAACGCCAGTTGCCAAGCATTTGAATTTTGATCACGTGACTAGAGGGATGCTGCAATGGTCGTAAATGTGAAAAATGCTGAAGCTGACCAAGCTGTTTGTTATTTGCTGCAAGGAGGCAAATTGCTGGGAGGCAGAGGCAGATTTTTTTTTTCTTGTTTTCCTCCCCAAAAGCTAGGTGCGTCTTATACTTCAGAGCATCTTATAATCCAAAAAATATGAGTAATTTGTTTTTTTCTCTTCCTAGTCTCCTTCATTTTCAGGAGAGATGGACAACTTTTATGGATCAATTGTCTCTGCTGGTGGCAGCCGAAATCTGAAGGCATGAAGTCCATGCTTATAGACCTGAGTACAATAGGCACAGTTCTTTCCTGCCCCTATTCACATTGCTTGTTTTGTTTGGCATTTTAAAAATAAGACCAGGGAAAAAGTTATTTCCCCCCTGCACTCAGCACATCCCATCTCTATCCTTTTCTCTAGTGAGAGATAACCAATTGGCCTGGTTCATACATAACACTAAGCCAGATTTTTTAAACCATGGATTTTTAAACAAACCTTAATGATGGAATCACACCGTGTGAAAAACTAAAAGCAAACAAGCCACCTTATTGCTTAGCATAATGAGTGAACAAGATAGGGGAAAGAAACACATGGCATTTTTCCTCTTTATTTTCTCTTCCAACAAGATTTTCAACATATGCCTACTCAGAAGTAAGTCTTACTGTAATGACTCAGAACAGCAGGCAGACCATAATTAATTAAATTCAGATTTTTTTTTTTTAAAAAACTATTTTTCCTTGGCTTCCTATCCCATCTTGCTTTACTCAAATGGACCAGATAGACACTCAAAAACCGTACTTATTTTCTTTTGCCTTTATTCTAATTTTCCTCTTTTCATTCCCCTCAGATAGCTCCTAACCAAGAAACTTCCATTGTTTGAATTTCCATCCTGTGGAAGACCTACAACAAGGACCACTGAGTGCAGAGGATAGCTTGTCTGCTCCAAGACTCTCTGGTATCTGCAGCCTGGGGCAAAACCAATTCTTTTTTTGCTTCTTTGTACCATATGGTTCTTCTCGCTCACTCTTCCTGGTAGCAGTGGTGGTGCTACCTGCCTTGCAGTCAGCCACTCTTCCACCCAGCATCTCTCTAATAATTGCTCCAGAAAGCTCCTGAGAACCAGGTATTCATGTTGCAGTGCCAACGGCCATGTCACAACTTGTTCTTGTGAAGACCACAACAGAGCAAAGTTCCTATGGATCACGAGGGTGTCAAGCTGCTGCACAGAGTCCTGTCATAGATGCAGTGAGGGATCCGTTCCTGGGTGACAAATCAGGATGCCATCTGGTGATGGCCTCACCCGAATTAACTTCTATCTTGTTCTAGTGCCTTGCCTGAAGTTGCTGCTTTGTTTCAGCTAACGATGGGACTGGCTTTGCTCAGAGATGATTCTGACAGTGCTCCAACTCATTTAGCCCCAAATGAGAAGAAATGTTATGTGTGAAGCTAGAAAAAAATGAAACAAATAAAGAAAAACCTCCGAAGATTAGGCAATTCCAATCACCATTAGCTTTGGAAATTTCAGTAACTTGATTCAAATGGCTAATGCACCACTAACTGTTTCTCCCACTGTTAGATTCGAAGAGGCTAATAATGGTCTAGGTAGCTACGACTAGGATAATCTAATACAAGTGTTTGGTTTACATTACTGGTCGTGGAGAAGCTATTTTCATTTTGAAGAGTTTCATCGTAAGATTTCCATTGTTGCAGCAAAGGCTCAAAAAGTGCCCAGACTTATTAGGGAGTTTTGAGCTGTCATGAGAATTATGGTTAGTCACAAAATGATTTCTTTGGCCAGCCACAAAATATTTGAAGTCCAAAGATTTAATATCTGAAAATGAAAAGAGCAGATAAAAGCAGGATATCACAATAACAAATGTTTTTGTGTGACTTATATTATTGAGTCCTGTAGAGTTACTCATTCAGATCATTTCCACCCACCCAATATGAGTCACCTCATATTTTAGCAACAGTCTTTGGGATTGGGTTTTATTTCAGATTATTTGAAATCACTTGAGCGGAACTGAATTTAGACTGGGGAAAAAACCCCAATCTGTGCAGATGTTAAATAACATTGGTTTGATTTCAGTGGTTTCGGTCAAAGTATTTCTACAAGCCGCTTCCAAATGTCAAAATTAACTCTATTTAAATAAGGTTCCACCAGACTATAGGATGTACAAGGCAATTAAAATGGAGATGGTTTATGGAAAGTTTTTTTTTAATTATTTGGCAGGAATGGATTAAATTTACAATTGTATTCTTGGGCCAGGAGGTTGAACTGATTAGAGCTGAAAGAGATAACTTTTTCTCCAAATTTTCCCTTACTTCCAATTGGTTCTCATTCTTTTCTTGTTTTAAAAGAACCCCCTTTTTCAGTTAGGGGGAAATAAGAGTGGGAGGCATTCCTTACCTGACTAAAAGAAGTCCATTGCTATTGATTCTTGCTCTGTAGGTGAAATAAAGCAATTGACTGGAAGCTTTTGTCTTCCATGCAAATACCTTTCATCTAAACCCCAAGCAATGAGAAAGGACGATTCAGGGGCCTCCAGGGAGGGGAGGGGTCCTTTTGTTGTACATGTCTGCAGAGAAAGGTCAATGTGTCTATTAGACAAAAGGCTCTTAAACTATTCCATACACTTTTCCCATATAATCTCCCCTGCACACATTTAGCAACAGTGGGGCTCCCTCTTTCTCTCTTTCTCCTCTTCCTTTCTGCTGGATCCATTTGAGTCAAACTGCCCAAAAGCGGTTCTGAGATTTATACAAACCAAGAAGTGACCCATTTCACAAATTGCCAAATGGGTATCACCAAAGGCCCTTTGAGAGAAGAAGAAGGAATCCCTACACCCCGTTTTGTTCCCCTGTTGAATTAGTGTACAAAAGTCTTCGGTTCTCCGGCAAGTTTAAACACGTTCTATTTGCTTGACTCACTGTTTTGAGGTTATCTTCATAGCCTTGAGGGCTGAGAACAGGAGATGAAATAAATTATTGCCGATTGCAGCCACCCAACCCAGATTATCAATCATTTTCAAGCACATTTCAAGTCTGTGGCACCACATGATCCTCACCTGCACGTTTCAAATTGAATAGCCTCTGTCTCCGTGACTGAAACCTGCACAAAAAGCTTTTTTTTCACAAAAGCATTGGCCTTGAAATTTAAATATAGCCAAAGGAGCAAAGAATGAATGAACCTTAGATCACAAAGTAATGGTTCAGCTTGGATGGCAGGCCCACAACATATTGAATTAAGGTTTATTTATTTAATTTGTTTGTTTAAATTTATTATCCACCCATCTTACCTTAGGGTAACTCTGGCCGGCTTACAGTTACATATACAGTTAAAACATAAAAAGTTAAAATCAGACATTAAATCCGAGGACACATGGGGAGGGTGGGAGCCGGAGTGGTGGGGGGGAGGTGGGATCTGTTATTACTCAATCAACTACCTCCCTCTAAATGGCTTATATGATCCCTTCAAGTTAAATTTATCACCCTTGGTTCCGTTCCTAAAAAGCTTAACTTCACCCAAAGTACTGCACTATTTTAGCCATCTTAACGTTCTTCTGTAGAACTACTAACATTTGATCTCAAAATGTGGTAACTAATTGCCGTGTTCTGAGTAGGATCTAGATTGGGATCTAGAGGGAAAGAATATGCAAGAATTTGTCTCCCTGCCCCCTCCCCCCCAATAACAGACATCAACAAATCTTGTTGAATCTGCTCTCCCTGGTTCTCTTGTCTGCCTTCTCTAGGAAAGATAGCTATGGAGGCTCCCTATCTCTGCACAGGCAGCCGGCTGTGAAATAGTGCATTAGAGCCAAGTTTAGTAATTTGGTGTTCTATTATTGGGATGAGTAAAAAGTAGATGGGGTAATGATTTGTAGTACATTTCTCACTTACATCACTTAATAATAGCAACAACAAAATGACCCCTCCTAAATTATTCTGCTGAGATGAAAAAAAGAAAAAAAAGAAAAAAGGGCAGGGCCTTTGTAAGGAAGAATGGATTCCCCCCCCCCTTTTTTTTTTTTTTAATGGAGCTGGGACTGGGCTCCCTTCGGATTTTCAAAACAGATTACTCAGCCAAGAATTATAGAATGCTAAATGTAAGCTGTTCTTTTATTTTCTTTTGCACCAGACTCCCATTGGTGGACCTGAAGGCCAACAAAAGAGCCAAATCCTGCAAGCCTGTCCTATGAAAAGTGGCTAGGGTGGCCCCATACTGGGTTCCTTCAAGAGCTGGGCTGGATTTTCTGAACAATTTTAATGATTGCTCCCTGAAAAAAACAGGAAGAATTTGATAGGTATCAAAGGGAGGCAGGAGGGAGTACAAAGTGCTGATGGGGAGGGCAAAAATTGAGGGGAGAAATGGTTGTGGTGGGGGCTGGTTAGTGAGTGGGGGGGGGAGGAGGAGGAGGAGGAGGCATCCCTACACCTATCAACACTTCCCAAGCACACCCTTATTCAGGCCCATTTTTCTAACTTCCCCTCCAAGTTAATGGGTGATGAAGTGGAACAGATTTTACATGCCTCAAGGCTGTCTTTGGACTGTATTGGGATGCAGGGAGTGGGGGAAGGAGGGGAGGGGAGAATACTGCTTAAATGCTATGACAAGCTTGCCTCTCTCATGGGTTGATGAGGAGTTGCATAATTGTGCTGTGTTAAGCTAAACTGGGGAGGGGGTATTGAGTAGCACTTGTGAGGAAGAAAAGAAGCAGTTTTTTCCCCCCCCCATAGAGAGGAATTGAAGTGAAAGGAGAGGGGAAGAGAGGCAGGAGGCATAGGATTTGCAGAGGAACTAATGTACAAGGGTAGCAGAAGAGATGTGTGTCTATGCAGGGGACACAGGAGGAAATGCACAACTAATGAAGGATGGATTCTCTATGGAGTAACAGAATTGGAAGGTCTTCTAGTCCAACCCCCTGCTCAAGCAGGAGACCCTGTACTATTCAGACAAATGATTGTCCAATCTCTTCTTAAAAACCTCTAGTGTTAGAGTATCCACAACTTCTGGAGGCAAGTCATTCCGTTAGAATGGAGAAATGGAGAAGCTAACAAAAAGAGGAGTTTACAGGATGAAGGCAGACCTGATGAGATATGCAGCCAAGAAGGGTATTTAAACAAAAAGAACATACCCACTCGTCCTCTTCCTTCTGTTTCTTGGATTTCAACCTTGCAATTCTAAGCCTCTTGGGCTGAATGGAGGCAAGGATGTACTTGCATTTATTTGAGGGGAAAAAAAGCTGACCTCTCATGCTCAGCTTTCCCTGTGTCAAGCATCCCAGCGAAGGAATATATAAAGTCTGCATATCTGCTTTTACATGCATTGTATTACTGTAGTGACCTGCTTGGCCTGAATATTAAGTAGACTTTCAGTTCGAGTTACAGTTAAGCACAAGTAAAGCACTGTTAACTCATTTCATTTAGACCAGGGGTGTCTAAATGAAATGAAATGAACCTTGGCAATCTTAAGAGTTGTGGACTGCAACTCTCAGAATGCTGGCTGGAGAATTCTGGGAGTTGAAGTCCACAAGTCTTTAAGCTGCAAAGGTTGGACATGCCTGATTTAGAACAATTGTACAGCTTTGTACAGCCCCTGATCTCTTTTTTTATTTGCATTGCATGTTCATGAAGAAGGTACAGGGTCTTGTTCAGTAGTGGGTTCTACTTACCTTTGCTATCAGTTTGGAACTGTGAGTGCGCGCACGCTTTGCTTCACGCACATGCAGAGTGTCCGCGATGATGTCCGGGCAGGTGGGCGGAGCCTCCCGCCGCCACCACTACCGGTTTGCTTGAACCGAGGTGAACCGGTAGAAACCCCCCACTGTTCTTGTTCATACAGGGCCATCTTGACTTTTTTTGACACCCCCACATGGACATACCTGTATTTGTCCCTTAATTGTGGTACAGCTAAAAACCTGTCATGGATTTGTTGGTGGGATTCAATCCCAAAGCGTGGGTGTAATTGTAAGAAAACATTTAATTATAATTTGAGATTACTACTTGACTGTCAACATCAATTAATTTTTTCTTTAGATTACCCAGCTTTGGAAGTCCAATTTGGGGCGTCTTTTCTTATGAACACAATTTTACCAAAATAAAACATTGGAAGGGACTTTCAATTTCCATTGGTGAAAGGCCCATACAGAAGTTAACAAAAATCTTGTGAAAATCTTAAGAACAGGAGAACATTTGAAACAATGTAGACTTGTACATTACAGTACCAAAAATCTATTTGGAAAAGAGAGAAAACAACCAGAAAATGTAAAAAAAAAAAAAATTACATAAAAGGAGCATTCTAAATAAAATCCGCAGTCTTTTTAATTTAAGTTGATGGCAGGTCATCTACTTGAGTGGCATTGGGTTTTACCACATAAGCAGTTGGCTCAAATGCTTTGTCAAGGTTTCAATCAGATATTTTAGGAAGCATTTTGGCCTCCAATTTTCCCTAGGAACAGTCAGACTGAAAGCAAAGTCACATGTTTATGAGAATCTGAGATCAATAAAAGCCACAAACTATGCTGATTTATCCAGTAGTGGAACATCCCCCCTTTGTGATGTCAGAGGCTAACCAACAAATCAGAAAATAATGTAGTGGTTGGACCACTTCTTAACAATTCTCTCTCTCTCTCTCTCTCTCTCTCTCTCTCTCTCTCTCTCTGTGTGTGTGTGTGTGTGTGTGTGTGTGTGTGTGTGTGTGTGTGTGTGTGTTTTCATTCTAGGCAGGTGGGCTGATTTTAAAAATGAGCTTGGCAAACAAATATTTATTG
Organism: Pantherophis guttatus; assembly: GCF_059756535.1. Lineage (NCBI taxonomy): Eukaryota > Metazoa > Chordata > Lepidosauria > Squamata > Colubridae > Pantherophis > Pantherophis guttatus. The sequence continues at coordinate 154,969,458 of NC_142064.1, forward strand.
GAGAACAAAAGATAAGATCTAACCTATGCATGTCATCTGGCATGATGCCCACTGTTCACCAGATGCTCTAGGGGGCAATGTTGAGCCACATAAGAATATAGTGTTTTGTCACATGTGCACATGGTATATTAGACATATCTGTGATCTGCACATATAAAAAAGCATTCAGTGACATAGACTGCAATATGAAAAATGTCGCATTTGATGTCCCTGGCTTTTGTGCATTCTTCTAAATTGACTTTATATGAAACTTGCAGTTGCAAATAGTTGATTTGCAACAATGAAATAATGACACAAGTAAATACACTAATTGGTGGTTCTCTTCCTAACCAAATATGTCCAATTTTTGACCAATAATGAAAATAAAGGCAATACATTTCACTCCAAAATATTGCTATTTGGTTCCACAAATTAAAAACAGGTTTAAAATGACTTTCATATTGACTTAGTTGAAAAATAAAAAGACAGTGTAAATTTAATTTATTCTGTTTTGTATAAATTCAAGTGGATCACCAAGTTCTTAATTAAGTTAAATTCTCCACTATCAAAGGAACTGAGGTTTTACCAAAAGTTTTCGGTTAATCAAGCAGTTGCTCTTACAAATTTATATTCACCTTATGCCAGCTGCAAATAACAGTCTGGAGGACCTTCCCGAATAAATATCTTGTGCAACAATTAGGTTAGAATAATTAGTGTATTTTTTTAAAAAAAGCAGTGAACGTCAGAGTGATAAATTAGAAAACATTTGGCAGTAGTAGAATGGCTGCCTTCATAGTGGCAATCTACCCAGCAGCGGTGCATCAAGTGATCTTCGCTGATCTTGAATTTTTAAAACATATAACATTGAAATTTTATAACTGTCCTCATTAATTCTTTTTGAAAACTTTATTCTGTAATTTTTTTAAACTTTCAAATCTTGCGTATAATTTGAAGGTTTCTAGTGGTGTCCAATTCAAGTCCTAAGCAGGTCTTCCCTCCTTTAGCTTTTCAAGTATAAAGAAAGCGGGTTGTAGCGACAGCCTGACTAGGCCTTCCCAAATGAGATGCTCTAATTAAGGAGGTTAAGGATGGAGAGTCAGGAATAGATGTATGGGTGAAAGGAACTGCACTTGCAATATTGAAAGTAAATCCTTGCAGTGGACATCTGTTCCTAATAAAAAGAGAAAATAGACCTTGGAATCCCAAAACATGTTGTCCTTTGCATTAGAGTTTAGACTATATCTCCTGTAAGGGGTCAGGTATAGGTCAGGATCTTCTTCCTTACCTAGTTAGGAGGTTGATACAAATTTAGATTCCAAGATAATTGGTGGAAACTTTTCCATAACCAACCAAGAGTGGGAGATGGAACTCTAGATATAGTGCTCTCAGATATCACAGAATTGGGACAGCACACAAATAAAACTGAAACCATATCAACCAGATAGACCTGTAGAATGTTGCCAAAATATTTCAGCAGGGACCCTGTGCATGTTATCGTGTCAAATAAAATGAACCTAGAGTGCCCTTGAGCTTCTTCTCTCTACCTTTGCCATTGAAGATCATTCCTGATCTAGGCCACAACATCTTACCTTTCAAGTTGTGTTCGTTTTGCAATTCAGATTCCCCCTCCCCCCTTTGTATTTGATTTATTATCATCCTTCTTTTCTCTTCTGCTTCGTTAGTAGTTACACAATCAGGTCGCTCCAGAAAAGATTGAGCCCTCAAACATACTTGCACACACACATTGCTGCTGTGAAACTGCCACTTGTACCAACCACAAACTGATTTGTTTGTTCTCTGATTCTTATTATTGCTAATGGTTTGTGTGCTCCAATACACCAAGGACAATCCCATTGGTTTAGTCTCTCTTCTCAGTAAATTATTTCTGCCATTTTGTCCTTATTTGGAATTGCTGGAGAAGGATCGTGGTAGGAGTGAAGAATGGATGGATTTGCCAGATGTTGCTGAAATATGCAGCTCCAATTAATACGGCCAATAGAAAGGGATTCTGACAGTTGTAATCCAGCCTCGTTTGATGGGTCATAGGTTGCTCATCTCTGGAGTATAGCTCTCAGAGCTATGTTGCTGGGCCAGGATTTTACTATGGTGGCACAAAAGACAGGAGCACTCAGATTTGATGCCTTTATCCCAGTTGGAAGGCTCAACCAATGGATGAAAGAAAAATCTGCTTGAGATCCCATGTAGTGTCTGTCTGCCAAGTAGAAGGTTCAGAGCTAGATGGAAATATGTGATCTAGTTATATATATATATATATATATATATATATATATATAGAGAGAGAGAGAGAGAGAGAGAGAGAGAGAGAGAGAGAGAGAGAGAGAGAGAGAGCACTAGATCACAGATATATATCTCTATCTATCCATTTATCTGCCTGCCTGCCTGCCTGCCTACCTACCTACCTACCTACCTACCTATCTATCTATCTATCTATCTATCTATCTATCTATCTATCTATCTATCATCTATCTATCTATCTATCTATCTATCTATCTATCTATCTACCTACTTACCTACCTACCATTTTCTTTCTTTCTTTTTTCTTTCTTTCTTTCTTTCTTTCTTTCTTTCTTTTCTATATGTATATCTGTCTATCGATCGATCGATCAATTAATCAATCGATCTTCTGTCTGTCTGTCTATTATAAGGTCTTGGTGGTATTATTTTCTTTGACTTAATTTTTACTCGTTGCAACTGTCTGGATAAGTCCCTGCAGTCTTCTTGGGAAAGTTTTCTTTTTTTTTTTTACTGCCATTGCCTCCTTCTTAGGGCGGAGAGAAAGGGACTGACCCAAGGTCAGCCAGCTGGCTTTAGACAGAACTAGAGCTCATAGTCTCCCAGTTTCTAGCTCGGTGTCTTAACCTCTATACCAAACTGGCTCTCTGTAATATAGTAGTACATGGAATACAACAATGGTCAATCCCTTTATGGCCTGCAGCTGCTGCTGGACCATACTTTGAAGTCTTGTAATGTAGAAAAAGGGAATTCTTCATGAACTGTTGGGTTTCTCTCTCTCTTTTTTTAGTATGTAAGAAAAAACATAGGAAATGTCTTATCTTTTAAAGTGGTGCAGATATCAGAATATTCTGATTTTATGCAATAGCTTTGGAAGAACATTGAGACTCCACATGGGAATAAGCAGAACACGTTCAGGTTATGATTCATAGTATGAATATCAAGATACTACAAGCATTCTCCTTTCTGTCATTACACACCATCACCTCGTAGCTCCAGGTTACCACTCACCTGGACCCTTGAGTTCATATGTAAATTAGGTATGGTGGGGAAGGGAGGAACCAGCTCCTTCCAGAAACTTGCAGCCATCCAAGATTTACCATCCCGTAAATCATGCAAATGAGAAGCACCGAGCACTGCCTTCCTTCCTGCTTGGAAATGCTTAGCTTCAATCTGCAATTTTCCTAGCCTTCCTTGCTCCCTGTGCAGACTAGTAAAGCTGACAGCTACCCAAGGCAGCTGTTTCAGCATTTTTAGGGAACCGGGAGCAGGTTTGCGAGAAACCATGTCTGAATTTGACTACATCAAGCATACATGTTCATATTTTTTTCAAGGATGCCAGAACTCTAATTACAATCTCATGTTTTTTCGCTTTCCACAATGGAATGATGATGCTATTCACCCAATCCTTGAAAGGACCCAAGACAATGCTGGCTCTGAATCTCCTGCCCTCGTTGTCAATCATTCTCCTGCTAATATTGCACTTATTCCATCCCTGCCAAATGGGGGGAAGCCGATTTGGGTGTGTGCCTTTCTTAAAGGCAACATGTTGGCTTTCCTCCCCTGACTTTGCTGCCATCCCCCTTCAGCTCTATGTGCATTTCACCCTTGGAAAAAACACCCTCAAGAAAATGGGCGCAATGTAACATCCATTCTTGAATTTTTTTGCTACTCTTCAGAGAATTCCAATTATTTGTTGTTCCTGCTCATTCATTCCCAACACATCCAAAATCATCATCATCATCATCATCATCATCATCATCATCATCATCATCCAATTATTCCTGCTATCTTGGAATTTAAAGAAGTGTGGTGGAGTTGGTGCCACTTTTTCTGGATTTTTGTAACCCAACAGCTTTTGTTGTGTCCATTGCCAATCTCTAGCCTAGAGTAGGCTTGTACAATATGCAGCTGGCCAAGCACCCTTGTACCACTCATCAGTATGTTTTCAAAAAATTATTGTATTTGCCATAGCTGTACAACTGGGCACCTCCAAAGTCTCTGCTAGTCACCAAGCAGCTGATTGGTGCGCCAGGTATTTCTTTGTAGCCCACAATATTGTTAACTGATCGGTGTGGCCACTTCCTGTTCTGGAGCATCTATTCTGAGTCACTGCCAAATGACTCAGCCCCTGGTTTGTAAATATGACACTCCTTGTAGAGAAGAGGCTTATTCATCCCCACCCCTGTTTTACTGCTACCCTTTTGGTGCATCATTAGTCAATGGGGAAACTATCTGCCCATCGAAGCTTTGCAGCGGGGTCTTACTTTGGGGTTGGCTTGGGATTTTCTAAGGTGATTCCTCCCATATCTCATTTGGGAATCTCCCAAGTTAAAAGAATGTGAAATAAAGTAGTGGTTGGGAAGACACTAGAGCCAAAAGGTATGCGGTTAGTGAGATCCTGAAAGAGCATGTTGGGAGCATGGGAAGGAGTTGGTAGAAAAAAAACAGAGAGGAATGGGGAGATTAGGGATGTTATTTCTTTCTGGATAGCAAATCTTGGGAGAGGAAAGGCTGTGGTTGTAAGCTTGTTACCAGAAAACTTCATAAGCCTTTTTCACACCTGATGGGAACAAGATAAGGACAATTTTGTGGGCAAGATCAGCACATGTTTGTGCTTTTCCTTTGGGCAAGTGAGGCATTTCCTTAGACTATAGAAACCGCCTGAGAAAGTGAAGTGATGCATGAGTTTGTTTCTCCAACCCAACCATAAGATCCAGTCCCCACCTCTATCATTACAGATCCACTACATTGATTCTTTTTGAATTTTTTTTTTTAAATCAGAATTTTCCCTGTAACATTTTTGAACTCCACACACTGTGGATCACACTGTGATCTTTCTCACATTTCTTTTATCCTGGCTTGTAGAGATCAGAATTGGCAAGACACTAAAACTATCTTCTGCCAAGAACATCCCTTGTGGGTCAGGCCATATCTATATCCTTGCTGTTGTGAAATCATACTCTACTCATACCCTAATTTACAGCTTGGTTCAGGAATATCATGCAGTTGTAGTTACACTGAGTTGAGTAATAAGCAACCACAACAAGAACATAAATCTCAAGCTGCATTACTCAAACTTATTATCCGCTTCCCATTATTATAGAAATGTTGGAATGTGCGGGTAAAATATGTTCTTAAAATTTAGGAATGGGAGATGGTCTTCACTTACAGATAGACTTCTTCTTTCAAGGACATACCAGCTTTATCTGGTTTATATATTTACATCTACCCATAAAGACATTGCAGCAGGCCACCAGAGAACATGATCACCAAAACTGACACCAACCAGAGCATAGAAAAACTCAAAGAAGTAGTGCAAGATTGGAAAATGTGGAGAGATCTGGCACGTAGAATCACCAAGAATCGGATGATTGGATAACATCATCATCACCTTACTTTGAAGTTACTAGAGTTTTCTAAGCTGATTCCTCCTACGTCTCATTTGGGCTTTTCCCTTTGTCTTATTCCCAGCCCATGGCTATGGAACAGCTTTGGCTGTTCCAATTTTGAAGTAGTATTTTCCTCCTCCTAGCTATAATTTTACAGATCCCTGCCTTCCTGATTCTGCTAATTCCAAGGATGTTATACTACAATAATAAGGATCATCAGCCTGTGTAGCCAAAGAGGGTGTAATGCAATGCAATTGGAAGATATTAGATAAATTCAGTGTGCAAAGTGAACAGGTCAAATGCATGAACCCCAACTCTTTTTTCTTAAAGGCAAAGAGAGGTGGTCAACTGATCATAATTTTGGTGGCACAGCACCAAGTGTTCTTGAAATACACTGCTCCCCACTGAATATGTCCTCCAGCTGAGTTTTATGGTTTGTGCTCTTTCTCTCCCCACATCTCCCTCTTGGCTTCTAAAATGGTGCTCTTGAGTATTGCTTGCATCTGGTCCTGCCAGCTAGTTAGAGATGGACAGGTGCAAAGGTCAACCTAAGAAGAATCCATGTCAACTATAGAACAAGTGACACTCTGACCTAGCCCTCTACAACCCAATAGGGTTATATCATACTTTCTTTTAAAAATGCTCCTTGATCTTTAACAAGGAACCTTTGACCTTGGAGGTTCTGTTTCTTTTACATTGCCTAATCATAAGTGTCCATCAGGAATCTTCTTCCACTGTGTGATCTTCAGGGTCTTACTATTCTGTATTGGTTCCGCCTGTGTCAGGGCTCAGCCAGAAATATATATTAAAACATGTCTACTTGTCCTTTAGTTAGCAAAAAAATATGCTGGAGTAAAATTTACTGCCCGATTGCTGAACCCCATGTTTCTCTAATGATAAGGCCAATTATTGGTATTGCCCTTACTATTTTAATGATGGACAAATTAAATAAAGTGATTGATGAATTTCCCCAACTTTGTTTCTCCACCTACCAAGCATCATCAGTTGGTGAAAAAGAAGCCACCAGTCACTCTACTTAGCATGGAGTGGTATGGGACAGGCGGAGTAAATAGCAATAGCAATAGCACTTAGACTTATATACCGCTTCACAGTGCTTTACAGCCCTCTCTAAGCATATTGCCCCCAACAATCTGGGTCCTCATTTTACCAAATTCAGAAAGATGGAAGGCTGAGTCAACCTTGAGCCTGGTGAGATTTGAACTGCCAAATTGCAGGCAGCCAGCAGCCAGCAGAAGTAGCCTGCAGTACTGCACTCTAACCACTGTGCCACCATGGCTCAATATAGATGGGACATGTGTTTATCAAAGAAGAGTGACCTAAGCCTCCTTTTGAGCGATGTTGGAACACTTTAATTGCTGCCTGGCTTTTTTCCATTTTTATTTTATTCTTGTTCATTCTTGTTTTTTATGTTTTACACCTGAACTGCCCAGAGTCATTGGGAGATGGGTGAGATACAAATTTATTAAATACAATTAGTAACCAACCCATCTGCCAAGTTGCCTGACTAATAGATCACAGGTGTGGCAATTGTCTATGCCAGTTACTTTTCAGGTTCTTTTTGAATGTACTGTAGATCTAGTGCTCTTCTGAAAGAATGCTGACAATACCCAAAATAGAGTGGTTGACAGATCAAAGCAAAGAGGCACACAGTGGGAAGCAGTTCCATTCCATTCTTGAATAATCCAGTTCTGTCCTCAGAGCTGGCTGAACTTAGAAGTAGCCCATAAATAGTCATAAATTTGGAGAAGTCTACACAGAATGGTCACTATCAAAGAGGACACCAACCAGAAGATAGAGCAACTCAAAGAAGCAGTGTAAGATCAAAAGATGTGGAGAAACCTGGCCGATAGAATCACCAAGAGTTGGACATAACTGAATGGATAACATCATCATCATCATCATCAAGCGAAATGGCATACTTTTTTTTTTACCCTAAATGATAAAAACAGTAAAAAGTATGGTTGCATAACATCCCTTGTTTATAGAAATAACAGAAAACATTTAATGCACCCAATAATGATAAAAACAGCAGCACATCAATGATGGAACCCAATTTACTTTCCCAGTTTAAATTGACCATCTGTATAGGATAGGATTTATGCTCTGCCCTATAAACCAAGCCAAAAAAAAAATGGCTATGGAGAACAGTGATTGGGAGGAAAAGGGGAAACCCATGCCCACAGTTGCCTAAAGTGTACTATGTAGGAGTAGACTCCATATCTTACTGTGTCAGCAGCAGCCAATAGTCAATGAAGCATGCTTGATCATATCCATGGCAATGTTATTTTGGAAGAAGGAAGAGGAAAATACCACTTTAAAACTGGAATAGCCAAAGGCAACTTAGCTACTACAGCCTTGGGCTGGGGATAAGACAAAGAGAATGTCATGAAGACCAGGTGACTAGGACATGTTCATGCCAGGGATTAGAGAGACGTGAAGATGAGGCCTAGAAAGGCAGCTTTCTTCATTCAATGATAGTTTGGGCCTTTCAGATGACAGTTACTTATGATGTATCACCTAGGTTTTGGCGGGCACTGTTTTAAAGACAACTTATTGTGGGGGAGGGTTGCATGGTGATCCAGGCCTGCTTAGTTTGTCCTATCTCTCCCTCCCTTCACCTTCAGGTTTGGTTGGACATCTGAACCTGCACTGCAGACCAAGAAGAAAAGCTGGGGATAGGAGGGAGGGTAGAAGTGGAATGCTCTTCCTCCCTGGCCATCAGTATTGGCAATCAAACCTTCACAATTACCTGCCTCTCACTGCAAGTCTCCTGCCCCAAGAAACACTCCTTCCCACTCTTTGATGAGAGACATCTGAAAATGCATGTATATTTTAGTCTCTCCAATAGGTCTTGTCATGAAACCTGTATGTCATTGACAACTGGACAATACTTTGGGTGAGGAAGCAGAGAGATGGTGTTTCTCCATTCTACCACTGGATACTTTGGTCAACCCGCTTCTCACTAGCAGAAATGCTAGTCTTGCCAGAGAAAGGTGACACCCTCCCACCCACCCCCCCAAAAAACCCTGTGTTGTGGCTCCGACCCCTGAGCCCATCTTATCGGAGGAAGAAGGCTCCGAACATGAAGGAGAGGAGCCGGCCAGGCCTCCCTCTCCAGGCCCCTCCTCTCTGGCTATGCCTCAGGTGTCTGCCGAGGGAGAGGAGATTGGCCAGGAGCCAGGTGTCTCCGATGACAGCGATGATGGTGATACGTCATTCCTGGATCCACGCCAACGAAGGCGAGATAAACGTTTGCAGCAGATGAGGAGGCGTGCCAGGGATTAAGCTGAGTCACTGGACCACACCCCACAGGCTATATAAGAGTGTGTGGTGGCCATTTAGACTCTGTGACGGACAAAGCTAACTTCTGGCTAGTCACTTTGTACAACGCCTGAATCTGCTGAAGGTTTCTGTTTGAGCTGGACTGTTTTTGAAAACTGTGTGTATTTGTTGGTGTTTATCTGGTGGAGGAAAACTCCCTCTTCTTGAAATAAAGCACTTGGCAGACGGTTATCATATTGCTGCCAAGTTCCTGATAACGAACCTTGTGTGTCCCAAGTAATTCTTTAACCCCCGGCTGGCTGTTTGTGTGTGTGTGGGGACGGGGCTAGAACACCCTGTTAAAATTTAAAGTCTAGAGCAAGGCTGTCCAACCTTGGCAACTTTAACTTCAATTCCCAGAATTCCCCAGCCAGCAGCTGAAGACCATGTGTCTTAAAGATGCCAAGGTTGGACACTTCTGAACTAGAGCTACACAAACAAACATTGCTTCTCTCCAAATTCATTCTACCACAGTAGATAAAATTCTTCAACTTAAGAGGTGAGTGTATCTTTTTAGGTTGCTGAGGCTGTTTGTGGTGGCACAGTGGTTAGACTGCAGTATTGCAGATTAACTCTGTCCACAGCCAGGAGTTCGATTCTGACTGGCTCAAGGTTGACTCAGCCTTCCATCCTGTTGTGGCCCGCCAGCTGCCATCAGAGCTGGTGGCAGACTCAGACGATAAGAAGGTTGGGGAGGAACTTGGGTCAGTGCTGGACTCTGGGGAAGACTCTGATGGATGCTCTGTGAGGGACGCAGAGATAGAGCCAGGGTCGTCTGACATTTCCCAGCCACCGGAGAGGCAGCTGCCTTTGGAGGCTGATATGAGTGAGGAAGAAGAACAGCTGGGGCCTGTTCCAGATACACGTATGCACAGAGCAGTTAGAAGAGGTGAGCAATGGAGGACAAGGAGTCGACTCGGGAAGTAAAACACTGAATGGCCCCTCCCTGGCTGGGGAATAAATAGAAGGAAAGGGGGGTGGTTGTTGTAGGAGACAACAGTTCGTATTTCTGAAGATTTTGTTCATTGTGTTTCGTGCCACAAAGACTGCTTGCCAGAACTTAATTTGTAGCCTTTCGGCTGGGAGCTCACGGCCTTGCAATTATTAGAGGAATTGATAAGGTCTGTACTGCAGTTAACTCCTTGAAAGACTATTTCCTGGACTTTTTGGTGAGTGAATGCAATTAATTCACAAGAGATAAATAAAGAGGGTTTTTTCATGACAAGGAGTCTGTTTCTTGTTTCTACTAAGGCTGGGTCAGAACACATCCTTCCAAGGTCAGTAAAATAAGGATCCAGATTGTTGGAGGTCATTTGCTGACTGTAAACTGCTTAGAGAATGCTATAAAGCACTGTGGAGCAGTATAGCAGTAGCACTTAGACTTATATACAGCTTCACAGTGCTTCACAGCCCTCTCTAAGCGGTTTACAGAGTCAGCATATTGCATCCAACAATCTGGGTCCTCATTTTACCCACCTTGGAAGGATAGCAGGCTGAGTCAACCTTGAGCCTGTGAGATTCAAACTGTCAAACTACAGGCAGCTAGTAGGCAGCAGAGTAGCCTGCAGTATTGCATTCTAACCACTGTGCCACCACAGTATATAAGTCTACGTGCTATTGCTGTTGCTGTTCAGAATTTTTGAGAGCATATTTTGAACAGTCTCACAAAATGACTGTCATGGAAACATTTATCCCTTCTTAAAAAGGCTACTTGCTCTAAATGTAAATATACAAATGCCAGGTTTTCTCCATGTGCTGAGACACTTGTAACTATTGTACTCCACCTTTTTCTGGGCAGATATCAGGGGTGGGTTCTACTCAGGGGTAAAATGTAAAATTTGTTACTACCGGTTCTGTGGGTGTGGCTTGGTGTGGGGGGGATGTAATGTGACTGGGTGGGCATGGCCAACTTTTTTTTTTTTTAACTTTTCAAAGCATTTTTTCTAAAGCTTTGAAAAGCCTCTGCAGATCAGGCAACTCAGCTGGGATCGTCAGAGACTTTTCAAAGCATTTTTTTTTACCACCTCTTCGGCCAAGAGGTTGCAGAAAAAAATGCTTTGAAAAGCCTCTGACGATCCCAGCTGAGCCGCGCGATCATCAGAGGCTTTTTTTTTAACTTTTAAAAGCATTTTTTCATCAGAAGAGGTTGTAGAAAAAATGCTTTTAAAAGTTAAAAAAAAAGCCTCTGATGATCCTGCGGCTCAGCTGGGCATGGTGGGGGGGGGGCGCAGGGATTTTTGCTACCGGTTCTCCGAACCACCCTACCGCCATTGCTACCGGATTGGGTGATCCGGTCCAAACTGGGAGCATTTCACCCCTGGTTCTTCTTACCTTTACTACTGGTTTGCAACGGGAGCGCAAGCGCATGTGCAGATCACCCATGATGACGTCGTGGCCTCCTGCCGGTTTTACTACTGGTTCTATAGAACTGGACCGAACCGGGGGCAACCGACCATTGGCAGATATGTGTTAAGACATGGAAGGAGAGACATGTAGCACAGACCTCTACTTCAAAGAGTTCTCCAATAAAACAATCAAACTGGCTGTCATCTATCAGACTGAACGTTCCGACATATCCTAGTCTGTCTGTCTAGAGAATTTCTTCTGTTAGTATTTCTCCCTTCTGTCCAGTGCTCAGGAAAATAGAAAGAGCGATTTGCAAAATTTTGCACACAACAAACTTTGCAAAACTTTTGTCAATCCTAAAATCACAAAGGGAAGCTGTGCAGTTGTGAAATCTTGCACATGGGAATAGCTTTAATGAGAATTTTCCTTTTTAAAACAATGAAGCCTTTGATATAAAGATTTTATAGGAAAAAACGTGAATACGGAAGGAAAAGAAGCATTCTTACACATAGCACTCCATATAAAATCAATACAATCAGCCTAATTAATATGTATTATCCACTTGCCAAAGATTATGGGTTTTAAAAATACTTAAGAGTTTATTTCAGAGAGAATGGTTGGAGAAGGATCAGTTGAGCTTCCTTTCCGGATGCTGTTGAGCAGATTCTCCTGCCCCTCCTCCTTTACCTTTGAGTACTAACCTCATAATAGATTAGAATATGGAGGATAATTGAAAGCTACCCTCGCTGGCTGTTGCATTGCGCAGTGAATCCAAAGTGTCTGATGTCATATCTCTAAACTCTAAGAAAAAAATCAAGGAAACGGTCAGTCCACTAAAGAGAGAAGACGGCAAGGAAGTAACAGGCAACAGAGAGAAAGCAGAGCTGCTTAACTCATTCTTTGCATCGGTCTATAGCCCAACCTACCAAAAACTTGCAAAATACAGACTACAAATAAAAGTTAAAGTAAGCAAAAAGATAGTAAGAGAACACCTGTCTGATCTTGACGAATGCAAATCACCAGGACCTGACGGATTACATCCCAGAGTTCTAAAGGAGCTAGCAGATGTCATCTCAGAACCACTGTACCAGTGGTGGGTTCCTCCCGGTTCCTCCGAGCCGGTAGCGGTGACGATATTATGTCACCGAACCGGTTCTGGCCCCCCCGCCCCACCCACCCACCCATGTTATTCTTACCTTTTATTTGGCCCCACCCCCAATCTATTGCTGCCTCCCGAGTCCCAGCTGATGGCTAGAGGGAAAAAAACTGTTTAAACTCTTGCCGCGGGGCTTCAAAGGGCTGCCCTACAGCTGATCTGTGTTAAAAGAAAATAAATGAGTAGACTGGTGCCTGCAAAAATAAATGGGTAGGCCAGTGGCTGCAAAAATACATGAGTAGATCAGTGCCTGCAAAAATAAATGGGTAGATCGGTACAGCTCTACAAGCAGTTAAAAGCCTGGTAGACCAGTACCTCTGCTAAATCCTAAATAATTGTCACATGACCATCAAGCCATGCCCACAAAATAACCCACGCTCACAAAACCGGTAGTAACATTTTTTAGAACCCACCCCTGCACTGTACCACATCTTTCAAAAATCCTGGAGCCACGGGGTAACTACCAGAAGACTGGAAAAGAGCTGATGTGGTTCCCATCTTCAAAAAAGGACAAAAAACAGACTCAGGAAACTACAGACCAATCAGCCTAACATCAGTACCCGGGAAGATACTGGAAAAGATAATAAAATAACAGATCTGCCAACATCTAGAAACGAGTAAAGTAATAACTAGCAGTCAGCACGGGGTTGTTAAAAACAGATCATGCCAAACCAATCTTATTTCATTCTTCAACATAGTGATTAAATTAGTAGACCAGCGAAATACTGTGGACATAATATACTTAGACTTCAGCAAGGCATTCAACAAAGTAGACCACAACCTACTTCTTTGTAAGCTAGAAAAAAAGTGGGATAGATAGCATAACAACCAGATGGATTCGTAACTGGCTGACAAACTGAACACAATGAGTAATCCTTAATGGGTCTAAGTCTACATGGAGAGAAGTAAGTAGTGGGGTACCACAAGGTTCCATCTTAGGCCCAGTACTCTTCAATATCTTCATAAACGACTTAGATGAGGGAATAGAAGGGGAACTTAACAAATTTGCAGATGATATTAAATTGGCAGGACTACCGAGAACATAGGCTCAAGATCCAGATGGATCTTGACAGACTTAAACACTGGGCTCTATCTAACAAAATGAAATTCAATGTAGAGAAAAGTAAAGCTTTACACTTACGCAAGAAAAACCAAAAGTACACATATAGATTGGGTGAAACCAGGCTTAATAGCAGTAACTGTGAAAAGGATCTTGGAGTCTTAGTGGACAACCAGCTAAATATGAGCCAGCAGTTTGCAGCAGCAGCCAAAAAAGCCAATGCAATCCTAAACTGCATTAACAGAGGGATACAATCAAGATTAAGTGAGGTACTATACCACTCAATAAAGCCTTAGTAAGACCACACCTAGAGTACTGCATCCAGTTTTGGTCACCACACTATAAAAAGGATGTTGAGACTCTGGAGAAAGTGCAGAGAAGAGCAACCAGGATGATTAGGGGACTGGAGACTAAAACATATGAAGGAACTGCAGGAACTGGGCATGGCTAGTCTAGTGAAGAGAAGGACCAGGGGAGACATGATAGCAGTTGTCCAATACTTGAGGGGCTTCCACAGAGAGGAGGGGGTCAAGCTATTTTCCAAAGCACCTGAAGGCCAGACAAGGAATAATGGATGGAAACTGACCAAGGAGAGATTCAATCTAGAAATGAGGAGGAACTTTCTGACAGTGAGAACAATCAACCAATGGAACAGCTTGCCTTCAGAAGTTGTGGGAGCTTCATCACTTGAGACTTTCAAGAAGATTTTGGACTGCCATTTGTCAGAAATGGTGTAGGGTCTCCTGCTTGAGCGGGGGGTTGGACTAGATAAGCTACAAGGTCCCTTCCAACTCTGTTAATCTGTTAAAATCTGTTACACAGCAAATCAGAACATTAGCTGGCAACTGAAGCTATAATGAATCTGTAATGACCCTATGGTTGAATGATAAAGGTGCCAACTAGTTTTCAACAGTTATGCTCTTGTATTAAGAGGATTATATGGGAGAGACATGTTTTGGAAACAGAAGATGAATTCTGTCTATCTTGGTCTCCAAGCATTGGATCAGTTTAACAGGTACCTTAAAGGCTGCTATTGTATTCTTAAAAAACAAAACAAAAACAAAGCACTGTCATAGCGACAATGCTGGAAGAAAAGTATGCTTTGAGTTGGCAGAAAAATATGTTGGTTTATGTTGCTGCCCTTATGGCCAAGTTCTTGATGCTCTCTTTTAATTGTAATATGTGACAGATTAGTTAGAAGTGATTCATAGATTCCCCTGGTTGTGTGCCTCCTCCAGATTTTGGGGAAACAATAAGGGATGGGACCGAGGCTGGAAAGGAGGTAGATTTTGTCAGATGACTAGAGCTGCAATTTTGCCCCCTGTCAAAACTTGCTTTGGTACTATGCAAACGTTCTGCATTCAAAGGAAGTCTATTAGAATATTAGAATAATTGGACTGTTTTAGACATGGGTTTAGCACTATTACAGACTGGCATTATGTCTCCATACAGAGGAAGTGGCTCTGTCTTTCCACAAATCCTGTCCCTAAAAGCTCTGGCTCAAAATAATGTTTTTGGGAAGCCAAGAATGGCTCCTATAGTAGTTTTATCCTCCATCTTTGTCCTGCCCAGTGGTGGGTTCCTCCCGGTTCGGTCTGGTCCGGCCAAGCCGGTAGCGGTGACGATATGACATCACCGAACCGGTTCTCCCCCCCGCCCTCCCCCCCACATTATTCTTACCTTTTATTTGGTCCCACCCCCAATCTATTGCTGCCTCCTGAGTCCCAGCTGATGACTAGAGGGAAAAAAACTGTTTAAACTCTTGCCGCGGGGCTTCAAAGGGCCGTCCTACAGCTGATCAGTGTTAAAAGCAAACAAATAAGTCAGGTCGTAAGTGCGAGGACCTTCCAGAAATGACTCTGACCAGCTAGCCACGCCCACCTAGTCACATGACCTCCAAGCCACACCCACAAAATAAGCCACGCCCACAGAACCGGTAGTAAAAAAAATTTAGAACCCACCCCTGGTCCTGCCCAACATAGAAGTAGCAGTCTTGCACAGGATTTGGAGAAGGAGACTTAAAGGATCTCAGCCAATTCCTGCCCCACCACCAGCATTTTGTCAATTTTCACAATCTGCTTACACACACAATTCTTTACTCACTTGACTCTTTCAGCTCTCTTGGATAAAATAGATAAATGACTAGAGCATTTTTTCTTCCTTCTCTTCAACAGACAGATGTACTCAAACACATCCGTCAAGAATACACTAGTCTTGTTTGTTTGTTTTTAAAGAAAAAGAAAACTACAGCTCATGAACATTCAACAGGTACTTCACAAACTACCAATCAGGTTTATGCAAATTGAACAGATCCTACCCCCGGTCCATATCATCAACCACATTGTCAGTGAGACATTGTAGTAGATCATTTATATGGCAAGATTTGTATTGGAAGAAGGGAAACACAATTCTAAATTGGTACAGCTACTAAATAGGAATGTAAGCTGGCTCTACAGTGGGCGGTGAATGAGAGACAAAACCAACGCCATGAGAATGCACCCTCCAAAAATGATACACGAGGAATCTTAAATGCTGTAATTGGAGGGTTATGAAGTAGAGGCTTTAAGACACTAACAAGGAGAAGTGAAAGTATGCAGTTTGACTGTCCCATAAAAAAGGAATTATATTTAATATAAATTACTTTCTCAGAATAAAAGTAAGCCTATTAAAATGGTACCAAAGTCCCCTGGTATTTTGAATATCAGTCTTGCCACTAGGACTAAGGTTAATAAGGCTGACCTCCAAATTTTTAGGGGCTGCACTTAGAATGAGGCTGACCTTTTTCCTCTTCCCCTATTTAATTCTAGTCTTGCAGCAAAAGGGAAAAAGCATGGTGAGAGGCTACCACAGGTTTAGCCCGGTATCTTTTTCAAAGTTCCTATGAGTTCTTATGGCTTAGCCCTCTGTTTCTCAACCTCAGCAATTTTTAAATGTTTGGATTACAACTCCCAGAATTCAACCTTCCCACATTCTGGATGGAGTATTCTGGAGTTATGGAGTCAAGTTATTCTCCAAAACACCTGAAGGCAGGACCAGAACCAATGGATGGAAACTATTCAAAGAGAGAAGCAACTTAGAACTAAGGAGAAATTTCTTTACCGTTAGAACAATCAGTGGAATGGCTGCCTCCAGAAATTGTTGCTACTCCATCACTGGAAGTTTTTAAGAAGAGACTGGACAATCATTTGTCTGAAATAGCATAGGGTCTTCTGCTGGAGCAGGTGGGGTCAGACTAGAAGATCTCCAAGGCATCTTCCAACTCTGTTATTCTTAATGGAAGACTACACATCTTAAACTGTTGCGATTGAGAAACTGTGGCTTAACCCGTGGTCTGCTCCTGGATCTCTCCTCTTTGTGTTTGTCTTGGCAAATCAAGACCAGATGGAACAGTCTTTCTCAGCCTGAGATTTGGAAGGATTCTATTCTATTTTGAAACGCTTCAGGACTTAAAAGAGCTCTTCTCTTCCTGTGTTGATTTTTTTTCGTCCGCTTTTACATTGAGATTGTTTTGCCAATTCAGGAAGGATAGTGGAGCAGACATCGAATAAGTTCTGAAATATTTATGAATGTACTGTAATACAGCCACATACGTGTAAAGCACGCACATTCACATATGTACTCACATATAACTATATAGCATGATACATCCTATCCTGAATTTCAAGCAAGTAGGAAAACTGAAAGGTTGTAGAAACATACCTGGGCAACAAAATTCCAGATGGCTGTTCGAAAGCAGCAAATCAAACCTCTGAGATGCTTGTTTGCTGTCAACAAATCAAATAATTGTCCAGATTTCTACAATCCAGATTTTATACCCCTAAATATCAACATGTATCTGTGCAATTCTCTTTATTTCATTTATACACACATGCAGCAAAAGTTGTACATGTACATAGAGAGCAGACTGTGTACAAAATGAATCCTACTAGTTTTTCTTCAAATCATGGGTTACAGAAGAAAAATGGTTTCTAGGGCATCGGTTCCAGCTATTAAACTAATTTTGTGGTGGCAAATTATTTATTCAAAGTTGATTTATTTCATGCAGATGAGATCACTAACAAAGTGCTATGCTTGGTCTCTTTTTATTGGTAGGTTGATAGTTTAAGAAAAAGCCGTTTCAGCTAGCAATTTGCATCCTGCATTATGATTATTTGCTAGGGCTCAGCTACACTCTCCCCTTGGAGCTATTGACAGTTCTGATATGTTGGAGCTACCAAATTCAATTCATGTAACTATTCTAAAGAGCAGCCATCTTGATGGGAAATCATCTGCAAATAACTCACACCTGGTGTTATGTACTGGCTGCAGTTGTTGGCAGTTGTAGCTTAAAGCAACCTGAAAGCACCAGGTTATTTTCTCTAACCAGAAAATCCATCCATCCATCCATCCATTCATCCATCCATCATCCATCTATCCATCCATCCATCCATCCTTTATTTGTTTGTTTGCTTGTTTGTTTGTTTGTTTGTTTGTTTCCCCATTCCCATTCATGCCAGAAGCACATTTTAAGGTACTTCTGGGTTGAAAGTATTAGTTGGTGATGTCATCGTTGCACTGGGGGTGCTCATGGGAGTTCCTTTCATATCCCATCAAGGAGCTGGAGTGAGTGACAGGAGCTCACCCTGCCACCAAGCAGCATTCAGGTCTCAAACACGGGCTTGCTAACCTCCAGGCCAGGGTCCTAACCACCTGAGTCTCTGCTGTTTTTATTTATTTGTTTGTTTATCTATCCATCCATCCATCCATCCATCCATCCATCCATCCATCCATTTTCTACCTTTTTTAATTTTACAAATAATCCAACACGCCTTTCTCCCATTTTCCCTACAAAAACAAGCCTTTGAGCTGGGTTTGGACTGAGAGAGAGTGTCTGGCCCAAAGTCACTCAGCCAGCTTTCATGGCTAATTAAAAAGAAAAATTGTAATTTTTAAATGCTGTGGTAATACATTTTGCGCCTTTCCTCAATCAAGTCTACTGATTTATCTGTTTTGCCATGATGTCCCCATTGCTTTGTTTGTTGTAGGTGTGAATCACAATTAGTTTACCTTAATAATTTAATTTAAAATTTGCCTTCAAATGTATTATATTTCTCTTCATTGTTAATATATGTTATTAGTCCTTTAAAAGAAATCAAATGGAATTTTGGAAAAAAAGGACAGAAAGAAATGTAGTCTGGGGTAGTTATTATATCATTTGTATTTGTAATATTTGCCTACCTGATGGTTCAAAGAATTGAGTACTTACTCATGCTTCCATGCTTTGAGACACCTTTCTCAGGTTAGCATTTGGTGGAAAGAGATTAAGTTGATAAAATGTGATTATAAGAAAATAATTCCACAACCTTGTAAAGCAACACACATCATCATTCACTTAACCCCAAGATCCACAGAGGTGGAATAAACAGAGGCAAACCCAGTTTAAGCTAAGCTATTATTGAAAGTTTCTGACCATTTCACAGCTAGTGTGATTTACAGGGTGTTCTACCAATGTCCACCCTTGTTGAGGCAATTTAAAGCCTGTCCTGTTTATTGAAGGATAACTCTAGATGATATTGTATGTCATTAATGAGGATCTCTTTTTGGATTAGAAATTGGATTGTTGCATTAAAGGTATCTAAGGCACATATTTGATATATATTACAGTTATGGTGAAGTCGGGAATAAATACAATGATAGCTTCTAATGGCCAGTAGCTGTGTTGGACTGCACCTCCAATCTCCTAAACCAACATGGTTAATGACCATGCTGGATGAGGCTGTAGACAATGGAATGCAACATGTATAGAATGGATCAGACCAATTATGTTTTTAGAATTCTCTGGAGATTGACAAATGTTCCAAATTATCAACGTTTCATTTGTATTGTGGGTGTAACACATCGTACTAAGCTATTAGGTAATTTCTTTGGTTTTAGTTTAGCACGTTTGTGAACCCATTACTTGTGATTTGGTCTATAAGTCATAGTTAAAACAAGTCATACTTAGGGTATAGTTTCATGATTCAAACCTGATTCCCTTTTCTAAGTTTATGCAATACTGTCTTCCGTTCGGACACTTAACAAGACAACATGCAAGAAAATAAACCAGATATAAGGAGCAGAAGGTAAACCATATACCCTAAACAAACAATAATGTCTTGTGAGAGTTATGAATTAAATATCTATTCTGGGGTGCTTCCTTGAAGAAGTTTCTATTGCTCTCAGCTCTTTGTCACTGATTGTATCCTGGAAAAAAATCTTGGGAAGAAATTTAGCAGGAAAAGAGAGTAGGTAAAAAGAAGATTCCGAAAACTACAGAGTAATCAGTCCAACAGTGGGATCTGGAAAGTACCATCTAGAGCAGCAGATCGTAACAGAAGTGTTTCACCAAGGAAACAAAAATCAAAGGCATGACTGTAGGATGGGAAAAGAACTTGAAACAGTTAATTGCAAACTAAATATGAGCAGCAGCGCGATGTGGTTGCCAAGAAGACAAATGCAATTTTAGGCTGCATCAATAGAAGTGCGACTTGCAAATCATAGGAAGTAATCATGGCGCTCTGTTCTGCTTTCATCAGACACCATCTTGAGTACCGAGTGCCTAATTCTGAGCATTACACTTTAAGAAGGATTGAAAGAAATTGGAACAGGTTCAGTGAGAAACAAGGAAAAGATGATCAGAGAACTGGAAACTAAAGCCTATGAAGAAAGAAAGATTGAAGAAACTGGGCGTGTTTAGCCTTGAGAAAAAATGGCTAAGGGCGGGAACCCGCTTTGATGGCATCCTTCAAATACCTGAAAGGATACCACATTGAAGAAAGACAGGAACTCTTCTCCCTTGTTCCAGAACAGAACTGTTGTGACCCCGACTCCCAAGCCTGTCCTAACAGAGGAAGAGGACTCAGAAGGTGATGGGGAGGAACTGATAAGGCCTCCCTCTCCAGGACCTTCCTCTCTGGCAGTGCCTCAGGTTCCATCTGAAGGCTAAGAGGAACAGCCAGGGCCGGATTTTCCTATAGGCTAACTAGGCTTCAGCCTAGGGCCTCAAGATCAAGAGGGGCCTACATTCAAATAGTTAGCAAAATTAAAATTACACTTTCACTATAGGTGAAAGGGCCTCATAAGTGGAATAGCCTAGGGCCTCTTTTCATCTAAATCCGGCCCTGGGAACAGCCTGGGATATGCCAGGAGGAAAGCATATCGGAACAACAACAGATAGGGAGCGAGGATGATGAATCCTGGCTTGATCCCAGGCAGTGTCGGAGGGGGAAGGGGGACAGAACAAGAACAATCAATTTAAGGCACATTTTCATTGAACATTAATTTTTTAAAAAAAAAATTTTTGATTTATATGCCACCCTTCTCCGGAGACTCAGGGCGGCTTACAATGTGTTCAGCAATAGCCTTCATCCTTTTGTATATTTATACAAAGTCAGCTTATTGCCCCCACAACTGGGTCCTCAATTTACCTGCCTTAGAAAGGATGGAAGGCTGAGTCAACCTTGAGCCTGGCAAGATTCAAACCTGCAGTAATTGCAGGCAGCTGGTCTTAATAACAGGGTGCTTTAGACCACTGTACTACCAAGGCTCTGGTAGTAGCCAGAGCTACTTAGAAGAAAGTGCTAACAGTTTGATGGTAGAACCAATTAGCCAGAGTGGTTGTGGGGGCCCCTTCATTAACTGGCTTCTAGAAGAGGCTAGCCAGCCATCTCTCTGTCTATGATGCTTTGATTTGGGTTCCTCAACTGGTTGGACTTAACCACCTATCTGGCCCCTTCCAACTCTATGATTTTGTCCAGGTTCTTTCTAAAAGGTCATGGATGAAGCAAGAAGATTTTACAATAAAAACCTTATCTCATTCTGAAATATTCACTACAAAAATTAGGGGTGACCTTATGAGGTAGTATATTTTCATTTTTAGATAAGTCCATCTAACAATTCCCTCTTCTAGCCAACTATTAAAAGGAAATGGATTTTGGAGTGTCTTTTGTCTGTCACTCTAACTCCATTCCTATCTTTCTGCTCGCTGTTATTCTTACTGGCTATGGAGTTTGAAAAAAAGACTTACCGTATTTTTCGGTGTATAAGACGCACCTTTTTACCCCCAAAAAGGGGGTGAAAATCTGGGTGCGTCTTATATACTGAATGTAGCCCCGCCCACCCACCGGCCCCCACTCTTCAGCCATTTTCGGCCAGTTCCAGGAGGCAGGGATCTGGGTCGGGGCACAGCCTAAGGAACAACCCTCCCTCTTCAGGACAGTGGGGGGGGGGGAATCTGCCCAGCAGCTTTGGGGAACAAGGCGGGTGCCACGATTTGCGGCTGGTCACCCCTCTGGCTGCGCTGACTTCACTCCCCAGTAATGTGAGGAGCCGCTGCCACCGCTGCCTAACCTTCTCTGCACCCAGGAGCCAAGCCGAGCTGAATGGGAGCCCCTAAAGGGAAACGTTCCTCCTTTCCAGCCATCGCTGCCCAGATTCCAAAATGCAAACCTCAAGAGTCGCGCTTCAGGTGGCGGCCAGTTCCCCTGCAATGTGCAGTGGGGAACTGGGAAGGGCTTTGGATTCAGGGAGGAGATTGTAGCACTGATGCCTAAAAGTGTTTTTCTGCACATTGCAGAGCCGCGCACCTCTGTCCTCCTTCTCAGCAGACTCTTCTCTTTCCTCCTGGCCAGATCCGCCGCCTGAAACACGGTACACTTTTTTTTGTCTCTGCACACACCCCATGTTTGGAATCGGGAAGGGGATCGCGGGTCTGCCACCCGAACCCGCGATCCCCTTTAGGCGTCAGCACTACAATCTCCTCCTAGAATCTAAATCACTTCCCAGTTCCCCACTGCACATTGCAGGGGAACTGGCCGCCACCTGAAGTCTGACTCTTGAGGTTTGCATTTTGGAATCCGGGTAGCGATGGCTGGAAAAGAGGAACGTTTCCCTTTAAGCTCGGCTTGGCTCCTGGGAGCAGAGAGGGCTTAGGCAGCGGCGGCTCCTCACATTGCTGGGGAATGAAGTCAGCGCGGCCAGAGGGGTGACCAGCCACAAATCGTCGCACCTGCCTTGTTCCCCAAAGCTGCTAGGGCAGATTCCCCCCCCACACACTGTCCCGAAGAGGGAGGGCTGTTCCTCAGGCTGTGCTCTGTCCCTCCCCCCAGAGCATGCTAGGGGTCTCTTTGGGGGAAAGCGAGTAGTCCCTGCACCTCTCGCTTGCAGGAGGAGGAGGAGGGTGGCGCCACCTTAAATGCTGGTAGGCAGAGGTAAAATACTTTTTTCCTTGTTTTCCTCCCCCAAAATTAAGGTGCGTCTTATACTCGGGTGTGTCTTATACACCGAAAAATCCGGTACATGCCCCTACAAAACATTTTATTAGCAGGGGAAGTGAGATGAGTAATATCAATGCTTAATATTTTCCTGTTAATTATGAGTATCAATATTTGGCTCCAGTAGCTTCTGGAAAGTAAAAGATACATTCTTGGACTTTACAAGTTGAGATTTATTCAAAGTTCTGATATTTCTAATTCTTGCATGGGCCAAGAATTCAAAGCAAGAAAGCTGGGTTATGGAACCTGCAGGGATGTAGACACCTTTCTGAGGTACTAGGAAGGACTATTTTTCATGTCTCAAACCCATACAATTTCTAATTGTGTGTAGCTCACCTGAAAAACATGGAGTTAGGAAGTTCCTTGTGCCAAGATTTAAACATACAGTGTTTGGTTGTGGTTGCCAAATGTGAATTCATGCATGCCTGTTCCTCAGTCAATTGACAAAGATGTGTTTGACACACATTGGTATGTGATGGTTTGCTTCGCATGATTGACTGACTACACCATAATTGAAATATAGGCTAAAATTATGTGTGAATTCAGTCAATCATTTATGGAGTCTGAAATCTACAAGTGGAAAGTTCATTATATTGCCTCCAATACTTTACCACTGAGACAAATTTACAGCAACTTATAGATTCATACTTCACGTTAAGCCATGGCTTGTTTAACTGCGACTAACTGAATGCTTGGGACATTGTAAGATGCTCAGCCATTAACACTGGTACATTAACCTAAATTTATTACAATACAATAAGTCAAAAGCCACCCTGAGCTTGGTGGAATCTATTATCTGAGCCATTGAGGGTTGTGTCAGTCACATAGAAAACATGATATGGTATGAACTGATCTGAGGGAGAAGCATTGCATATCTAAGAGGTGATCCTCAACTCCAAAAGCTAGGGATAGCTCTGGGCAAAAAGGTTCCTGGGGGGCTCCTGACCAGCCCTCCTGGTGGCAATGATTGGCTGGAACATTGTAATCAGCTGGGGGTTGCCATTTAACTTCCTTCTGATGCTGCAGCGGCTCTCCAGGGTTAGGAAGTTAAGAGGGCAGCTAGACGGATGCTGCAGCACGGAAGAAAAAGTGAATGGAATTTCCAAAATGCTGTCCTCCATTGTAGCAGACTAATGGTACATGTAGGTCAAATGGTAAGAACAGCTGGGGGGTGCCAGATATAAGTAGTTGCCCAAGGATTTTACGGATAATGGTACAAGTAGACTCAGTGGTCTTATTTTCTTTCCTCTTCACCCTCTGCTTCACCCTTTTAGAGACCGAGATTTTCTACTTAGGAATAAAATCAGTATCTGCAGTTATGTATATTCCAGCTGATTGGACACCCCATGAGCATTCCTCACATGCATCTAATTATGGCGCAAATGCACCCTGGCAACCACATTTTTTTTCTAATGGTGCCACTTCCTTTCATTCCTGAAGCAGTTTAAGTCATTCTTAGCTGTATGAATGTTCAAGCAGAGTTTTTCCCACCCCCCTCTTATCACTATCAGGCATCTTGCAAATTTTACCAACGTTCTGTCAGTCAGCTGACTACAAGTGATGGACTCTGCCCAGCACCTATTGACCACTTAAGCCTGGCGCAGGTATATCCCCTCTTCTCTGGTTCCTGTCTTCCAAGTCCCACTTGTTCTATGGGGCTCTGGTTCTTTCAGACCCCTGAGCAATCCCCCAATACCAGGGCTCTGCCTGTGTACTGCTAAGAGACCTGGATCAGAAAAGCAGCTGCTCAGACAGAAGGATGAAAGCTGTGTTGCTTGGCATAGCAGTTCCCTTTCTTCTATTTCACAGGGTAGTTTCTCCCAAGCCTGCCTGCTGTTGTTGAAGCTGTTTTTAAACATGGAATCACTTAATAGTAAGGAGATCTGTGTCCAGAAGAGCCACATCATCAGCTAATAACAGCTGATATACTTGGTTTGAGTGAAACACTTTTGCAAAGCCACACTGAATTTTGGCAGTTGGCGAAATCTGCTAGTCTGTCAAAAATGTGCTATCTCCTTTTCAACCCAATCTGACATTAAAGAGAAGAAGTGGTAGACATTTCCTCCTTGTTTTAGTGGGGCCGGGGTAAGGAAATCTAGCTACAGGTATCTACTAATTCCTGTCCTTAATGCCCCATAAACAAGGACGGCATCATTGGCTGGCATCTTGCCTGAGGCAGGGTAGGATCACTAGTGGTGACAGAAATTTGATGCTGGTGGAGTTTTGTGGCGCATAGCAGCATTTTAGTTTCAGCAAGCAAAAGAATCTATCTTTATCTTAAGAATATAGTAAAGGTGGTTTTGCAATCTGCAGTAAACCAGCTGTATTTGGCACAGCCCGGGCCGTGGCAGCCATGGTATAAACACCAAGCTTTGGTTTCTGCTTTTGCCATCAGTTCCTCTTGGTTGGTTATTATTTTTATTTTATTTTATTTGTTAAGCACATATAAGATTACAGAAAAAGTATAAACATGATTGCATATTGCACATAAATCAAATTTAAAAAAAAATTGTGAATACATGAAATGTATAAACATGAGTATGAATACATGAGATGGTTATGAATACATGGGGACATTAGGACAGGTATGGTAGGCACGTTGGTGTGCTTATGCACGCCCCTTACAGACCTCTTAGAAATGGGGTGAAGTCAACAGTAGACAATTTAAGGTTAAAGTTTGGGGGGTTTGAGGAAGAGACCACAGAGTCAGGTAGTACATTCCAGGCACTGACCACTCTGTTGCTGAAGTCGTATTTTCTGCAATTGAATTTGGAGCAGTTTACCTTAAATTTGTATCTATTGTGTGCTCATGTGTTGTTGCGGTTGAAGCTAAAGTAGTCATTGACAGGTAGGACATTGTAGCAGATAATTTTATCTGCTATACTTAGGTCAGACCGAAGGCGTCGTCGTTCTAAATTGTCTAAGCCCAAAATCTCAAGTCTGGTGGCATACGGTATTCTGTTGCGAACAGAAGAGTGGAGGACTCTTCTCGTGAAATATCTCTGAACATTCTCAATTGTATTAATTTCCGATATGCAGTGCAGGTTCCAGACAGATGAGCTGTATTCGAGAATTGGTCTAGCAAATATTTTGTATGCTCTAGTTAGCAGTACAATGTTACCAGAGAAGAAGCTATGCAAGATTAGGTTAACAACTCTTAATGCCTTTTTGGCAATGTTGTTACAGTGGGCTCTGGCACTTAGATCATTAGAGATGAGTATTCCAAGGTCCTTGACATATTATTTGCCTCTGCTGAACTGCCTGTCTGGGCCTTGGATTTTGGTTGGAAATCCAACCAGTTTGCTGCCCATCGGCTCCTGCCTGTCACCATCATTTCATGCACGTCTCCGTTGGAAAAAAGGAAATTCTACATTGCTTTCCCTGTATGTTTTCTGGGCTCGTTTGAATGGCAGACTTCTAAGAAATGCCTTTCAGCTTTTTAAAAGCAACACAACATAAAGGTCCTCCTTTCCAGTAATTGATGGGGGCAAAATTCCGTCCTGCTTAGCAAAGAAGCAACTGTTCCAGTCCTGCTTGACATGCCGGATTCTTTTTAGCCAGCTTTCAAGATTTAAAGTGAATAAATATGCCCCAAAGTGATGCTAGGAGCTTGTAATTATTTTAATTAGAAAAGGTGGCCTAGGAGAATCCCTGGGTCTCAGTCTATTTTATGAAAATGCAAAGGGGTGGGGGGGAAAGAAAGGGAAGGGGGGGGAAACATCAGGCGGTCTAACACTTAATAAATGTGAACTGATTACAAATCTTCTTCCTGACAACTGTCCTTTTGTCTTAAACGGCTTAATAGAGTTTTTTGTGCATGTGCCCACGTGTGTATTTAAAAAGGCAATATAAAACGGCCAGGGCGGTTTGGAAAATGGAGGTGGATTTGGAATGTTAATTTGTAATACTGTTCCTGGGGAAAACAACTTGATTTGTGTTTGGCCTGGTAGAGCCCAATTACTAGAGTTAGGGATTCATGTCCAGACCAGCCCTTCCAGCCAACAATTGATTTCATTCCCACGGCTGATATTTTTCACTCTGAGCATTCATCTTGTTGGCAGCTGGATGTCCAATAGCTCGCGAGCCCTCCCTCCTCCAAACTCAAATTTTAGAGGTTTTCCAATGGGGGTGGGACTCTCCTTGAGAAGCTGTGCTGAGGTCAGCAGCAGAGGAGGGAGGCTTTTGCGTAGGTTTAAGACTCCCAGATGGAAGTTGGGGGGGGGGAAGGAATCTGATGAGGGTTGGCTTCTGATGGGAACAATCGGGGGGGGGGGGGAGGGAGGGATGAAAAAAAATGAGCACACCATCTCCCTTAGGAGAATCCTGAGCATCCTAATGTGTCAGTGAGAAGTCATAGGAAAAAGCAAAAAAAAAAAAAAAAAAAAAAAAAAAAAAAAAAAAAGTTCTCGACCTATTAAGACATTCCAAAAAGAAATGTGAATATTAGAACTTGCTTTTCCATGTCCCTGCTAGAATTTGTCTGTTTACTGCAAAGGACAGATTTGTTACTTGTGATCCTTTGTAAGGGCCAAGGCTTCTTTTTTTTTTGCTATCTGATGAATAGGAGAAGTTTTTATGGCCGGAAGGCTGAGCGCCATTCTTTCTAGGGCAGGTTTTAATTAATGCCGTAATGCAAGTCCTGTCTTTTGGCTGTCTTCAATAATAGGAATTGATAATTTCTACAACATTGCAGTATTATGTTTAATGTAAAGGCCACGTTCCACCTTGGCGAAGCAAATGCCAACAGTTGCTGGTTCAAATTTGTTGGGTGAACTTTGGTGCTTGGATTAGGGCTGGGATAGCCAGCCTGCTTGGTTTTGTTCTCAGAACTGTTCCAGTGTGGACATTTTGTGTCATCATATCAGCTCAGCCAATGTCTTTCAAGGAATACTTCACTTAAAGCATGATATAACATGGATGCCACCCAGATGTGGGTTTCAGTAGGTTCTGACCAGTTCTGGAGAACCGGTAGCAGAAATTTTAAGTAGTTCGGAGAACCGGTAAAAATTCTGACTGGCCATCTGGCCCATCTATTCTCTGCCTCCCAAGTCCCAGCTGATCAGGAGGAAATGGGGATTTTGCAGTATCCTTCCCCTTGAGTGGGGAGGGAGTGGAGATTTTACAGTATCCTTCCCCTGGAGTGGAGTGGGAATGGAGATTTTATAGTATCTTTCCCCTGTCACGCCCACCAAGCCATGCCATGCCACGCCCACCAAGCCACGCCCACAGAACCGGTAGTAAAAAAAATCGAAACCCACCACCTATTACTTTTCTGGTAATAATATTTAAAAGCTCCATATAAATCATGGGAAACAGAACATCTCATCTTTAGTGACGGAATGTGCTTTGGTGAAAGAACTACTTCAGAGAAATGCAATGTCTATAAGGAGTCACAGTTCTCTGCAGGTTTCAAAACCAAGCTCCATAGCATATCTTTACAAAGGGAAGATGGTTTAGACAGTGGTTCTCAACCTTCCTAATGCCGCGACCCTTTAATACAGTTCCTCATGTTGTGGTGACCCCCAACCATAAAATTATTCCTAAGACTATCGGAAATATGTGTTTTCCGATGGTCTTAGGTGACCCCTGTGAAAGGGTCATTCGACTCCCAAAGGGGTCGCGACCCACAGGTTGAGAACCACTGGTTTAGATGTCTCATAGAACCCATCGACCATCTGACATGATAATTTGATTTTGTGGTCCTCTCTAGTAAGTTTGAATCACCCCAATTGACTGAAAATCTTTGCAAGCATTGCATTAAGGCAATGTTTCCCAACCTTGGGCACTTGAAGATGTGTGGACTTCATCTCCCAGAGTTCCCCAGCCAACAATGCTGGCTGGGGAATTCTGGGAGTTGAAGTCCACAGATCTTCAAGTGCGCAAGGTTGGGAAACTCTGCATTAGGATATTACTTTCCCACATCATCCTTGAGCTGTCAATTGTTCATTTCACAGACTCATTTTTCATGGGATACTGTTACCACTGTTCAGTTTCTAGAAAGAGGTGTGTCAGAAGTTGCTTTTCAGGCAACTTGTAACTTCTGAAATGCTGCTGGTTTCATCCAGTAACTTTCCCTACCTGCCCAAGCATGTCCTAGAAACCTCTTTTTTCCCCCCTGCTCTCTCCCCAAGCAAGATGTTGCAGCCATGATATCCCCAGCCTATGAGTCAAATAACCTTAAGTTGTCCTTAGCAGTAACCTATGTTTACCTCCTTATTCCATGACTGTCCAAGGGCAGCCTCGAGATATGTAGAATCTGTAGGCTTTATCACCCATTACCTTGGAGGCAAGACAGATGACTATGATAACTTGAAACAGTTAACAGAAGCAGATAGGGATCAGCAATGGAGAAAGCAAATCATGCACCAGGATAGTGTTTTTTTTCTGAATCAAAGGTGGGTAGAGAAAACTTTAACTCAGTAGTGGGGGAAAGCTCTCTGCTTGGGTACAGGCAGGATAGGATTACACAGGAGTGGCACTTTCTATATCCTCAGAGACGCTTTATAAGATTGCTTCCTCCAGAGATGAGTGCCAGCATTCAGTACTGCTTCTCAGGTTGAATCTGGTGAGAGCCCTAGATCAGGTTATAACTTCACAAAATCAATAAACAGAATCAGATGGGATCAACAAGGGCTGTGCGAAAAGCTCCATTTGTTGTGATGAGCGTGGCTGTGGTTCAGGGACTAGTTCATTTGAACCCCCATCCCATTCCCCCACCCCACCCCCGTTGTTCCTATCTTACAAAATGGCTGAGAAACGCTCACATTGGGCAGACCCAGAGCAGCTTGTCTAACTTGTTAAAAGTGCAATACATCTTGTTACTGCCTCGGAGAAATGTATGCATGCTGCGTCTGGGGCTTTGTGCCTCGAGCGCTGCAAAATTGCCTTGCCACCTGCCCAGCTGCTGTGCTTTGCCTCTGATGCCGGTGGCTTTTTAGCCTCTTTTCCTCTCTCTGCCGCAGCTCACCCTCAACCCACCCTGTTGAGCCTGATTAGTAATGAGAAGAGAGCCTGCCATGCTCTCCTTTGCAATCATTCAAGCTTCCTTCTGGGAAAGTTCAGCAATTAAGTTTTGGTGAAGATGCTTTTGAAACACAGGAGGCATTCGAGAGCTGGGAGGAGGAGAAGGAGGAGGAGGAGGAAGAGGAAGAGGAGGAGGAATGGAATGGAATAGAGAACTGAAAATTACTGAAAGGCATCCCTTAAATTGGAACAGTCTGGGGCTTCTGGGAGGGGAAAGGAAGGAACCTCCCATATGGCAGCAACAGATGTTGCTTCCCCCGCCTGTCCTTCTGACCTGCTGGATGCAGATCAGCCCAATTCCAGGATCTTTTAGGAAACACAACTTTTCCTACATCCAAAGTTCAACAATAAGGTCACGAAGATGTCCTACAGCAACTCACAAACCACTTATAATACTCAGAACAGTGGTGGGTTGCCCCCGGTTCAGACCAGTTCGCAAGAACCAGTAGTAAAACCGGCAGGAGGCCCCACCCACCGCCCCAGATGTTGTCATCGGTGATCTGTGCATGCAAGGCGCGCACGTGCGATCCCATTGTGAACCAGTAGTAAAGATAAGTAGAACCCACCCCTGACTCAGAGCCATTTTTGTGGCCACCCAGTCTGTCTATTCGCTTATGCCCCTAAAGCTGGACAGCAAAACGTGAAAAATCGGCAGTGGAATTGTTGAGAATATTTTTTTAATATAATAAATATGTAATATTAATGTGCTAAGCGTTCCTGGGGCTCTTTCTTACTGTATTAAGCCTAATGCTTGTGAGTCATATCTCATAGGATCTTGTAAAATCTATATTTAATGGAGGGAAAAACACCACCCAGAATGTTTGTTATTTGGGGGTTAAACCTTCCAATCATTTTTTTTTCCAGGGAGTGCCAATTTCTGACACTGAGCCCTCCTGGTTTCTTTGCTGCAACTCCTCTATTAGCTGCTAGGACTGCTGCAGAGCAGAGTTTGATGGAGCAGTAAGCGAAGGTTTTGCTTCTATGATCTACTCGGCTTCTCCACCTGCTGCTTCTCTGCAACCACACCAGTTCTCCACTGATTTTGGTTGCCAGAAGAGGGATGCACTTGTAGTAGGTGTGGATACTCTGCTGGCCTTCATTCTGGCATCTGTGACAGTGGAAATTCTACTGACCCAATCCCCCCCCCAGGGGTCAAATCCAGCAGGTTCTGACAGGTTCTGGAGAATGGGTAGTGGAAATTTTGAGCAGTTTGGAGAACTGGCAAATATCACCTCTGACTGGCCCCCGAGTGGGGTTGGAATGGAGATTTTGCAATATCCTTTCACCTGGATTGGGGAGGGAATGGAGATTTTGCAGTATCCTTCCCCTGGAGTGGGGTGGGAATGGAGATTTTGCAGTATCCTTCCCCTGCTATGCCCACCAGGCCACACCACGCCTACCAAGCCATGCCCACAGAACCGGTAGTAAAAAAACGTGGATTTCACCACTGCCACCCCCATCTTCCATCAGACTCCATATGCAATAAAATATTCAGGGGATTATATCTGCACCTGGGAACAAGTTGGAATAACTCAAGATATGCAATTGCAATTGCTGCCTGCAATTACTGCAGGTTCGAATCTCGCCAAGGCTCAAGGTTGACTCAGCCTTCCATCCTTTCTAAGGTAGGTAAATTGAGGACCCAGTTGTGGGGGCAATAAGCTGACTTTGTATAAATATACAAAAGAATGAAGGCTATTGCTTAGCGCATTGTAAGCCACCCTGAGTCTCCGGAGAAGGGCAGCATATAAATCAAATTAAAAAAAAAAAAAAAAGATAGATGTTGTTCTCCTTCTTGAGGGATTTGTTGTGTGGAATAGCCAGTTTGATTAGACTAGCTAGTTTGACATAGTGGTTAAGGCACTGGGCTAGAGACCGGAAGACTGTTTAAGTCCCACCTTAGGCACAAAGTCAACTGGGCCAGTTGCTTTCTCTCAGCCCTAGGAAGTAAACAAAGGACAAACCTCTTAGAACACAGAACAATAGTGTTGTAAGTGAACTTGGATGTCTTCTAGCCCAACCCCCTGAAATCTTACCAAGAAAACTGCAGGGACTTGTCCAGGCAGTTGCCAGGAGTAAAAAGACTGACTAAAAGCACCAAAAACATAAGTTTTCACTATACTTGCCAGTAAAGCTCTGTTTTCCCCTGTTGAGTTAGGTTAAGGGACTATGCCTTGGTGGTCCAGCTAACCCACTGAGGCCACCATTTTCAGCATGTGTTGCTATGCAACATCCTTGGGCACCAATTCTTGTATAAAATTCTTCCTGCGGATAGGGGACATCGCTTCAGGAAAGGGCACCCCATCCCCCCTTTCCCCAAATAACATTCATGGTTAAGATTTTGCACAGGTACCAAAACAAGCATCTGCATCCAGAGTACTTATTATATACAGCTACAAAAGGAAATTCAAAAATATTCTTCCCATATGCAGTTGCCACTCTCCTTGAGTTGCAACTCAGCAATGCCCTATTACTAGGGCCTCTTGGGTAGATTCCACAAGTGAAAATACCAGCTGCATTAAGTCTGTCCCAGCCTCCATGGCAATGAGATAATTAGGCAGACCCTGGATTGACTCTCTTGGACCTTCATGTTGTTCTGAAACCAAAATCTAAACTGGGTTTGTGCCTCCAACCTTAGGTTGAAACATGTTGGACATTTGTTTTACTTTCAGCTGCAATCTGGCCATGAATTTCCTTTGATGCTGGAGCTACAGATCATGTGTCTAGCTTGCCTTTCTTTTCCAGGCAACCAGATCAGGTCAGCAGGCAGAAAAGGGTCATTTTATAGCCATCCTTTTTGCCTGAAGCCAGAGAGATCCTGAGAAAAAACTGGCTAGAGAGAGGAAGAAACAGCTGTGGGTACCTTGGGATTCTTTCGATAACCTTCCTCCCACCCTCCACCCCGGCAGAGGACATTATTCCAAAGCAGCCCTGTATTGAAAGCAGGTGCCACAAACTGTCTGCGCTGTGCTTCAAACACAGCTGTGGGTTTTAATGCCCACAACTCTGCAATTAGCATGCACTTACTGTGTCCCTGCAAGGCTGCAAACAGGGGAAGGTCCATCAATTTTCCTCTCCTCAATGCCTTTTGAGGATCCCTTGCCATCCACTTCCAGGGCTTTGGATTAATCAGATCGCTTCATAATAAAATCAGGTTTCTAACCTACCTGCCAGAATTCTTGTGCTGCATGCTGGGGACCATCAGACAGGACACATGCTAATATTTCGAACTTTTATTCATTGTGCCCATACGACCCATAGTTCCCCTCTTGGAAGTGAGTTGGTCAATCACTCACCCCTCCCAAGGACATGTGTGTTGCTTCTGTAATGGGAATCATTTCAAGACAAGATCAAAGGTATTAAGACACTTTTGATACAGTGCTCCAGGGAAACAATGGAGGGAGGAATGTAGGGCCAGGAATGCCGTAAAAGGAAAGAAGCAAAGACCCAAAGGCTCTTTCCCATTGCGTGCAACAGTAAACCCAAACTGCTTCCATTTTGGTTCCATTCATTTCTTGCTTCGGCATATGTGAAAGGAAACCAAAAGACCTCACCCCATTCCTAAGAGGTCTGTAAGGGGCGTGCATAAACGTACCAGCATGCCCACCGTCCCTGTCCTAAAGTTATCTTTTATTTGTATCCTTTTCATGTATTTATAATTATGTTTACACTTGTATCTGTCATAAAATACATGCTTGATGAAATAAATAAATAAATAAATAAATAAATAAATAAATAAATAAATAAATAAATGAATGAATGAATGAATGAATGAATGAATGAATGAATGTGAGGAAGAGGAGAAGGCAGTCTTTCCTGGGCCTCCCTCTATATATTAAACTTCTTTATGTGTGCCCTGCTATGTGCATGTTGTGAGAATGATAGATGCAAGATTTTCTCCAGTTCTAGAGTTTTCATCCAGCAAGGATGGGTGCTCAGAGTGCAGAAAGACATGGAAGTTGCCTTGTGGCGACTTCCACCTGGGAATCTGTGATGGCAAAAACTTTATAGCGTGAACCGGTGAAGCGTACAATAACAAGACCTGGAATTCAAACTGAGATCATTACAGTCAACCTTGCTGATGTAGCTGCGCTTTTTGCCTTTCTTTGACCTCCCTTAATGGTGAGAGCAATAAACTGTCCCCTGGAACTGCAGAACAAAAGATTGTGTTCTGAAGAAGTGGAAGGCAGATGCTGAAACCCAAAGAAGCAGCTTACTCTGCTCAGTCAGCTTCTTCCCATCATCCCCTTCCCCACACTCTTATCTGACATTCTCGTACATGTTTTAGTAAACATTTTTGGAGGTGAAAGTCATTTGTTATTCATTCATTCAATCAATCAATCAATCAATCAATCAATCAATCAATCAATCTTTCACTCTTGACATATTTGCATCCTGTTTTTTTCTCCCCAGGCTCAAGATAGTGTACATTTCTCCTCTTCTAAGTGTTTTTTTTTTTTATCAGGGCAACCTGGTCTTACCCAAATATGGGACGGAGCATACTGCTTACGCTTTTGCCTTTCAGTCCCAATCCATGCTGAATCCAGGCACAATCCTACGCAGGCAGTCGCTTTCGTGACAAATTATTTTTGTGTTAAATTCTCCTCTTCTGCTTTTCTCTACAATAACAACTCTATGAGGTGACTTGGATTGAGAAAGAGAGCAACGGACCCAAAGTCAGCCAGTGAGCTTCCATTGCTGTGTTTGACTTGAACTTGAGTCTCTAGCCCTAATCTAACAGCTTTACCATTATCCCACATGAATTCTTTCCAGCCCTAACCCCACACAGCAGGAGCTTCCCCTCCCCTTACCACTCCACATCCAGACAGTAGGATGCCCACTGTTAAACCTGCCCATCTGTACAATTGCTTCTCTTGACTTCCACCTTATCTCTTCTGATGTTACGGCATCAAATTCATTGCAAGGCAGCCTAACCCCCAGAAAGGCCCATCCATGCTTACAAAGGCTACAAATCTTAGGACTTTGATCTGGACCTTCAGAGCCATTAGAATGACTCTTCCCCGTAAAAGGAAGATGAGCAAGAACAACAGTGCAGGATCTGAGGGATGATACTGTTTCCTTTCCATAAATGTTGGCCATGAATACAGCTGTGCGCACATTTATTGACTGAATTTTTATTCCTCTCCCAACAACAACAACAACCTGGAGAGATGAGTTGGGCTGAGAGAGAATGACTGGCTCAAAGTCATCCAGCTGGCTTTCATGCCTAAGGTGGGACTAGAACTCACTGTCTCCTGGTTTCTAGCCTGATGCATTAAGCAATACATCAAACTGATTCTTTTATAATTATAGGGAACCATTAGGGCTGCTTAGGAAGCAAACCTGGAGACAAGCAGAACACTGGTACACATTCCTGTCGCCACCACATAAGATCAGCAATAGTTCCTTGTGCTGCTTTTCCCTCTGCCGGGTGATGGTTACAAGGCCTTCCCTTTGTATAGAGTCTTGTAGATGCCACAGTCTCTGCACTCAGAATCAGACGCTGCCTCTTGCTTTCTCACATGTTGTGCATCTCAGCATATGAGACTATTATCTGCACAGCATTCTCCTTAGCCATTGGCAGTCTTGCAGTGAGGCAGCGCCACGTTGTCTTTAATCATCCAACAGCTCTCTCTGCTATATTACCGTATTAATTAAATAGACAACTTCCCCTGGACCAAAGCTCCCTAAAGCACCTACGGACACGCTCACACCGCAGGATCCAGAAATGCCTCTTGCACTGATGACACAGAAGCAACAAAGCAACCGGAACACCCATGTCAGATTCACACGTGGCCCCTGAATTCCCACCACTGGCCAGGGCAGCCCAGGCCATTTCGCTTTGAGACACCAGCGTTCCTTTTAACTGTTTGTTCAAAAGGATGCTGCACTGCACATGTTTAGGTGACATGCTTGCATCCCACCATAGAATGTGGGGTAACTGCAGTTAGCATAGGTACAGTATTGGGACTTTTCCAGGTTTTGCATTGTGTCCCTCCAAACACTTTTCCAATTGCGGTGTCCTTGTTTTTGTCTGTCACTCCATTGCTAAGCAATAGTAGCTACGTCCACATAGTTTTTTCTGCATTTAAAAAAAAAACAAAAAAACCCCCCAAAGGTTATGTTGCAGTAGCTCCTGCCAAACTCTGCCTTCCTTCAGATTTCCATCGGTGCAATTGTCTCAGCCTCTTTCCATGTGCTTCGTTGTCAGTACTTGGTGGATGACTGGTTCATTATGAAAAAGAAGATGCAATGGCCGAAAACCTTGTTATGAAGATGGAAGGCGCACCAATGGGGTGAGTCAGTAAGCCCTGATCCATACTTGTGCTGCAAGGAAATGACGCGGCTGGAGAGCAGAAGCCTGGAAGGAAATAACAAGTGCCCAAGGAATTCAGTTCTGACTTTGAGATCTGAAACATCCTGAAGTAGCTGATGGACAGCCCTGGAGAACAAGCCAGAGATGAGTTCCAGATTAATGATTGGCCCATAAGTAATAGCAATAATAGCAACAGTTGTCACCATGGCATCCAATGCTTTCTTTACGACTGACAGCACCCAGAAGGAGCCATAGGCATTGGCATGCACTTAATAATTACCATCTCCTTGCTGCCTAGTGCCACCAAAGCCATAATAGAGTAAGCAAAATGATGCCTCTCCTAAGGATACCAGTTTCAGGAGTTTTGAAATAGCAATTCATAGATGTCAAAATGAAGCGAAGTTTCCTGGATGAAATTGACCTTCTGTGTAGCGCAAGACTGGCATTCCCCTTGAAAAGCACTAGTATTCTTTTTAAAAGACAGGTCTAATATTGTTCCAAAAGAACACTTAATCTGAGAAGGACCTGACAAGGGCTTAGAAAGGGCCAATAAGCGTAGGAAGATCCCCCTGCAAAAGCCAGGGGCTTGGTCTCTGTTGCGACACCTAAACATTCTAGACCTCTCTGTTGCATCTCAGGCTTTAAAAGGGCATTTACAGGGCATTCCTGCAGCAACCTACTGTAGCCAGTAAGAGCTGGGTGAATCTCATCCATGCATCAATGACATCATCAAAGAAGACTCCTTGATCCTATCCACAAAACTGAGTCTGGAAGAGTGGAAAAGTGCTAGTTCAAAACTGGAACACCCCAAGCTGCTTCAGCTATCTCTTGGGAGTAAGATAAAGGCATTGTCCTGAGGACATGAATTTTTTTTTAAAAAAATGACTACAGGGGCATGTTCTTACCATTATTAGTGGGGTGTAAGATGAGTTCATGATCTCCCAGCCTATTCTGCAGGACCGAAATATATGGCCAGCATATGCTGTGTGGGCCCAGAGAGGTGAATACCTTAAAAGTGGGGTGGGAATAGCAGGGTCCTTTGTGTCGTGCCTATGTGTGGGGAAAAACAGAGGTGTGTAACCCTTACTCTTGGAACAATCACTTCCCAAGGCAGAAATATCACAAGACTCATTTCTCACTCAATGGCTAATTTTGTTCATTTTAGCAGGTAGGTTTTCCAATACAAGCGCAGCCCGTTACTATTTTGGGGTGCACCTGGCTGATGATTACACCATATCTAGCATAATGGATTAGATGTGGGGGAGGGAGAGTGAAAGAAAAGCCATTTTAAATGCTATCCTGGTTGTCTTGCTTTTCGGCAAATATTGTGAACAATTCATTGAAGCTACTGAAGGAAAAATACCCTCCTTGCACCTTTTTTTTTTTTTTTTTTTGCAGTTGGCGAACTCCATTCCAATACTCAATCCTGTAGGGTGTCAACATTCAGACGTAATTGTGGAGTGACTTGTGGATGGGCTTGAATGGATGATTAGCTTCGACCAGCCAACGTCCCATCAGGCTTCGCCCACAAATCAAGATCAAGAACCTTCAAACTCTGGTTACGTGGCAAGTTGTAATTCAGACTGGAAAGCCAATGCAGCTGCTATCTGGAAGGGCCTCACGATGCTGAAGAGACCATGAATAGTTTTCAATTCTCCTCTTGCCAGAAGCAGGCCAAGAGGATGGGTGTCTCCATCTGCCTGGGACCATCTGGCCTGACCCGGCTGGAGAGCAGAAGCCTGGAATGAAAGAAAAGCCTAGGTCTGGTTCAACATGGGCTCTCTTTTTCAGCAGGAGGCCAAGCATTGTGGTCTCATTGTTATGGAATGTCTTCGTCTGCATTCAGCCTCTCAAACTCCTCTGTGTTTCTGAGAACTGTATCAACTGTTCCAGAGTCCGGCTGTAGCTGGACAGGAAGAGTGACACCCGCTGTCTGAATGGCCCATTTGTCTGTTTCTCTTGCTGCAAGGAAAGGGAAAAAAAATAAAATACAACAAGCAGCGCTCTCTCTCGCCTTGCCTCAAGACACTTGACAGAGAATTCTGCAAATGTAAGGAACATTCAACATCTGAAGGGAGAGAAAGTTCCCTGCTGTGTATTGTCTTGCTGCCCTGAGCTTTTAAAATTGGCAAGTCGGGTCTCCACTTCTGACCCAGCAATCCTATCCATCATCATAAGCTTGAGGAGTAAAAGTCACTTTTCCAGGTGTGGGACTATAGCAACTGTTGCTGGCCATCTCAACAAGCCAAAGGCTGCGGGCCAAGTTTAAAATGTGCAGAAACGAGTCACGTTTGGAGCAAAGGGGAGACAGTCTGTATGTGCATTGAGCAAAAAAGGCAGCCCTCAGGAAGAAATCGCTACTGCTATTAGATATGTTTGCCAGAGCTCTGTGCACGGCAAGCCTTGTGCAAGCTCTGTGCATGGCAAACCTAAAATAATGCCTGTAGCATTATTTTAGGGAGATGGGAAGCAACCGAAAATACCATGTTTCCCCAAAAATAAGACATCCCTTGCAGGGGTGGGGGGTTCCACTTACCATTATTACCGATTTGCAGAGGGATCGCATGCATGTGCTTGCTTTGCTCGCACACACACGCACTTCTGCCCATGCACAGAAGCTTCTGCGCGTGCAC
The DNA here is from genome assembly GCF_059756535.1 of Pantherophis guttatus. Lineage (NCBI taxonomy): Eukaryota > Metazoa > Chordata > Lepidosauria > Squamata > Colubridae > Pantherophis > Pantherophis guttatus. Next base: position 155,008,248 of record NC_142064.1, read on the forward strand.
AGATCACCCATGATGATGTCGTGGTGGGTGGGCAAAGCCTCCTGCCAGTTTTACTACCGGTTCTATAGAACTGGACCAAACCAGGAGCAACCCACCACTGATCCCCTGATAATAAGCCCAATCGGGCTTTTGAGCGCATGCGCTAAAATAAGCCCCCCTCTGAAAATAAGCCCTCCCTGAAAATATTTAAACACATGCACATCTGGTCCCCACCATTTCCTCTGGTTAGGGTTAGGGAGACAGAGCTGGAAATCAGGTAAGACGGCAAAAGGAGCCCTGTCTTGCTTCACGCGCCCCAAAATAATAAGACCTCCCTGAAAATAAGGCCAAGCGCTTATTTTGGGGTTCAAAAAAATATAAGACAGGGTTTTATTTTTGGGGAAACACGGTACATGTTCTGAAGTGTCTGTACTATATTGGGAGTATTTAGGAAATAATAGGTTCACCTAGCAACTGCCTGATCATTTTCTTTACATACCTTTCAACGTTTGGCAGAGGAAAATAGGCCTGTCAGCTTTACAGCAATGTTTCACAATATGTGGTGTTCCTAAACATGTTGATCTGTAACAGCATTTCTCAATCTTGCCAGCTTTAAGATACATGGACTTCAACTTCCAGAATTCCCCAGCCAGCTTGGGTCAGCTAAATCAGCTGACCCACAGCGTAGAGAGGCCTAAATGGCAAGGGTCCCACTAAATTTTTCAGTCAAGAAAACTGCTGATAAAGTGGACAATGATCCACAAAGAGTGATGGATACCTTTTTAAAAAAGAGTAAGGCGGTTATTCTGTATGCAGCTAACATATATGTTTTCCACATCCACAAGCTCATTTTCACTATGGCAGGATCATTTTGTTTCACAAGAGCTAATTTCCATGTGTGTATTTCAGCCAAAAGCAACTGCTCAGGGAAATAAGAGCCAGTCGTTTGAATGCTTGCTAAATGCCCTGAAGAAATAAATCAAGGAGAAGGATCCTTTTGACTTCCAAAGGTAGCTTGCTGAACTTCAGCTCAAAGGATTGCTCACTGTTTATCTGATAACACAGAGCTTCACTTAGATTTTAATTCATTCCGGGCCTTCATCTTGGCTGAATCTTCCTTAGCTTTGTATCTCCACCAGGGTTTCTGCTATGAAGACCACTGCTCCCTTTAGCTCCTGTATGGACATCTGATGGGTGAGAGGAAGCGATTAGCAACATGTGCCTGACCTGGGTCTACATACAAATACTTAAGGGCTATGCAGGTAATTCTCCATTTACAACAGTGTGTTTAGTGACTGTTCGAAGTTACAATGGCACTGAAAAAACTGACATGACTATTTTTCACTCTTACTACTGTTGCAGCATCCCCATCATCACATGATCAAAATTCAGACACTTGGCAACTGACTCATATTTATGACGGTTGCAGTGTCTCAGGGTTGTGTTTTTGTGACCTTTGTATTGCTAATTTAACAACTACAACAATTCACTTAAACCACCGTGGCAAGAAAGGTCATAAAATGGGGCAAAACTCACTTAACAAACGTCTCACTTAGCCACAGAAATTTTGTGCTCAGTTGCGGTCGTAAGACGAGGACCACCTGTAGTTGTACGATGACATCGTGCATGTATCATCAAATTAATCTCATCATGATTTGCTGCAGACAATCCTCAGCCACTTTCTCTTGTCCAGTTTCAATAGCACTCTTCGCCCTCGTCCCCACAGAGCAAATCATGTATCTTAACCCACTAGATTTCTTCAATAATTCAAAAACTCATTTCTCGGCCTGCATCAGTCTGAAAATCCAATAAGTGCTTTTCTGATCCCTACCATTCCTGGTCACCTGATTGCATCTCCAGCATTAAGAATGGTGAGCTCCAAGAGATTTTTCATACTTTGAGAATGCCCTTGCATGGTATTGAAAGAGTAGGACACGGCTATTTTAACACCCCTATACACAGTTAAGGACAGTGGAGGTTAGTTTTGCTCATGGGCTGGGGGTGAAATGAAGGAAGCATCCCGGGGAAGGGTGGGAAGATTGCCGTGATCCAGGAAGAAATGAGCTACGGTTAAATACAAGTGGTGACATGGGCATAGGAAAGCTTAAATCACTATTATTTGGCTGGGAGGGAGGGGGGTGGGCGATGTGATTTAAAAAACAAAACTAAGTTTCTGTCCTGGAATATCTGACAGCAATTTCTCTAAAGTGCTATAAACCTTGCAGTGATGCCTTGACATCAGTAAAAACCAAAGTATACGCGAAGTCCATTTGGCCCTTATTTGAAGGTTGCTTGGTGCCTGGAGGCCTCCTAATGCCTAATGCTTCTGGGAGAGGAGAGCCGTAAAGATTTATCTGTAGTCAGCCCTGCTGAATGAACTCCCACAGAAGCCTTTTCCATGGCTCAAGACTCCTCCGGTTTCCTCTCGCAAAGCATTATCTGCTTCTCCTGGGGCAGGAAGCAGAGATCTGGGGGAATATTTTCTCATGGAACGTTATCACTTCTAATGGAAGAGTATATATGTAGCTCAAGGGTTGAACTGTGGAGTCCTTGCTGTTCTCTGGCTTGGTTGTTTGCTTGCAGTCTTTCCATTGTTACCTGTGCAGGTAACATCATCAGTGCTGTTGGGTGTGGAGTTTCCTCCCTGTTTATACATACTGGTTATCCTTAAAGTCCTACTGGCGAACACAATTGAGCTCAAAATATCTGTTGATAAGCGAGACAGTTGTTAAGTGAGTTTCATCCCATTATTCTTACCTTTCTTGCCACAGTTGTTAAGTGAATCACTGCAATTGTTAAGTTAGTAACACGCGAATTGGGCTTCCCCATTGACTTTGCTTGTCAGAAGGTGGCAAAAGGGGATGACATGACCTTGGGACACTGCAGCCGTCATAAACATGAGCCAGTTGCCAAGTGTCCAAATTTTGATCACATGACCATGGAGATGCTGCAACGGTCGTTAAGTGTGAAAAAGGGCCATAAGTCACTTCTTTTTCAATGCTGTTGTAACTTTGAATGGTCACTAAATGAAAGATTGTAAGTCAAGGCTTGCCCTGATGATGTTGGTGGGGGTGTGGTTTGCTGAAGCTTTATCACTGTATCACTCTTTTTCTCCGCTAAAACAAGAAAGTAAAGTTGGTGCAATTCTCTCTTGAAATCCAGATAAAAGGGGAATACAAGACAAACAAGGGAAGGTAACAATTACACACCCAAAATTCCTAATAACATCAATAGGCGATCTTTCTCTCCTGCCATGTTGAAGGGCTATCCACCCGTCCTTGTGCTGTCAGAAAATTATACCAGCATGAAATCACCGTTGCTTGATCCATAACTTGCTTCTGTTCCCACTGACTGCCAATCACTTGACTTCCCTCCCAACAAATGGCTAGTAAAGCTGAACAGATTCTACATACGTATCTTGGGACTGCCCTTTGCAATGTGTGAATAACGGGAGAAATATTATTTTGAAGCTAAAATCTCTGAGAGTGGCTTAAAGCATGGGCTGGGAAATGATGAAGACTTTGTCACTGGAACCCAGAAGAAAAAAGATGTTGCCAGGATCAGGGGTGGGTTCTACTTACCTTTACTACTGGTTCGCATCGTGCCCGCATGCACAGATCACTTCTGATGACCTCCGGGTCAGTGGGTGGAGCCTCCCGCCAGTTTTACTACCGGTTCTTGCAAAACGGTCCGAACCGAGGGCAACCCACCACTGGCCAGGATGTATCCATGTTGTGGTTATGTGCAGATAGAAGAAAGCCCATAGCCAGTCTAGCTAAAGTAGCTACTTATTACTTATTATTGTTGCACAGGATGCAACAGATCTTCAATTCATTTTAGAGAGAATGGTTGACAAGAGGCAATCTGCATCTTCTGTTTGAATTTTGTTAGGCAAGCCTTCCTCTGAATGCTCCTCCTTTTCTGAGTAGTATCCTTAGTTTGATACAATACAGGGGATAAAGGAAAAGCAATTCTCTTTGACAAAACTGATATTGTTAGCCCAAACAAATAGATGCTTCATTTCTGAGGCTTTGCTCTAGACAGCAAAATAGAATATAATGTAATGTCCCTTAATGAATGATAATGGTAGTAATACAAACCAGGTATGCCATTCATTAAAAGGATTATATATTGGAAGAAGCTTTAATGGAAAACAGAAATCTGTTGAGGTCTCTCAGCCTGGGGTCAAATTATCAAGTACTATGGGGCACTGTTATGCCATTTCATAAACAAGGATTTGTCATGGTAGTTTTTTCAAAAACGAAACAAAACAGAAGAGGTCAACCAAATATTGCATAAGGCTATATGGAGGAGTTACTCCTTTTGCTACCAACCCCTACATTTGTACTGAAAATACTAACCAATGGAAGCACTGCACTAAGGTAACACCAAGCCTCCTCACCTGCTTTTATTAAGAAGGCCTCAAAATTGGAGTCCATATGGCTGCAAGACAGGTGGACCAAGAATTACTAGTGATGTCAAGGACAGAATATCACTGGTATAGTTGCATTTTCATAACTATTGACTGTTGAAACTTTGGGAAAATCAGGTTTCCCTGCATAGAAACTCTGTAATATGGATAGGCAACTTTTTGTTGGCTTGGGTTTTCATACAAACCATTGCAAGAAACAACACTGCAGTGACTGGGGTGATGATCCAAAATGAATAGCACTCTTATTGCTGTGGTTAGAATGCAGTACTGCAGGCTACTTCTGCTGATTGTTGGCTGCCAGAAGTTTGGCAGTTCAAATCTCACCGGCTCAAGGTTGACTCAGCCTTCCATCCTTCCGAGGTGGGTAAAATGAGGACCCAGATTGTTGGGGGCAATATGCTGACTCTGCAGACCGCTTAGAGAGGGCTGTAAAGCACTGTGAAGCAGTATATAAGTCTAAGTGCTATTGCTATTGCTACTGTGACTAGGCTGCAAAATTCTGAGGGATCACTAGGTGGCAGTAGAGAAACACAACGTTCCAACTCCTTGTGGCCATCTGGTGGCTGGCTGGATTTGCGCAGCAGATCTGATAACCCTACTGTCACACATACTACTGTATTGTAGTGGGACTGAGAAAGATCTTTTTTCTCCCTGGCTTTTTGGAAATAATATGTTGTAATTCTATCCATTTTGTATAATTGCTCGTGATGTTATGTGTGAACCAACCATGGTTAAAACAAACCGTGCCTCGGCACAATATAAGACTAGCTCTGCAATAAGAGAGGCAAAGGCTTTAAATAGCAGCTGAGGTAGCATCTATCAAGAAGCTCAAGCATTTCCTCTTTGCAGTCAGGAAGAGCTGGCAATTTTACAAGTCCAGGCAGGATGAATTCAAGCAGGAAGGAGACCGGTCTGCATTTTGATCCCTGCCTTGCCATTTTGATCCTGATCTTGTCAACTTGGGAATGTGGCTTCTAGGGAAACCGATCTAATTGCCTCCCGCTGCCCGCTTTTCCACATGCTCCGGAAGAGTCTTCCTGGTGCTTTCCCCATTATCCAGGTGGTGAGGATATACTCTGCCAGGTTGTCAGCAGTAAAAACCATGTGCTTAGTTACGAGACAGAATCTGACAGATTTATGAGCACTTTAGACTGAGGGGCTGGGCCAGTAGGATGTAGAAGGCAGGTTTCTCTTGTAAACCAGAACTTCAATCAAGTGGGGTGCCAACATCATTTGAATATATCTGCTGCTTTGTGCTTTTTTGCTTCCCCTCCCTTTCTCCCCCCACCCTTCCAGCTTTTTCCTCTGGAGGCTGGAGCAATTTGTTGAAGGAGTCCATAGTGAAGAACGGGTGGGGAGGACCTGAGACAAAAGAAAGTGGGGACCCTTGTTCCATCTGGAGCCCCATCTTCTTCTTTTCTGACAACTTTGTTTCCAGGTGAAGGAGGAAGAGAAGAATATATTGCTCTTATCATTGATCTGAACTGGTTTCTGACAATATTTGTTGTCAAGACAAAGGATTAAAGATTGCACTTTCATGGAACCCTTCAGTTTTTAAAGCCATGAACACAAGGAGGGCCAGAGGCAGGGGTGAAATCCAGCAGGTTCTGACAGGTTCTGGAGAACCGGTAGCAGAAATTTTGAGCAGTTCGGAGAACCAGTAGTGGAAATTTTGAGCAGTTCGGAGAACCGGTAGCAGAAATTTTGAGCAGTTCGGAGAACCAGTAGTGGAAACTTTGAGTAGTTCGGAGAATGGGCAAATACCACCTCTGGCTGGCCCCAGAGTGGGGAGGTAATGGGGATTTTGCAGTATCCTTTCCCTGGAGTAGGGTGGGAATGGAGATTTTGCAGTATCCTTCCCCTGCCACGACCACCAAGCCACACCACACCCACCAAGCCATGCCCACAGAACTGGTAGTAAAAAAATTTGGATTTCACCACTGGCCAGAGGGTGCCCATCACTGATCTAAAACTATTTTGTGGCTTAAGGGCACACAACGTCTTGGCTAGCTCTTTTTCTCTGTTGAGATCAAAGATGCTCGGCTGACGGATGCACAACTGTCACGTGGAAAGGATTCTGCTTCTGTTTCTTGGACTAAAAGGCTCCAAATCCCTTCCATGGCTGAGGCCTGTAACTGTGTCCAATATTCTAGCTAATAGTTTGACTATTAGTCCAAAATTGATGAAGATTCAGTTTTCAAGCAAATGTTCTTATTTTTATACAGGTAGTCCTTGACATACAGCAGTTCATTTAGTGACTGTTCGAAGTTAACAACGGCACTGGAAAAAAATGCCATGACCATTTTTCATACTTACAATCGTTGCCGTCTCCCCAAGTTCACACGATCAACATTTGGATGCTTGGCAACTGATTCATATTTATTTATTTATTTATTTATTATATTTCTATACCGCCTTTCTCCCATATGACTCAAGGCAGTGTACAGTCAAGAAAAATATAGATACACAAACATCATAAAATTGCTAATTAAAATTATTATTATAATATAGTTTGGCCCAATTAAATAGAACCTAAAATTAGATAACATTTTAAAAACATTCACATGTTCATATGTTTATGATGTTCCCGCCTGTTGGAACATCAGGGGTTTTTATGATGGTTGCAGTGTCACAAGGTCATGTGATCACCTTTGGCAACCTTCTGATAAGCCAAGTCAACGGAGAAACCAGATTCACTTAACAAACATGTTGCTAACTTAAGAACTTACTATTGCAATGCTCTCTACATGGGGCTCCCCTTGAGGAGCACCCGGAGGCTCCAACTGGCGCAGAGTACGGCCGCGCGGGTGGTAATGGGAGCGACATGGCGCTCCCATGTAACACCTCTCCTGCGCGAGCTGCACTGGCTCCCGGTGGTCTTCCGGGTGCGCTTCAAGGTTTTGGTTACCACCTTTAGAGCGCTCCATGGCTTAGGACCTGGTTACCTACGGGACCGCCTACTACCACCAATAGCCTCCTACCGGCCAGTACGCTCTCATAGAGAGGGACTCCTCCGGGTGCCGTCAGCCAAACAATGTCAACTGGTGGCCCCTAGGGGGAGAGCCTTCTCTGTGGGGGCACCTACTGTCTGGAATGAGCTCCCCCCGGAGATACGGAGGATCCCGGATCTGCGCACCTTCCGCCGCGCTGTGAAGACCTTTTTATTCCACCAGGCGGGCTTGGCCTAAACTTTTCCCTCTTTTTAATATGTAAATTTTAATCTGCTTTTAAATTATTGGGGTGTTTTAATTTGTCTGGGCCAAAATGGTTTAATTCGATTTTATCTGGTTTTTAAATTTTTTGTATCTATGTATTTTATTGTTTGGCTGTTCACCGCCCTGAGTCCTTCGGGAGTAGGGCGGTATATAAATCAAATAAACTAAACTAAATAAACTAAACTGCAGTTAAGCACTTAAGGATTGTGGCAAGAAAGGTTGCAAACTGAGGCAAAATTCAGTTAACAACTGTCTCACTTAGAAACCGAAATTTTGAGCTCAGTTGTGATCCATAAGTCAAGGATCACCTATTTACTGTTTGTTATTGTTCATAGGTTATAACCCTATAAATTTTATAGGAATGCAAGTTCTAACGGGTAGACACATATTTTAATCTGCGGGCCTCAATTGAAAGATACACAAATTTGTTCCTTGAGGCTATTCTCATTGTAAATTAATATAACGTGGAATGAAAAAGAAATTAGAAACAGCTATCCTAACACTGTGTGGTACATGTTCTTAAACTTCATGCTATCTCAACGTTTGTCCAGTTTCTCAGAAATATATACTGAAATACATTATGTGCACACAAGTACACTGGATAGAAATATGTAAGTTTATTTCAGTTTCATAAATTGGCATAATAACAGCCCGATAAAACTGAGGACAGGAGAACTTCTTATTTTTATTTGTTTATTTATTTCTCATCTACTTGCACGCATAATGTTTATTGTAATTTTGTAGCCATTGCTTTCAGTAGGAAGAAAAATAACGGCACACGCTTCAGGTTTTACATAGTTTCCCTACCAAATAACACAACTCTGTTTCAAAAGTGTGCCCAATAAAGAGGCTTTGGAGCTGTGGATGTAAAACCTCATCTATTCTGCTCTGAATCCATCATCTTATGGTTTTCCCATCCCCTGGAGCCATTACAATCATCTGTTCTATTAGTCAAGGAAAACCTTTCTCTCAGTAAGCAATCCACCTTCTTCATCCTTGTTTTTGTTGTTGTTGTTGTTGTTGTTGTTAGTCGCGAAGTCATGTCCAACCCACTGCAACCCCATGGACAACATTCCTCCAGGCCTTCCTGTCTTCTGCCATCCTCTGGAGTCCATTTAAGCTCACGCTTACTGCTTCAGTGACTCCATCCATCCACCTCGTTCTCTGTCATCCCCTTCTACTTTTGCCCTCAATCTTTCCCAGCATTAGGCTCTTCTCCAGTGAGTCCTTCCTTCTCATTAGGTGGCCAAAATATTTGAGATTCATCTTCAGGATCTGGCCTTCTAAAGAGCAGTCAGGGTTGATCTGCTCTAGGACTGACCTGTTTGATCTCCTTGCAGTCCAAGGAGTCTTCTCCAGCACCATAGTTCAAAGGCCTCAATTCTTTGGCGCTCAGCCTTTCTTATGGTCCTTTCTTCATCCTTATAGTAGAGAATTACAAAATTTTATTATAGCAATACTGCACTGCATTTATAGATGTTAAAATAAGTTCTGAACAATTTTAAATTTGTACTCTTAGTTGTCTTCTTCAACTATAAAAATATTTCCTGGCTTAATTGTTCAACTTATTTTATCGCAATTTCATATTTGTAGATTGAATAAAGTGTCTCGAGGGAACCATTTGCAAGCTTAGCCAGTAGGGTCAATACAGTCATAGAAATCATAGAATCATAAGGCTGGAAGGGACCTCAAAGGTCTTCTAGTCCAGCCCCTTATTCAAGGCAGGAGTTTTATATCATCCCAGCCAGATGGTTGTCAGGAAATTTCTAGGTTGGATCTCTTTTTCCATCTGTTACTCCTTGTCTTGCCCTCAGCTGCTTTGGAGAATAAGTTGACTCCCTCTTCTCTGTGATAACATCTCAAGTATTGGAAGACTGCTATCATATCATGTCTAATCTTCCTCTTTGTTACACTAGACATACTTATCCCAAAGATGTTTTTTCAAGAGGCAATTGGACTTTCTTTTCTTTGAAGACGTTTCATTTCTCATCCAAGAAGCTTCTTCAGCTTCTTCAAAGCTTTGGAAATCTTGTATTTTGATATAGAGGCATTCTTTTCAGATTCCATCTGGATACACTTATCCTATTGTGAGGAGACCCAGTAGCTTTCTGGTCTTAGATTTTGGGTCAGTCACTCTCTCTCTCAGCCCGACCCACATCACAGTGTTTTTGTTATAGTTGTTATGGGGAAAATAAGAGGAGGAAGGAGGATTAGGTATGTTCACCATCCTTGAATTATTAATAAAAATAATAAACCTGTTTTTTTAAAAAATAGAAAAACCTTTGTAAGTTCTTTTTCAACATATAGGTAGTCCTCGACTTACAAAAGTTTGTTTAGCGACCGAAGAAGTTACAACTGAAAAAAGTGACTTATGACCGTTTTTCACACTTATGACCGTTGCAGCATCCCCATTGTCATGTGATCAAAATCCAGATGCTTAGCAACTGACTCATATTTATGACGGTTGTAGTGTCTCAGGATCATGTGATCACCATTTGTGACCTTCTGATGAACAGTCAATGAGGAAGCTGGATTCACTTAACAACCATGTTACTAACTTAACAACTGAGGTGATTCACTTCACAACTGTGGCAAGAAAGGTCGTAAAATGGGGCAAAACTCACTGAACAACTGTCTCACTTAGCATCAGAAATTTTGGCCTCAGTTGTGATTGTAAGTTGAGGACTACCTGAATAAGCCATCGAAAGGTTTGATCTTCCATAATACTGCCAAGTAACTGCATGGGTCCCATCACCAGATGTTGAGCTGAGTCATGATCCTTCTCATTTTTAAAATCAGAATTTCACAGGTATTCTGTCAAATCCTTGCTGAAATTAAGGTATAATATCTCTGCAGCATCCCCACAATGTATTATAGAAATATATTGCTGAGCACATTGTAAGCCGCCCTGAGTCTTCGGAGAAGGGCGGCATATAAATCAAATAAAAAAAAAAATGTTACAACAATTAAAAAATGAGATTTTAAATGGTCAAGAATTGTTTTTAACAAATCCATGTTGACTTCTAGAAATTACTGCATTGCTTTCAAGCTTTTTACAGTGTCATCATTTTATAATCTACTTTAAAATTCCCCCAAGAATTGATGTCAATCTGATTAATTCCAGTTCTTCTTTTTGTCTCCTTTTTGAAAATAGTATCAACAGTTGCTCCTTTCTGGCTGTTTGATATTTTATCACTTCTTCAAGATTTCTAAAGATAATGGATAACTCTGGAACCAGAGCATAGGAGATTAGTTTTATATGATAGATATTATCTATCTATCTATCTATCTATCTATCTATCTATCTATCTATCTATCTATCATCTATCTATCTATCTATCTATCTATCTATCTATCTATCTATCTTCCTACCTACCTACCTACCTACCTACCTACCTACCTTATCTATCTATCTATCTATCTATCTATCTATCTATCTATCTATCTATCATCTATCTATCTATCTATCTATATCTATCATAGGTATTATGAATCTAAGATTGGAAGTTTTAAAACTTTATTGCATGTCTCTCCTGATGTTCTTAGGAGAGATGAATGAAGAACTCCTGAAGTACATGCCAAGAGTATGTATTCCCAACATGAAGTTCAACCCAGTTTATTCCAGATGATCAATTTAGTGACAATGGCAAAGGCATCCATTCATACTGCATGAAAGAAGGCAATAGTAAATCACTTCTGTATTTTTACAAAGAAAATCACACAGACTACAACATATAAAATGATTGATCATATAGTGCCAGATGATAGTCCCTTCAAGTTGGATGGCACCCAACATCCGAGTGAGGAAGAACTGTGAGCCTAATGGCCTTTATGACATGGCTAGATTGAAGCCTTTGAGACAGATAGTTGCTAATAGAAACTTTCTTTACAGAAAAAGCTGCAAAGACAGGATTATTGTATATTGGGAACATGGAATTTAAGAAGCATAAACATGAAGCTCAACACAGTGAAATATGAAATGAAATGACTACACATTGACATCTTAAACATCAGTGAGTTGAAATGGACTGGAATTGGACACTTTCTCTCAGAAGATCATGCTGTTTATTTTTCAGGATATAAAAAACAAAGAAGGAACTGCATTGTTTTTATTGTTGGGAAGGTATAGCAAGAGCATTTCATATATTTCATGCAATCAATGATCAAATAAACCAATTTGGCTTCATGGGCACCTTTTACATGACAAATAATCCAGGTTTATGCTCCAATCACTAATGCAGAAGAAAAGAAGGATGATGAGTTTTACGATCAAGTTCAATTTGAAACGGATAGAATGTGCAAGCAAGGTATAATTTTTTGTGAATGGAGACTGGAATCCCAATACTGGAAAAATTAAGGAGGGAAATGTCATTGGATTATAACGCTGAGAAAACTGAAATGAAATAGAATGATTTACCAATTTCTGCCATTCTAGATATTTCTTCATAGCTAACACTTTTTTCAAACAACCAAAACAACGCCTGTATATATGGACATCACCCAATGGAGTTTATATAAATTAAATTACTGTATTATTGCCTATGGGAGATGGAGGACCTCAGTTATAGCATCAAAGACATGCTGACTACAGATGCTGACTGTAGAACAGCTCATAAACCCATGCACAAATTCCAAGTTAAACTAAAGAAAAGGAAGACAACCAGTTTCCAGAATATGATCTTGAGTGTATACCCACCTATTTCAAGGAGAACATCAGGAATCACTTTGAATCTCATTGATAGGGAGCCAGGAGAACTGTGGCATGAACTTAAAAGAAGTTGTTTAGAATTAATGTGAAAAGAGACTGTCAAAGGTGAAGAAAAAACAAACAAAAAAGCATAACAGATTTGGAGCAAACTGTGGAAATTGCCAAGAAGAGAAGCCGAAGCCAAGAAAGACAAACATCTTACGAAGAAACTTAACAAGGAGTCTCAGAGAGCTGCTGGAAGAAAGAAGAAAGAAGCAGAATTAGAACAACATCTGTAAAGACATTGAATATGGAAACAGATACATTTTTCACAAAGAAAGTCTTCCAAAAGGTCTTTGAAGGAAGTTCCAGCCTCAAACTGATTACCTAAAGAATTCCAGTGGACAGATATTAACTGGTTCAAAGTAGATCAAATAAAGATGGAAGGAATGTAATGACACGCTGTACAGTAGAGATGTCAACATCTGACACTTAGAAGATATTCATGATACTTAGAAGAACTTCTAGTACAAAAAGATTAAGTTAGATCAGTATTCTGGTCCTTACCAAGTCAGAAGGCTACAAGAATCCATAGATATCTGCAGGCAACTGAAGAAGAATCAGTGAAGGTTGTAACCAAACTATGCCAAAAATCTGGAAAACAATATAGTGGCCAACATATTGGAAGAGATTACTCTACATTAAAGAGATCTAACAGAGATTAGTCTACAAAAAAAGAGATTTAACAGAGTGTGCCAACTATTGTACAACATCCTTAATTCACATGCTAGCAAAATAATACTGAGCAACATTCATGAAGATTAGAACCTTACATGCAAAAAGAGATACTAAATGTCTAAGCTGGCTTTAGAAAAGTCCAAGGAACATAAGACATTATTGCAGATGCGTGATGGATAATTGAGAAACCTCCAAAATTCCAAAAAAGAAGTCAGTATGTGCTTTATTGATATCCCATTGATCATGTCAAGCTGTGAAATATGCTTGGAGAAAAGGGAATCACAAACCATCTCATTGTCCTCATGTGAAACTTATGTATAGGTCAGAAAGCCGAAGTACAGGTCGAATATGACAAAACAAACTGGCTGCAGGTTGGCAAAAGAGTGAGAGAGCTGTATACTCCCTCCTCCCACACACACCATTTATACAATTTATATGCTGAATATATATTAACAGAAGCTGGATTGGAAGAAGAGGAACATGATTTTAAAAGTGAAGGAAGAAACATCAATAACCTGCACAATGCTGATGACACCAGTGTGATAGCTGAAAATGCAATGGATCTGCAAGTTCCAATAATAAGTCATGAGACACAGTGAAAAAAGGGAACTAAAATTAAATATAAACAAGACAAATTGAATATAACATATAAAATTGGCAAGGGAGATTTTGAAATGGTAGCTAGCTTCTGCCTTTTGGGATCAAGCATTAACATTAAAGAAACAGGCAGTTAAAAATATGCTGCAAACTAGTTCTTGGTGGAGCAGCCATGAAGGCCATGGAGAAGATATTCAGATGCTGTCCTGAATCTATACCTACAAAGCTCAGAATCATGCAAGCCATGGTATTCCCTGTGACACTCTGTGGAAGCAAAAGTTGGACTTTGAAGAAGTAGGGTAAAGAAGAGTATTGATGTTTTTGAACTTTGGGTTGGGAGAAGACTCCTGAGAATGCCATGGACAACCAAGAAAACAAATTGATGAATCATTGAACAAATCAACTCAGAGTTCCCACTCAAGGTACAAATGACCAGGCTCAAGTTATCCTACTTGAGATACATCATGTGAAGACTCAGCTCCAACACTATGAAAGGTGGAAGGAAAGGAAAGAAGAGGACAATCAGCATTAAGTAGCAATGGATGCCCTTGGATCAGGTTAGGGACAGATCACCATAGAGAAAAGCTATCTTCATTCTTGCTGGAATCCTCATTGCCTTGATGGCACATAATCAATCAATAATCAATTGCCTCATCCATCAGTTTTGAAATGTAGTCCATCCTTTTCCATTTGCCTGAAAATGTTTGGAAGGGATTAGAAAAACAGGAGCTGTGTAAATCTGCCTAGTAACATTTTGCCATCTCTACTGAGCAGCTGGTAAATCAATTTTCTTCCTCTCTTTCTCTGCTAAATCATGGGTATCCAAAGATCTGGGGAATGGGTGTCATGAGTCCAAGTAAACTCTTTGGTTTATTTCCCACAAAGAGCAGGCTCTTCCCCATTCCCCTATGTTGCATGGCAGCCAGTGTTAGAATGTGATGTCTGCTTCAAAACCTATTTAGACTGTGCCATGGCAGTGTCAGGGATGTCAATATTTAATCTAGGCTAGCATGAGCCTCCTGTGAAAGCTCCCTCTCCTGACCTCCACCTATTTTAGCAAATATGTCTTGAATGCAGAGTTTTGTCGGGTGGGAGGACAGAAAGACAACAAGTTGACATATACCATCTGCACTGACTACAACAGTTTCCAGCTTCCAGTCTTTCCCATCTCTGTCTGGATTTTAGCATTATTTAAAACTGTGACTCAAGGAAGTTGCTGGCTTCTACATTTCGAGGTTTCCACCAGGACTCTCAATGTCTACAATCTTTCCTTCTCCTTGTTTTGTCATGAGGGTTGTAGAACAGGTGAGACAGTGTGTATGTGCATATGAGTCATCTATGGAGATTCTCAGTCATCCAGGTCATGGTTGTCCCAAAGGTGCTTTTTTTTTCAAGAGGCAACTGGACTTTCTGGTTTTTCTTTGAAGATGTTTCACTTCTCATCCAAGAAGTTTGGAGGAAACATCCCCCACCATCCAGTCAGAACTGAAGAAGCTTCTTGGATGAGAACTGAAACGTCTTCAAAGAAAAACCAGCAAGTCCAAATGCCTCTTGAAAAAGCACTTTTGGGATGTGCATATGAGACCTTTTCCTTTCTTTCAATACAGGTAGTCCTTGTTGTGACTCCGACCCCCGAGCCCGTCTTATCGGAGGGAGAAGACTCTGAAAGTGAAGGAGAGGAGTTGGCAAGGCCTCCCTCTCCAGACCCTCCTCTCTGGCAATGCCTCAGGTGTCTCCCGAAGGAGAAAAGATAGGTCAGGAGCCAGGCATCTCCGAGCAGCCGCAGTTAGACAGCGACGGAGATAAGTCTTGGCTGGATCCCCGCCAGTGTCGGAAAGACAAGCGCACGCAGCAGAGAAGGAGGCATGCCAGAGATTAAGCTGAGTCACTGGACCACACCCCACAGGGGATAAAAGGGGGTGTGGTGGCCATTCAGGCTCTGTGACCGACAAAACTAAACAGCTAGCAAGTCAGACTGTGTCTCTGGAACTTCGTTATCTGCCTTCCTTGGATTTATTATGGACTGGACTTGACAATTCTTTGGCTTTGTGAATTTATTTTGGTTTATCTGATGGAGGAGGAAAACCTCCCTCTGTGAGTAAAGTTTTTGGCAAGCAGCTACTGGGTTGCTGCCAATTCTGTTATCGAAGGAAATTATTGTCTACAAGTTTATTTTAACTCCTGGCTGACTGTTTGTGTGCGTGTGTCAGACGGGGACAGAACAGTCCTTGACTTACAACGGTTCATTTAGTGAACGAAGTTACAATGGGACTGAAGACCATTTTTCACACTTACGACCACTGCAGTATCCCCAGGGTCACATGATCAAAATTCAGACTCTTGGCAACTGACTCATAATTATGACAGCTGCAGTATCCCAGGGGTCATGTGATTCCCTTTTGCGACCTTCTGACAAGCAAAATCAATGGGGAAGCCAGATACACTGAACAACAGTGTCACCAACATAACAACTGCAGTGATTCACTTAACAATTGTAGCAAGAAAGGTCATAAAATGGGGGAAAATTCACTTAACAAATGTCTCACTTAAGAACAGAAATTTTGGGCTCAGTTGTGGTTGTAAGTCGAGAACTCCCTATGAGAAGAAAGCCATCCATGGCAAGCCCAGGCTGCTGCAGTGTCTTTCTGTTCCTCAATGCACCCAATTCGCCTGGTGTTAGGAAGATGACTGCCAGAGTTCCTGAACAAACTCACTAAAGATTTTCCAACCTAAATTAAAAGGAATTGCATTTTTATATCACAAATAAGGATAGTTCTATTGTTTTTATTGCATAACAACCATTAATGAAGAGCCATTTCAGAGGGCTTTCATTGTTCAAAGACTAAAGTTCAATTCATATCTTCAGCACACACTAGAAAATGCAATGCCTCTCCAATCACGTACCTGGCAAATTAGAAATGTAAATAAATTTATGGCCATTATTAGAAAAATGAGAGAAAGGACCCTATATAGGACATCTAGTTATATAAAAGAGTGGTGATTAGGCAGCATCAAGATTTTTAAAAAAAATAGAAATAAAACACAGACACTAGCAAACATTTTTATAATAGATCCGTTGAAATAGGCCAAGCACATGGCCAAGATGAATGGATGGACTTCATTAGAAGATGTCATCATGCTTATGAAAAACAAAAGAAGGAGTGTAACTGGGACTTCAGGATCTACAGGGGAACCTTGAAGACCATCCAAAAGCTGTACCTGATCCAGAATACAGCAGCACACACAGTTTTGGGTGCCCCCGGGTTTACCCAAGTAACACCACTTCTCAGTGGCCACCCCAGCTCTTTAGAATAACTTCTCATCTGAGACCTGTGGGCTCCTTACACTTTTGACTTTCTGGACAGTCATAAAGATCTGACCTTAAACGTTAGACTAAGATGGATGGTTGCTTGGTCTGGCACCCAAAAGAAGGGTACATCTGTTTTTAACTGAATGTTTATTGATTGCTGTGAGCTGCCTAGAATCATGTGCCACCATACATGCTCCTCAAATAAATAATAAATGAATAAGTGAGTTATTGCTATGGTGAATGATAGGAGACTCTGGATTGTTTGATTATAGTTATGGTTATAGTTTCAGGTTTTATGTGGTCCACCATGGATTTTATGACCTCTTTAGTTTTGTTGTTGTTGCTGCTGCTGCTCTTAATTGCGATCAACTACCAAGAATCTGGTTGATTGTGGCAGGTAATATTTGATAAATACATGCATGCATATATACTACTTGTACCAAAGACCATTGCCACTTCCTGCAGTAGGAAGTGCTTTTGTCCTAGATGATTCTCCAACTAGTTTCAGAAGAATGTTTCTCAGTTGTCATATTTTATTAAGAAATAAAAGTTAGATATCTTTTGTGGTATTGGAATTGTACAGACGTCTACTACATCCTCTCCATCAAACACTTCCTTTTTGTGCCTTTGAGTCCAGTTTTTAACTCTTAGCGACTGTCTAAACCAATCCCTGCAGTTTTCTTGGCAGGTTTTTGGAAGTGGTTTATCATTGCTTCTTTTCTAGGGTTAAGAGAGAGTGACAGGCCCAAGGTCACTCAGATAGCTTAATAATTAAGGTGGGACTTGAATTTCCAGTCTCCTAGCTTCTAACCCGATTCCTTATCCACTACACCAAAGGAGCTCTCCCATCAGACACTACTCCCTGTAAACTAAGAAAGTGCAGACTTAACCCAACAGTTTATAAAAATGCACATTTGGAACGAAAGAACTTTGGGTCTCAGAGCAGTCGCTGAACATAGAGGCTGACTTTTGAGCAGCAGAAATGAGATGAACTCACAATCTTTCTATACACAAAAAGCCACTTTTCGGTTATCTTTGCTCTAATTCAGAAATGGAGATCATTTTGTTCTTCTTGATATTCCATTGCATTAAAATCCAACAAGCAGGAGTCACAAATGCTCATTCATCCTCTGCAAATAATTGCGCGAAGATTCTGAACGATGCATGTCATGAAGGCACCAAGGAGTTAAGCTCAGCTGTAGAGAGGCTTCATTCTTTCCCCTGCTCTGTCAAGTGCATCATGTACTTGTTTGCACCCACAGATTGTCTTGGCTTGCAAAATGCGTATTGTGTGAACATGAAGCTACATTAGGCCTGGTGACTCACCAGAGCCAGGAAAGACAATCCTCTCCTTCTGCCGACATTCCTCTCATTCCAGGGCCAGCTGTGTGTGTCAGGCCTACTTTCCTGTTGGTAAACTGGGCTAATTGTTTTTTGTGTTTTTTTTTAATTTTTACAAAATGTAACTCCCTTTTTCATTGCGGAGGAACAATCCCCAAACCTCCCATTGTTGGAATGCTGACATAAACAGCCAAATATAGAGAGGAAGTCTGTAGCGGTTCCTATTTCATGACATCTGCTGTTTCGCACAGAGACTGTGCCTACTGCTTATAGATATATTAAATCAGGTTCTAAACATGACAGGTCTAATCCGCATAACCAAAGACAAGAAGCGCATTATGCTCCGCAATGTACAGTTGTACCCATTCCATCACAAACTGATCATGTTCAGCTTTATGTCCGGTACGTTATATCCAATGCATTCAACATAATAAACTAGATAGATTACATTTGATGCCATACAATACACGAGATGTTAGACAAGATGCCCTCCTGATAGAGTCTGTGTTCAATGAAGCATATGGAAATCCTGCCTTTGGCAGGGATGGTAGAATCAAGGGGTAGCATTCTTGAATGATGGGATCTCTCAGTTCTATTTTCTGCAGGAAAACGATCCACCCACATATGTATGATGCTATACCAAGAGTAAGCAATGCGGTGGGTTTTGTTTCTTCATGGAAGGTCGGATGAGCTGGTGCTATTTTTCTCAGCCAGTCAAGACAGAGAATGCAAAAAAGACTTTGCAACCTTCTTAATAATATTATGAAGGAGGTTTTCAGGGCAACGTGTCTCCTCTGAATATCTCATGATCTTCATCCCCGATTTTGGAGCCTTCTTAACAATATTATGTAGCAGCATTTCAGAGCGCTCATCTCCTTTGAAGATCTCATGATCTTCATCGCTGAATTTTACATCTATTCTTAAAAAAAAAAAAAAAGACTACTGTGCCTGATTATGATCAGGATGATCTTGCCAATGGTGGAGATTAAAAAGTTAAAAAGAAAATCAACCTCCCTCCACTCTCCCTCCTCCAACTCCATCTTATCTTTGGAAAGTTTGGAGAAAAGAAAAAAAAAAAAACCCTAACCCACGTTCTAATGTCTAGGGGATTAGGGGTTTTAGATTGTGGTATTTTAATGGGGTAAGCCGCCCGGCGTCACTATGCAGCGTCCATATAAATGTGTTTAATAAATAAATAACAGGCTGTGGAGCTTAGGAACAATTAAACAAAGGATGCAATCTCATACTGTGTAATGTTATATAATGTTTAAGAGGCATAGCTTTCCAAAAAAGGAAAACCAACCGTTCATCATGAATCTTTGGAGTGGGGGGGGGGGGAGATGATTAACCTTGGGTTTGGGAGGGGGAGGGAAAGGACGAGAATCCTCCCTTATTTTTCCTTGCCAGGATGGACACCCCCTCCCTTGCCCTCGGGGCTTAGAAATGTCAACATGAAGGGCACCCAGGGGCCTTGTATCTCTGCAAAGATTCTCCCACAAAGGGGCCAAGTTCTGTAATGTTTAACATCCAAACAAAGAGGCCTGTCTTTGCGAAAGGAGCGGAGCTGCCCAAATGGTAACTACCCAGCCCTGTTATCTCTGCTCTCCTTCCAAGACCAGCCTCAGCAAGGTTGAGCGGCTTGTTTAATTTTTAACCATGTTGATTGCTGTTTGGAAAAAATGGGGTCTTTAAAACACACATGTGTGCAGAACTGAATTTCCAAATCTTCAGACGGTGTTCCTATTGCAGTGCTCAAACAATCCGCATTGTTTGAGAATGGAAAACCTACAAGGCCTTTTGACAAAATGGCCCCCACCTCCGCCTGCCTCAAAAACATAGGAGGAACCTGCAAATCAAGAATTGAGATTGTTTTCTATAAAATAAAATAGTTAAAATTGTCTATAAAAAGTGAAGCCCAACATATTACACTGGAGGGGCTGACCCCTTGAAGCAAAGTAACCAACAAAAAAACCCACAGAATTTTGGTGCAATAATCATTTGCTACAGTTTGTTATTTAGTTCTGATGTTGGTGGATTAGGCTGGTGGATTAGGTTTGTTCTTATTTTCCTGGAGGAAAAAATTAAGTCGCAAAAGTGAAGTAACAAAATTAAAAAAAAAAAAAAACTTTAAACCCTCCCCGAGTCTGGAGGAATAAAGGACAATTTCATAAGGCTAATTAATGTTATTTGATTTTTGACACTCCATATTTTGGGGCCAGCACCTAATCTGGAGAGGCAGTTCCCAAGTTTAAAGTAGGAGTAACAAATAACTTCTCCACCCTGCTAATTAGGGTACTTAAGAATCCAAAGAAATTTGACTTGAGTTATTAGGGGCAGAAGACAGGCACTGTCTCCTATCCATTCTCCCCCACCCCAAATGAATTAAAAATGAACAAAACATGGGGCTTTCATAACCCTCAATGCCCAGTGGTTGAATTAACCCATCTAATAGCAGGGCCAGTCTTGGCAGATCAAGACTGAAATGCTTATTCTTCCTCCCCCTTCTCCACCCCCAAACCTCCAACATCCACCCAACGTTTTCAGACTTCATAAATTATTCCTCAGGAGCAACTCTTTTTCTGCCCAGTTCCTTGTCTGACAATTAAGGAAGTAGTTATGCATGCCAATGGCATAAATCATTTTGCTTTGTTTTGCCTTTTAAAAGAAAGTAATTGTTTGCCATGTGTTGGTAACATTGCTACCTATAAAAAATGAAACCACAACAAACAGTATTTGGAATAACACATCCCCAGTCTTGCTCTCGTCATGAGGCAAATAGGCACTTGTACATAACGCTCCTAAGCCATTCCCTTCTGCCTCTTTGATGGGGCCAGGATAAACCCTCAGGGCAGGTGGGAATTTGAATCAAGTTGAGCTTTGAACTTGCTGGATGTCCTTTCTGTGTCAAGGGAGCTGTCTTTGAAATTATCAGAGCTTAAAACTATTTCCCCATCTCCGCAGAAACCTGAAAAAGCGCTTAATGCTGTAATTACTCCCCATTTGACAGAATAGACTGGAGATGTGACAATATTAGTGCCACGCTGGAAATTTCGGCTCTATGTTTCCTAACCATTCTCAGTGTGACAGGAAAGAAATGGCTTGCAAAAACATGATTCAAAGAAGAAGAAAAAAATGTGGAGTGAAAAATACCAAGTTCTGCGGTTGGGGTTGATCCTTGTACCATCACTTCATCAGCTTCCATGCCGGAAACTGTCACTACCTAGCCTTCCATCTTCCCTGCCCTCAGAACTGATGAAGCTTCTTCTTGGATGAGAAGCAAAACGTTTTCTTCCTCTTACTCAAGGGAAAAAAAAGGCCCAGTTGCCTTTTGAAGAAAAAAGCACCTTTGAGACAACTGTGACCTGGATTACTGAGAACCTCCACAGACATCCCCCACCCCCCAAGGAAGACTGGCAGAAGAAGCTCCTCTGTGGGGCTTTTTCGAATCATGAAGCATAGAAAGCTGGAGAGGTTGCAGAAGGATAGAGGGGTGAGTACAAAAGCATCAGTAGCCGCTGCCATCTCACATTGGGAAAAAGTCCACTCAGAAACGCCACCCAATGAAATTCACATATTCTCAGAGAATTAAGCAAAAAATCCCAAAGCCTCTTTTTCAATGGAAACAAATGGTTCCTGTATGTAGGAGACAGACTACAGGAAATGGGAGAACAGATTGGAGATTTCCCCATTACATTTTTTGAAAAATAAATGCGAAGAACCATCTAAATATAGACATAGATATATAAAAGCCAGTTTCTAATATCAACTTAGATTTAGTATATTGCAAAACCGCATGAGATATGCCAGCAGAGACTGACAGGAACAAACAGAAACAAAAATTGTGGGTCTAGGACAATTTGCCACAGCCAACTCGCTGCTGCCATCTCGCCACGGCCATCTAGCTGTGGGACAATTCATCACTGGCAATTCCAGGCGGGATAACTCAACACGATAAATGTTATCCACCACTGTTTTTTTGACATTATATCCATTGACAAAAATGCAAAGAATGTCAAAGAAATAGTGGCGGATAACATTTATCGTGTTGAGTTATCCCGCATGGAATTGTCTGGGCAAGTTGTCCCACAGCAAGACAGCCATGGCGAGATAGTCACAGTGAGTTTGGCCATGGTGAATTGTCCCATTCTGAAAAAATGCAGTTTGTAGAGTGGGTGGGGAAAATCCAGGAGATAGTCTTGTGCCACACAGAGCCCTATTCTACTTTTTTATGGGTCCTTTCCGCCTCCTTTCACAGTTTTCTGGTTGTTTGATGGTGTTAGAGGTATCATTGCAGGATGTAAGTTGTTTGTCTGTGGAGATTCTCAGTCATCCAGGTCATGGTTGTCTCAAAGATGCTTTTTCAAGAGGCAACTGGACTTTCTTTCTTTTTTTGCTTCAAGTTTTTTATTTTATAACATATAAAAATTCCATTTTCAATTAAATAAATAGTGAGTTGTCTGGATACAAATAGTCTTAGGAAATGATAATCAAAATGTTTACAACAGTATTCATTACATTAGTATTGATTATAATAATATTAATAACAACAATAATAATAATAATGTTTACTTAATCATTTTAACATACCTCCCTTATATCATTGATCCTTTCGATATATTTCCCTGTTTCTAGCTCCTGTTTTTGTCGACTAACCATTGATAAAAACAGATTTCAGGTCAAAAAGTATTCAGTTTCTTTCTATTCCTTAATTGTAAGTGTTAACCTATCCATTTCTGCACATTCTAGAATTTTTTAAATCACACTTTCATCTGTTGGGATCTCTTCACTTTTCCATTGTTGTGCAAATATAATTCTAGCTGCAGTCAGTACATGTAAAATCAAATATGCATTCCCTTTATTATACTTATCAACAAAAATGTTTCTGTTTTCAAATCAATATGTTGTTTTACTATTTTTTCCAACCATGCATGTATTTTTGTCAAATATTTTTTTTGCTTTTGGACATGTCCACCACATATGATAGTATGAACCAGGTGTCTGATGACATTTCCAACATTTTGGGGATTTATCCTTAAACATCTTTGCTAACCTTGAGGGTGGAAAATGCCATCTATAAAACATTTTATAAAGATTTTCTTTGTATGCAGTAGACATTGTTAGTTTATAATTTATATCCCATAGTTTCTGCCATTTATCTAACTCAATCGGACAGCCAAAATTTTTAGCCCATACTGTCATTGTCTCTTTTACTTATCCTCCATCTTAATACTTAACAAACAGCTATATATTTTCTTTATTAGTTTTTCATCTGTCCCTGTTAATATCTGGTCTAATTCTGTTAATTCTTTATAGAAACCATACATTTTAGCATCTTTCTCATATCTGGATTGTACCTGCACATGTGACCACCATGTTATCTCAATCCCTTGACCACTCAATTCCTGTTTAGTTTTAAGTTCCCCCTTTTCATTCAAAATATCTTTGAATGTAATAGTAATATTCTCCATATCAATAACATTTGGATGAATAAGTGGAGAGGCAACTGGACTTTCTGTTTTTTCTTGGAAGACATTTTGTTTCTCATCCAAGAAATTTCTTCAGCTCTTAAAGGATGTAAGTTGTTCTAAGTAACACTGCCCTATGCAATTGACTGATGATGATTTTGTCAATGCTGATGGTGCTCAGAGGTTGCTCCAGTTATTTTGGGATTGCACCTAAGGTACCTATTGCTATTAGTACTATCTTTGCTTTCTTTTGCCACAGTCATTCTATTTCTATTTGCACGTCTTTGTGTTTTGTTATCTTCTCCAGTTCTTTCTCTTCTTTTCTGCTGTTTCCAGATACTGTCACATCCACTAGCCAGACTTTTTTGTCTTTTTTATTGACAATTGTTATGCCTTGGGTGTTACGTGGCATGTGCAGAATTCCAAAGTCTCAGAACACTTTAGCTTCCACATTTTCTATTACTTGCTCAATTTTATGATCATTATTATTATTAATTTACATGCCACCCATCTCACTATCCAAAGTGACTCTGGAAGGGCCCTTGTTAACCCACTTAGGTGCATGGCAAGTGGCAGATTGGTCACACAAAAAAGAAAGGTAGAAAGGGACCTGCCACCTGTCAAGGGAAAGAATGTGAAAGCTGCTTGGTTTCCTTCAGCATAGAAGAACAGGGAATTGTGCTTTGAAAACATGTTTCCAACTTATGGCCCCAACATCTGTTGTAAGAAGGGAGGTGGGCATCTACTTTCTAGCTCTTTTTTTAAAAAGGAGCACATAGCACAAAGAACCGTGATGGCACAGTGGTTAGAATGCAGTACTGCAAACTAACTCACTGCTCACTGCCAGGAGTTTGATTCTGACCGACTCAAGGTTGACTTAGCATTCCATCCTTCGGAGGTGGGTAAAATGAGGACCCAGATTGTTGGGGGCAATAGGCTGACTCTGTAAACCTCTTGGAGATGGCTGTAAAACACTGGGAAGCAGTATATAAATCTAAGTCCAATTGTGACATAAATATTTGTTCAAATGCTCTTTGTTCATGTTCTTTATGATACTGTAATAGACAGTCCTCAAACTGGGACTCTAGAACAACCTTTCCCAGGCCGATGTTCTCTAGATATACTGGATGCATCCACCTGGGGTGTTGCAACAGCTAAAGACAGATACATCTGGAGGTATCACTTTAGAATCAGTTAGGGCAGAAGGCCCAATCTGGTCTTGGTATTTTAATCTAGTCTTGTTGTTTCAATATGTTTGATTTAACTGGGTTTTCTTGTTTGCTGTATGGTGTCTTTGGCTGTCATGGTCTTCCAAAGGATCTACACCCATATTAGATTGCATTCAGGTTCATTCGTTATGTCCTGACTTGCAAGTCATTGTACTGAAAAGAATCTTTATTAAGTGCGCATCTAGCTGAAAGGCAGTGCAATGTGGACAGATGATGTGTTGGATAGCAACTTTTGATCTGCGGTCCACTCAGTAGGAAAGGCAAAAAGACACTGTCTACCTGGATTAGACTGACAGAACTCTGCCTATTGAGACCAGTCTTTCTCTTCTCACTAAGGGGACCAACACAAGCATTTCACCCAGTTTGCAAGTAGCTCCAGGCCTCTGTGATCCAACATTGCCCGTGTTCAATTTCCAAACCAATTTATTTCCAGCTCAGCTGCAGAGCAGCTGAAACAGAAGTCAAGCTAGCATTTTATTTTGTAACACTTTCAAACACTGCAATTCCAGTGATCTTGTGGGCAGTCCATGTCGCCACTGGAAAAAACTGCCTAACTCCACTCCCAGCTCCTGAGCTTTACACTTCATTCATGGGAAATCCTGGCTTGAGGGCGTCAAGAGATCAACTGCTTTTTGTAAATGTGCCCAGACATAGACACCCTTCATAAAATAGGACATGGTGGTGGCTACTGATGTTATTTTTTTTTAATATGGAATGGGGGGGGGGGAGTTTTTTTAAACATCAAGATCTGCAGTAGTTGGAATGAAACAGTAATTTATTGATATTCTTACCTCCCCATTCCCAGTTTTAGGTCAGCAGAAGTATAGAAGACTAGGGATTAACCTAAAATTGTTCCTGAGAGTTGAGGAAGTGAAAGCGCTGGCCATGTTCAAGGGGCATAAACAGTGGCTCTCCAGAGATTTAAGCAAGAATGTTCCTCATTATCTGGTAACTCATCTTTTTTTACTGGAAATGCCAGGGTTTGAACCTGGGACTTTTTGCACACAAATCATATGCTCTGGTCCTTCTGTTGCCATGCACAGATTTCTTCAGTTGGATATCCTTCCCTCTCTCCCTTCCTCCCTTTCTCCTTCCTTCCTTCCTTCCTTCCTTCCTTCCTTCCTTCCTTCCTTCCTTCTTCTTTCTTTTCTTCTCTCTCTCTCTCTCTCTCTCTCTCTCTCTCTCTCTCTCTCTCTCTCCCTCCCCTTCTCCTGCATTCTTTTGGAGTAGGATATGGAAGAATCAAAATACTGCTTCAGCCTCTCTATCCCAGCCACAGCATGGATGGAGATTGGATCCAATCCAAGAGCCAGAGCCAATATTTCACCTATCTAAATTCAATGGGTGATGTCAGGGGGTCATGTTTAAGGTTCAACAGTCTTCTTTCCTCTCTGCCAGGAAAGATGGGAAGCCACCATTCTTAGTTGTTGTTGTTTTTCACACAGAAAAAGTGTCCTTGCAGGATAAAACAGGGAGCTGCTATCTTCTCCTATAAACTGACACAAAGCACTCTACCCTTACCTTGCATGGAGTGCCTCCTGCTTTCCTGTTTGGAGAAAAGGACAGGCAGCTGAAGCACAGTTGCCTTCACAAGCAAGCTTGCTTAGAACTTTGGCAAGAATGTCCTGTGTCAAGTCTGATGACCATTGCCTTTCCTTTGAAGGAAGTGCTGGGTGCCTGAGATAAAGCCATGCCTGCAAGAATATCTGGGTGCTTGCAGGTAGCCTGCAGATGGGTGAAGCTGAAAGGGGGGGGGGGAAATCTTGCTGGAGTCCCAAAGGACAAGAGATGCAACGAGGTCACACAGAAACTACAAATAGAGGGGCCAAAATAACGTGGGTTTTCTTTATTATGTCAGATTTACGAGTGTGTTGTAAAAAAGATGACAAGCCAATTCAGATAAAGGATGCTCTGGATAATAGGCTGGGGTGGGGGGAAAGGTCCGTGTTTGAGTTCACCCTCAGCGGTGGAAACTGACTGTTGACTTAATTTTGATCGCTCTTTCTCAACCCCGACTCATTTACAGGATTGTTTTGGGGGGAAATTTGGTTGACAGCCTTTGGCGTTCCTGGAGGAAAGGGGAACATTCATGGAACAAATAATTAATAGATAATAAATAAACAATGAAGTAAGGAAGGCATTATCTTCCTTTCCAGTTATATTGGAGCAATTATTTTAACTGAAAGAGTGCAGGGGTGGTGCTGTCTGTGCAGAATCTTTTTCAGGTGGCCTGGAAAAGTTATCCTCTCTCCACATGCTCTGCACAAGCACGCCCTGGCATTTAGCTTGCCTGCCACAGTTTCCTGTCGCCTCTGCCTGATCCTATGGCAGGATTTGGCTCAGGTGTGCCAAGCACACTTGTCTGCCTCACTTCTGTGAAATGGGAAATCCTAAAATGTGGACCTCATGAAAGGCTTCTGAATACAATTCAACCTTTATTTTTAAAGCCCTTGCATGCATATTTTGTAAATAATGGTATTTTATATTGGGTTGTAAATAAGATTTAAATGAGTTTGCCAGTAATTGTATTAAACATTGCAACTAAAAAGAAAAAAGCTAATACACTTTTTTAAAATAAAAAATAAAAACAAAGTGCAGAAAAGAAAAAGCAGAAACAGAAAGAGAGAAAAAAAAAGAATATAGTAAAGAAGAGTCAGTTTGGTCTAGTGATTAAGGCACCAGGCTAGAAACCAGGAAACTGAGTTGTAGTCCTGCCTTAGCTTTGAAAGACCGCAGGTGACCTTGGGCCAGGCTCCCTCTAGGAGCAAGATGTGTTAAATGCTGCCTTGAATTACGGAAGGAAGGAAGGAAGGAAGGAAGGAAGGAAGGAAGGAAGGAAGGAAGGAAGGAAGGAAATATGAAGAATGACTTCCCCTTTCAAAACAATAAATACCGTATTTTGGGGGGGTTTAAGATGCACTTTTCCCACCCCTAAAAGAAGCTGAAAATTTGGGTGCGTCTTATACTCCGAATGTAGCTTTTTCTAAGCTTTTTTTCAGCCATAACTAGGCACTAGCCGAGTGAAGCGATCTCCCCCCCCACCCCCCGCTTTGCCTGCTTTTCCCATTGCTGCTTCCTCTCAGCTGTGCCGTAGAAGCTGTTTTTTATCTCCAAGCAGGGGATAAAAAATCAGCAAACTAATGTGCTGAAGCTGACCAGACTAAGGGCACTAGTCAGGTGATAGGCAGATTTTCCCCCCTATTTTCCTCCCCCAAAACTAAGCTGCGTTTTATATTCCGAAAAATACAGTATACATAATTTTAGTAACATCACTTTCTCTTAATATACAACAAATCATCTCTTCATACCATATCTCATTTGTAAACATCTCTTTAAATCCTTCTTGTTCAGTTCAGATCAGCAAAACTTTCATTAAGGGTTACCAGAGATAGTAACATATTCATTTTAACTTTCATCAAATAAACCAACTTTATATTCCTTCCTTCACTTCTTTTAATTTTTTGTTGTCTCTTCCCACAAATTCTTCAAAGTTTTAACAAGTCTTTTTTTTTTTTTTTTGTAAATCCAATATAAGAAAGTTATCCAGGACCCATTTTTTATTTTTATATCTCTTTTCATTATTAAGACATCATCTGGTTTCATTTATATATTCAGTACATCATCTTTTTCCATATTATTTTTATAGTCTATAACTTTTTAAAATCCATTTTCAGATCTGTCTCAGTCTTGTCCAGTCATGGCTTATTCCTCTTCCATAACATATTTTAAACATAATTTGTCTATAATGCTAGACTCTTAAAATTAACTTTGGGTGCATTGTTTACAAATATACTTCAGTATATCCAGTTTAAAATATTTTGCTCCATTAGTAAGTCAAATTTAAATGTTTTCCTTTCATTGTAATCTTTAGTTCCTTCTGGTTCCCTCTACTGTCCAACATTCAAAGTCCCATCCTATCATCTTTTTTAAAAAAATAATTCAAAGTAAAAGCATTTTCCCCTTGAGAAAGATTCTAATAATTAATTCCAATCTCTTATTTCAAATTCAGCTGGATCCTTGGTCCATGTATAAATTTCTATAATCAACATTCTAATCTCCCCTTAAACTTATATTTAAAACTTCCTTCATTAGACTGAAGGAAACTCACCTGATATTGTAAAACTTATTGATCCAAAGGTTCCCCATAGCAGAAAAGCAGTTAGGAAGCAGTGAACAAGCAAACCCAGTGTCTATAAAAGTGCTTACCAAGCTTTGAATAGGATGACTATTCCCTCATCTCCCAGAACCCTGCTGGAGACCACTATCTTGTTGTCTCCTCATGAGGAACAATTGTCTGGAGCACTTGTGGGTGATCTCAAGTCCTCTCCATGTCCAGAGAGGAATTACAAAAAGCTGGTCTACTTGCTGAATTTTCATTCCATCATGGTCATCATTTCCAGTTTGTCTTCAGTTTGCCATTTCATCCTTGGAAACCATAAGATTAAAATTTGGCAATGAGACAATATATTTCCAGCAGAAGGAAGAATTTCTCATTTTAGAAGCAATGAGCTTCTTCAGCCATGGTGGCAGATGTAGTTTTTATTGCCAGCTCCATCTAGAAGTTGAATTAAGATCAGTTCTTTAGATGGTCACATGGCCAATTTGGCATTTTCTTCATAGTTTGTTAGATAATAGCCATCTTTCAGTTTCAGTTTCCCATGAGCTTGAGTTAGGACTATGTTTTCTCCAGTGACTGATTCATATTGACCCTCCAGTGATGTAAGAAAATGAAGAACTCTCAAATACCACTACCTTTAATTTGTCTCTAGGGGAAAGCTTAGGAGCTCTCCTTCAAATATTCTCCTAGCCATTAATTTCTCAGAGAGTCTTCACCTATTTTGCATCTCATAGTGCAATAGAGGGGTAATAATTCTGACCTACTTTACAGGGTTGTGGTTAACGTTCCTGGCAGGGTAAAGATGAAACATCTTGAGCATAACAAATAAATATTAAAAATTAATATTAGCCATGCCTGCCCACTTAATAACTGCTTTTCAAAAATGCTATCAAAGCGAAAAGATGAGAGCCAGTTAAAAAAAAAAAAAAGCAAAAAGCTGGCAGTTGAGTATTGGATCACTGCACAGAAGGAAGAAATGAAGAGAGAGTTAAATTACTTATTTATTTACAGAAATATGTTTGCCAGTGAAGTGCCTTTCCCAAGCAGTGTATTGAGGACAGTTGTGCTAGTTGCACAGATACTTGTGGAAATAAATATCCTATATCCATAGTGAGGGCATATTTGGAGACTATTCAACTATTATTTTTATTTCTCCTCTTAGTAGTATGGCTGCTGCTGCTTCTCCTACCAGATTTTAGAGTTTGGTTAAATAACGTTATGCTAATAAAAGTACTTCAGATCCATGTGGACTAATAGTAACTTACTGGATATAGACATGTAGTTTTCTGGCAATAAATTAAAATGAGTTGCTGTTGTCTTCTTCTGGTTTTTGGCTTCATAGCATAGACTACAGCCTTGGCTATCCTGATGATTCTTCTATTCAAATGCTTACCATATCTAACCCCACATAGCTTTTTGAAATAGGTTAACTTATCAGTGTGCTAGTGACATCAAATTCCTAAACAGTTATGGGCTGGACAAAAGAAAAGAAATCTAGATAAGACAGAAATAATTCTAGTGGTGAGCTATAACTCTAGGACTGTGAATGTTCTGACCTGTTCTAGATAGTGGTCATACACTTTGACATCTTGAGATTAATTCTAGACTGTTCCCTTATCCTTCTACTCTGAAGCCAGAAGCACATTTTATCAACTTTAGCTGATACACCGGCTGCCTCCAATCCTAGTTAATAATGACCTAAAACCAGAGATTCATTTACTGATAACCTCCAGGTTTGATTTCAATTATGTCCTCTGTATACCTTTCAGAAATTTCAATACATGAAAATGCTGGACAGCTAGCTTGGTGTCTGAAATAATCCCTAACGACCATTTGACAGCCATTTTGAAATCCATAACTTGGCTATCAGTTTGTTTCCAGGTACAATATGAATGCTGCTTACTATTCTTAAAAGTCCTAAATGGCTTAGGCCCAGAACATCTAAAAGAGCCCTTTCTCCTTACGCTAACCACCCACTAAGATCCACCCAGGGAAGTTCACCTTCCAGTCAGTCCTGACTGGAGGGATATATGGGGTCAAGGCTTCCCTTTGATGATGATGCATCTGTGGAATCCATTCGCCAGTAGATATGTGCCCTTGAAGATGACTTTAAAAACACATCTTTGTCAATAGACCTACCTTCTTTAATTGTTCCATTTTTTAAACACTCTGACCAAAATGACAATATTTTTTTCTATTTATTTATTCATTCATTCAATTTCTATAGCTGCCCATCTCAATCAATGACTCTGGGCAGCTTACAAATCCAAAGGTATAAAAACAATTGAACAATAACAAACATTTTAAACAATAAAAAATAAATACACACGCCAGACAATTTTGTAAGATTTGACATTTTTAATATATTTTATCTAATTTAAAATTTTTACAAGCAGTCCTTATGCAACCATCATCAATACATGCCAGTTGGCAAGCATCTGAATTTTGATCATGTGACCATGGGGGAATGCTGCAATGGTTGTAAGTGTGAAAAACTGACATGAGTCTTTTTTCAGTGCTTTTGCA
This sequence comes from Pantherophis guttatus, assembly GCF_059756535.1. Taxonomy (NCBI): domain Eukaryota; kingdom Metazoa; phylum Chordata; class Lepidosauria; order Squamata; family Colubridae; genus Pantherophis; species Pantherophis guttatus. Next base: position 155,039,884 of record NC_142064.1, read on the forward strand.
ACTTCGAACAATCACTAAACCAGGGGTGGGCAACTGTGGCCCTTTTACAACCTGTGGACTTCAACTCCCAGAATTCCTGAGCCAGCTTGGCTATCTCAGGAATTCTGGGAGTTGAAGTCCATAGGTTGTAAAAGGGCTATAGTTGCCCACCCCTGCACTAAACGAACAGTTGTAAATCAAGAACTACCTGTACTTGGTTTTTGATATCCTACACATCATGAAGTGTGGCCCAAAAATCAAACCAAGGCATTAATTCATTTGTTGATTTTTTTAATGGATCCAAAATGCATTTTCAAATCACTGGCTCGGAAAAAAATGCAGAGTGAACTACTTTCTACATTAGGGATGGGAATGCCTTTGTGAGGGGTAGGTGTTAATTCGAGGTATAAGAAATGACACGTTTGAACTTTTCTGATTTTTTTTTACAGGTTTTAAATATAGTAGTTAAATCTATTTTATTGCTTTTGAGGCATGAACTTGGAAAGTTTGAGTGGTGGTCTAAAAAGGGATACAGCTGTCACCTGCACCTTGTCCTGCGAACTTCTCACTAATGCCTAAAGAGCGACAAAATCCTATTTTTACAATATGGAGAGGGCGTATAATACAGACCATCGGTCTCTGATATAAATCAATAATTGGAGGGATATATTAGCTGGAAATAATAAAAACTTGAGTGATGTCAAATCAGGGGTGAAATCCAGCAGGTTCTGAAAGGTTCTGGAGAACCGGTAGTGGAAATTTTGAGCAGTTTGGAGAAACAGCAGATACCACCTCTGACTGGCCCCGCCCCCATCTATTCTCTGCCTCCCGAGTCCCAGCTGATCGGGAGGAAATGGGAATTTTGCAGTATCCTTCCCCTGGAGTGGGGAGGGAATGGAGATTTTACAGTATCCTTCCCCTGGAGTGAGGTGGGAATGGAGATTTTGCAGTATCCTTCCCCGCCATGCCCAAGCCATGCCCACCAAGCCACACCATGCCCACCAAGCCATGCCCACAGAACCAGTAGTGAAAAAATTTGGATTTCACCACTATGTCAAATGGCACTGATGGCCACCCAGCTACTGGCACTTAAGTTGTTGCAAAAAAAGGAAAGAAAGACCCAAGGTTGAGTTTCTCTTTGGAGGATTTTACTCACATCCCTGGGTCATTTTCCTTGTAAGACCTCTCTGTATTTCACCTCTACTCCAAAGCATCTTCCATTGCCAGTACGGCTCGAGAATGGTGTCGTTCAATGGATTAAGCAAAGGACCTCAATTCTTTAAGCCGCTTTCTCCCCAAGCCATTATTATTATATTTTTTGGCACTCATGTGGCCTTCTAGATGCCTTGCCTCCTACAGTGATTTTGGACCCAGTTTCCCATGTGACTCAGAAATCTGGTAAACAGATCTGCTCCTCAGAGGGAAAGTGAAGGAAGGAAGAGGAAAATGATTTTCTGAAGAAGTCTCAGTCAGTGGAACTAGAAATCAGGGGCAGCTCTATCATTAATATTTGTGTCAGAGAGCAGCTTGGAAAAGTTAGCCAGGTGCTGGAATGCTCCCCTTGATACTATTTGCAAATGGAAGATACAGTGGACTCTCTGTCCTATAGTCAGTGCTGAAATAAAATCTAACCAATCAGCTTTGAGGCATAGAATGAAAGTGGGGAAAGCGGATTTATTTTGCCTTTTTAGACAGCAACATGTTTTGGGCTGGTCTTTGCACTTCCAAAGCCTATGTGCCTCACAAAGGGTTAAGAAGGAAGGCAAGCAAATGCATTTAAAATTGGCTGCAACCTAGCTAAGTGAAACAGAAACAGGTGTGCAATGAAAGAAAATGTGCCGGCAAGTCTATTTGTGCACATCCATTTAGGATGCTCAGCTGCTTGAAACAGGTGCACTCCTCAGGTAGATATGCCGTTTCGTCAAGCTTTGGGCTTCATTGCATAGCAACCTACCCCAAGGATTCTGTCCCCAAACTTTCAAATAAAAAGAAATTTATTTATTTATTTATTATTGTGCTTTATATGCCACCATTCTCCCGAGGGACTAGGGAATGAGCCTATATCAAGAACACTGGGGCAAATTCCAGAGTCAAATGGCAGAGTAGGGTGGCATTATATGGTGGCAAGAAGATGAGGGTGGCTGAAAGTAGGCCGAGTCTGGATTTCCTAATTCAGTAGCCCAAATGTTTGATTAAGGCCAGATCTGGAAGCCATTTGCAAAAGAAATAATTTTCACCTTGATACTCAGGTTCACATGTGATATCAAGGTTCATCCCAGTTTGGCTTTACAAAGAAAAGGGAGCTTTCATTTTTTTTAAATCAGCTTGTCTAAAGACATGCATCTTATTCTATTTTATACTCCAAAAGAATGGCTGGGATTTTGCCTCATCCAGAAATTAAACTTCTAGTGACCCATTTAATCTGCTGAAGTGAACCATCCTAGATCCAAGGGTTGATGCTTCCACCTGTGCACTAAAGACAAAAGGCGAGGGGGGGGGGGGAAGAGACAGTCCGGAACATCCTCTCGCCTCCTTGTGCTTAAACTTCAAAGCCCACAATTTGCAGCCAGGCAAACAAATTGGGAACACATTTGCAGGACATGAAGTTGCGTAAGATGGATGGTAAGCAATCAGGGCTTGGCCTGCTGGTTTTGATCAACCAGAACTGAAGCCTCAAATTGCAGCTGTTTCTGGCGGACCTCTTTTGGTGGAGCTGCAATGAAAGGCACTAAGTTGTTTTTCTACTGGGTGCCTCTAGATATCATCCCCAACTGTAGCTGGAAATAGGTTAGCTGTGGTGGTTTTTCCCAAAGGGAGGGACCATTTCAAGGATGGGAACCTTTGCTTCTTAGAGAAAAAGAGCAGAGTTGTTATTTTGTTTCAAAAGCCTGCCAAACCTGTTTAACCAGAAGATGGGGTAACTATGGGTGGGCGTGTATGTCTACATGCAGGGTTATGGGCCATGGATATTCAGACCTCTGTCAATAGCTTTTTTTCTGCTAAAAATGCCAATAGCGTTTGCTGTGAAGTTTCTATCATAGCCAAACAAATTATATAAAGTACAGTGTGTTTAGGCAAATAAAATTTAAGTACATTCCCTTGCAAGTTTAAAATAATATCGCATGTGTTCTTCCTTTGCTGTGGTGGCACCATATCTTCCATGGTTTTCTTTCTCCAAGCATTTTCAATGACTTTTTGCCTTAACCCAGAAATTCTCTAACTATGTGTTGGAAACCTTCAGGGAGTCACAAACAGCTGAGAAGGAAGTCCTGTTTTCGAAATGACAACTTTGGAGTATTACTAACTTCAGTGAAACCACTAGTTTATTGGGTGAGAGGGAGTATAGACATATGGATGCACCAGTTTATGTTGCAACAGAATCAGAATTTAAGAAAGGCAGCATTAACATTATTAGAAAGCTAGTCTAAAAATATTCATTAGAAGTTAAGCCCCATTGACTTACATAGCGAGTATGAATAATTTCTCCAATCTGCCCTTCCATGCACTCCTCTGATTGTAACACACCTCTCAAGTACCTATGTGCAACTTTCTTTAGCTGGAGAACACCACTGATGGGAAGATGACTCCCAGTTTACAGGTGGGAAACTTTTGAGATAATTTAGGAGCATTCAGGAAAGGAATAAATAAAATAGGATTTACATCAAAGCCTATTCAGAACAAGAGCACTACTGTATTCCCTGCTCATTGGAAAGGCATTGCTTCTATAGGACAAGAATTGGGAACCTATTTGAACCAAGGATCAGATTTACTGCAGGAATCTTTGAACTGCATGCTTTTGAGCGAGTTGGGCCACAGTTCGAAACAGTCATGGGTACCACTATTGTGTGGTTGCCTCTGCCTTTTCCAACAGTCACATGTACATTCTTCATTCATTCAACCACATACACTGGAAGTAGTTATTAAATTTGATTAAGGAGACTATTTTAAAACTTGATTGCCGAATAAAGAGGTAGCTTTTTGAGGGGCATCCTAGCATTAGAAACTGGAAGGTTTTTGCTACATGATCACTCTGGATGCCCTGAAATCTACTTTGTGGATGTTCTCAAATTAATCAATTTAATAATTCATTAAATAATTTTTAAAAATGCCCATGTAAAGACAAGTCTCATAATGCCTCAACTGTATCTATGCATCACAATAAAATCATAATTATATCCTAGTGGAATTTGGTGTACACATTCATGATAAAATTTTGCGCTTCAAGCAACAAACTAAAATAGTAGAGCTAGGAGAATCAAATACTGGGTAGGAAAGATGTAGAGTATCATACAGCATTTTACCTTAAAAAAGATACTGTGCAATATAGTATATGTGTATAATTCAAGTCTGTTTCAGAAGTTTAAACATCTGGCTATCCCACATAATTTTCCAATACTCAAAACAAATTAATTTAAATATAAAAATAATAAAGGCAAGGTAAAAAAAAAAACCAAATATGCCCTGAGCCTGAGGAAGCAGAATAACACTGCATGTATTTAGGATAGACTTAGAAGTTGTATATTCAAAGAAGAACTGTGAAAACCTGGAGAACCAAGAGCCAATTACAACTGTTAATGCTAATCTCAAAATGAAATTATTCAAATTAATCAAGCCGACTTATAACTGGGGGGGGGGGAAGGGAGAGAGAGACAACAAGTCTTTACAATGAAAAAATTGTATTTATTTTTATTAACCAGGAAAGTAGCAGTCTCTTTTACTTCTTCTTCAAACCATATCAAGAAAGAAAGGGCATGGTCTTAAGAGATTGGGGAGCAAAGGAACTTTACAACTCTCTTCACATTGAAGATATATGTAAAAAGTGGCAGATTTCTTTTAAAAGGCAGCGTTTCTTTGTATGTTTAGAACTGGCGCCTCACCTCAGGATGTGTCCTAAGTGGTGGTGGAAGGAGGCGGGGTTGGGTTTTTTGTTTGGCCAGAGGAAAGCTAGGAAAGCTGACTGAAGCGGTGGTCTTCTGCTGGCCTAGCCAATAAAACCTCTTGGGCTTTCCCCTCTCCTACACACAAGAGTGGACCTACGTTGGCTAAGTCTTGAGACCTTCTTCCTCCTGTCGCGTTAAGAAACAGCAGCAGGAGCCTGTAACTCCTTGAGGGAGGTTGGAACCTTGGGGCCTCAGTGGATTGACCAGTTTTTGTTTTTTTAAGCTTTTGTATGGGTGTCTGTCTGTGCGCGGGCAGAATCTAAAAGACACACTTTTGGGAGCAGCACAGGAGGAAAAGGATCAGCAAAGAGTTCTTGGAAGACCATGAATAGGCAACTCAGCGGACATTCAGGATCCCTTCAGGTTTCAGCAGAATCTGGAGCCCATCCACCTTCCTTCCTGACTTCATTCAGTAGGACTACAGGGCAGGCAGACAACTGATAGGACTCTCCAGTGAGGGAGCTTAACAGCATCTCTCCAGTGCAAATCTCCCAGGAACTCTCTCCTGGTTCTGTGCTCCCCTCCCTTCTCCCCTTCCCTTCCCTCCCACCCCAGCTTCAATTCCACTTTGTGTATTGCACAGAGCTCAGCATCAGCATGAATCAGTTAACTGCAAACTGCAAAAAGGGGGATGGTGCATAGATGTGAACTTTCCTGCATACATGTGAACTTTGATCTGCAAATTCTTAGCAAAGTTGCAATTCTTCTCTATAAACACACCGCACACATGCATGTTCCTGTACCAAAATGTCCCCCACTAAGGTTATTTATTGCAGTGTTATCAAATTAATAAAAATCCTATCCCCCCCCCCCCACACACACACAAAAGAGCCATCCGGGCAACATTTTAAGATTTTAATCGTCTATAGAAGCCAAACGGTGGGAAATTGGGAAATAAAGGCAGTTTCACTGGCGCTCCAAATTGCAGAAGACGACGAGGTGGAAGCATTCTTGTTTTGCGTGACCTCAAATCACGCGGGTTGCCCCTTGGCAGTCACGGAGAATAACATCGCGCCTGAGTTTTGCTTTTCAGTAAACGGCAGAGTTCTTACGACTAACTTTCTACGAAGTGTTTAGGAGCTGCGCTTTGTGACGGGTGAAATTTAGCGCGCCTCAAAAAAAAAAGAAAAAAAAATCGGTGTTCAGTTCGTTCACCTCAACAGGGGCATAAACCTGCTTCAGTCGGTACTTCGCCTGTATCGGGGAAGGGAAGGGCGAGAGCGCAGCTCAACCGAGAGCAAAAAAGCGCGCGGGGTCAGACGCAGAAGCACGAAGGCCTTGTGCCTGGCCAGGCGGGGCGTTTTCTCCGAGAAGACGCCAGTTTCTTTCCAGTTCAGGCGCGGCGGAGATCCCTTCCGCCTCTCCTTTGCCAGCCGCGGGGATCCTTTGCAGGCGAAGCGTCCGGCGAGGCTCGGGCTTCTCAGGCACTCGTCGCTGCCTCCGGGCTACACATCACAGACCTGGCGGGCGTCCCTCGGCTGGCTCGTCGCTCAAGCAGACAATGCTCCGCTCTCCCGCGGCGGTCGCGACGGCGGAGGTCAGGCGCGCCCGAAGCCTGGCAAGGCAGCGGCGGCAGCGACCCGGACGAGCCCTCGAGGGGCGCGGCGGGAAAAAGCCCTGCAGCTCCAGACGGCGAAGTCGGACTGAGTCGGCGCGCTGAGCCCAGCGGGAAAAGGGAGGGAGGGCGGGTGCTGGCCGTTAGACTAAAGCTCCCCACCTCCTCCAGGAAAGCAGGTTGCCTCCGCGGCTTCCTTTGGGGGCTTCTCGGAAGCATCTGGCCGGCTACCGTTGGAAACAGGCTGCTGGGCTGCAGGGCCTTTCGGGGGGAGGCGGGAAGGCAGCTGGGGAGAGCGGTTTCCTTCCTAGGGGGAGCGGCACTTCGGCGAGGTCAGCGTTGCGCTCAGCGCTGCTTCCACTCTGCAGTTTCTGTCCTTACAGCCGAGACGGAGCCAAGCGAAAGGGACTCGAAAACCTTTCCTTTACTTCCTCCGATCCCGAACCTTTCTTTACAAAGGAGGAGGGAGGGAAATTGTGTGTGTGTGTGTGAGAGAGAGAGAGGGGGGAGGGAGAGAAGGAGGGAGGAGGGAAAAGTGCAACAAATCTGTCGGCCTCGTGGTACTTGGCCTAGCCCTAGCGGTTCTCTGTGCGCTCGGAAAAGAAAGATGCGGGCCGTGGGGCAAGATTTGTACCAAATCTTTGTGCAAAAGGCACTTAAAAACCCGTACCAAATGATTTTGTTCCCATTAATTCGGGCGAGAGTGTTTCAGACATTGCTCTTAAAAATCCACTGAGTTGCAAAGGTATTCCAACTTGCACTTTTTTCAACTGGATTTTGTTTTGTTTTTTAAGAATTTCTCCGTCCTCTTCACTATTTTAAGTGTCTTTTTTTCGACGAAAGATTAGAAAATCCACACAACCGTGCAAATAACGTTAGTTGAAACACTAGACCGGTCTTTTTTGAAAATTCCCAGGCCTGGAGGTTATCCCGCCTTCCGGCCGAGTTGTAGTGGAAACGGAGAGGCGCCAAAATAACGCTGTTTGCTGGGTTTTCCTCGGATTCTTTTTTAAAAGGTCTTTCCGTCTGGGAAAACGTAAATGAGGCGTGGAGAGAACGGTTCTTTTCTGCACGCTTCTACTATGAAAAATAGAAACGGGCACCTCCTGTAACTGCTATTTTCGAAAACTAAGGACAATGACTTTTTACAAAAAGGCTTTCTGGCTTTCCTAATAGGCACTGTGCTTCCACGCCGTTTAAAATGGGATTGCCACCTTCCACGTCTCTTTAAAAGAGGGAAATTAAAGACTAGGCTATCCACTAAATTTCGCCCGCCAGAATGGAGCGCTGGGCAGCGGCTGGGCAGTTTCACGACCCACTCAGAAAAGTCCAGGTTAATTTCACTCCACCCGCCTGGATTCAGCTGAAAGTGTCTCGCCCGCTCCGCCGCCTTTGGAGCGGGCTGCGTCCTGAGGACACGGGCCCTTCGAGTTCTCTTCCCCACCTCCACCTCCGTCTATTTTTCTTACTTTAAAAATTATATATCTTCATGTCACAACCGTTTTCCCTTTAAAAGCACAAACATCCAATTTGGCTCTGTAATAAAATCAGCCGGAGATCCTTAAACGCTACCATTCCGCTGAATTAAGTTGTGAAATCTAATCTATTATATCCATAAAGGAGAATGCTTTCATTGTAAATTCAGGTTATAAAGAAAAACTCTACCTGAAGCAGTCGAGTCTTCCACCCCCACCACTGCCGAATCCCCCCTCCCTGTTCGTATTTGTTACTGGATGGCTTATCAAATTACTTAAAAACGCCAGCCTCCCTTTTCCCCCCATATCTCATTGGAACCAAAATTAAATGTGGCAAGACGTCTCTTTTAACAGCATGAAAAGGTCATAAACTGGGAACAATAACACGAGAAAACATAAGATACGAAATTATTCCAGCCTCTCACAAACGATGTTCTGTGATTAATTTGGAACTCAGCTTTCCAATATCTCAGCATTCATTTAGTCAGTCAGTCATATATACACACACACACACTTGCAAAAGGGCTGGAATATATGGATCTTCACCCACAACAAAGGTGCAAATAATTTTCCGGACCTAAGAATGTGGTGAAACCGCATGCCGATGTTAAGTGTGGCTACCAATTGAGCTTCGGGACTTGAGATAAAAAAGGGGACCAATTAAAAAAAGGACTCCTGAAAATAAAAATATCTTGCAATTCTGAAAGCCTAAAAAGAACCAGTGAATATATAAAATAATGGGGGGGGGGGAGAGAAAGGAGGCAGAGGAGACGAGAAACACCCCCCCCCCAATATTTGAATAGACAAAAAAGAATTCCAATTTGGGACCAGGCTTTTTTTAATAAATTTCTGGAAAAAACAACACCCAAACACATCCATAGTTAATATCGCTCAAAAGAAATTTAGAAATACAGAAATTTACAACACAGAAGAAAAGAACCCTGTCTGGAAGCTCCAGATCAAGGCATAAGCGCAAAAAATTATTATATAGCAGATCCGAAGTTTCTCTCTGGAGGTTGGGGGGGGGGGGGGGTTGGTGTCTGTTGGATGTAGCTTTTGTCAGATCTTGGGAGATTTATTAATGTGTGGCTAATGTCCCCAGTGTTTTATCCTCCTAAAGCCCTACCCTATTTCCTAGTCTAATCTTTTATTTTCATCTAATTATTTTTTGCACTGCTACTTCCAACAACTCATGCCTTAAGAAAGAGTGAGGCAGAGAGAGAACGAAGGGGGGGGGAATGGACAGGAAGGCAATCACAACTCATCTTAACATTGAAGATGTCTTAACACTCAGTTACAGAAATCTAACCTAACACCCAGTTGCAGAAATCTAATCAGGCTTCTGGAAACAAATCCTGGCCATATATAACTGGGCTAAAAAAAGGAAGATCATCAAAATAAATTTAAATACAGACGGGTAAATTTAAATAGATGGTGGTGGGAGAAGCAAGATCCTGAGCCCAGGATAGGATAGGCAACATTAGCCACAGTCAGGAAAATACATAAAAAGAAAAGCACTTATTAGCTAAGGGCAGGCAGCAAAATCTCGATTTCCTAAAGAATAATATCAGTACAAAAACTTCGCAAAATAATTACATGGACTGATAAATGGAAAGCAGGGACTGGCACAAAGAAAAGGGAGGATGGTACAGAAACACCTTTTCTTAATTCAAGACAAATGTGAAACAAGGAAGAGTTCGTAATCATGCATGATTCTGAAGAGGAAGGACAAAGTTCCAACCACACACAACCGAAAGCAATATTTTATATGTATTTCCCTCAGTTAAAAGCACCCAGAAAATGTGTTACTTTTCAGGGGGAAATAAAAGGGCGGGAGCCACAGAGCCATCATTTGAACAAAACAAAGCAAAGAACGGTTAGCTTCATTTGCATTCTGGGTCTAAAATATAGAGTGGGAAAGTAGGATTTTTTTTAAAAAAAATCTACAATCTCATCTTAAAACTGGAAGCAAATTCCACTCAAGTTTTTAACTGGTTTTATCTCCCTCACTGGATTCTTTACATGCCCTATTCCTGAGGATCAATTCTTATTGAATGGGGGTGGGGGCATTATGAGGGAGGGTTCCCCCACCAGAAACTGTTTAGAATTGAAACTGCAGCTCTTAAATATATATTTTTAAATTCAGGAAGGAATGAAAACCAATAAACATAAAATAAAATAATAATTACTTGCTTGCAAATTTTCAAACATTACACAGTTGAAACAAAACAAAAATCCCACTCTTACAGTTTTGTATTTAAAATGGGGTTTTAGTCTGGATAAAGAAGAATAATCTGAACATGGCCCAGTCAATTCTGGTGCAATAAAATATTTTTATTTTAACATGTTTAGCTAATACAGTGTTATAATTGAATTTTTTTTATTTTGTGATAATGTACATTTTAGTAGACTGCCTGTTTTCAATTTACAAACACTGAAGAATTCTAGTAACATTAAGTATTGGTGAATTTCAAATTGAAATACACTTGAGCAGATTTTTCCTTGCCATTAGGAAAGACTATCCCTTGAAAACATCCGAAAAGGAAAACAGAAAGATAGGCTGAAATATCTGAAAATTGTGTTGCTATTGCTGGCCATACAATTATTTTTATTCAAAAAAATCTGGAAACCAACTGCTGGCAGTTTCCAGAGACAAAAAGTGAGCATGAATGAATGCACTGCATATAAAGCCCAACTATTCTGAAAGTCTTTTTTTTAAAAGGAATATCTACACAATATTTATTGTCTTTCAACTCACTTATTACCAAGACTAAAAAAATAACTAATAGTCTAACAGAAAGTTATATCCCTTTCCCGGGCAATGTACTTTCATTTAAATTTAAGGAATCTCTAGGCTATCTAGAATGCCAGTCTCTCATTAAATTGCTTCTGTACAATTTAAAGAAACTGGTTTTATATTTAATACATTAATAACCTGAGCCTATTTACAGATCTATTTGCATTAAACCTCCGCCTTGCAAATATTTTTGCTTTTGTTAATCACACAGGCAACCTTTACTCTTGTTTTTATTTTAATCATTTGTAAGGGAAAGTGGGGGAAATTAGTAGATCAAAATGTCGACTCTCATCTAAACGTTACAATTTTATATCTTGTTAGGGTAACCAGCAATGCAGAAACTGAAAATATGGTTCAAAATTTGATCAGGCAACATTCCAAAACCAGCATTTAGGGATTTCTTATAACTAGGTAGATACTGACATATACACATATAATATCCAGATATGGATAGCAAAAAAATCCTATTCTAAGCCAATCTTTTACAATGTTGTCAAGAGTTTTTAAAAACGGTCAAAAATATTTTCGATCGCCAGCCTCAAAAAATTTTAAATTCTGGTTACCGATGCCTGCTACCTTCTTGCAATGTTAATTGGCTCGATTTTGCATTTGAATATAATCCTAAATATCGCGGCGGGATTAGAAAATACTGTATCGTTTTGCCTTATGGCCATATCGCTTCACAGTATTAAAATCTTGGGTAAAAAACTTAAAAGTTTGGAGCCCTCAACTTTGCTTCTTTGAAAATATTTTTTTCCCCAATTAAATGGATATTAAGGGTGTGGATGATTACAGGATAGAGAGAAAGATATATATATATATATATATATATATAAAAACCCACGTACCTGCAAATCCAGAGCGCCAGGCCCGTTTCTCCCCCCGCCCCCTCCAAGAGCTATTAACACAAAGAGGTTCGGGAAAGGCGGGGTGAAATCTGCACGAGGTGGGGGCGGTCACCTACCCTTTCCCCACCCGCCCTGCCCCGAGAAAACATGCAAATGCAGCGCGGATTCGCTCCGCAACCTTCGAGCAGGAAGGGCTGCTTTTCTCGTTGGGGTATAGCCTCCGGCTAAAATATTCTGCAGCTCCAGCTGGGAGTGGTGAGAGCCGAATTGGAAGCCGCGCGGATAATTAGATCTGATCCGACCCTCTCCCTTCCCATCACCACGTGTTCGTGCAGACCCCCCTCCCCGCCCTCGCCTTCGTACATCCGGGTATGCCAGCCTTTCAAGCGAGGGGGCGGCCGCAGGATCGAAGAATGGATCGTTTCGGTTAATTCCTCCGATCCTCAATCGCGGAGCTGCTCTCGAGCAGTCCAAGCAGCAGCGCGCCTAAATCGGTCCTAACCCCAATGGGCGGCAGAGCCGATTTCCTTTTGGAGGGGGTGGGGGGGTGGGGGAGAAGGTGCAGGTTTCCACCGAAAACTGCAAGCCGAGAAAGGGTTCCCCAAAGCGGTTTCTCCTGCTCTTTTAAAGCGGCCCTTCGGTCTTAGAAAGGGACGATTCCTCCTCGCCTCTCCGAAGCGTCGCGATTCCTCCCGAGCTCCCTCGCGTCCTCGTCCCAAAGCAAAAAGTTCTTCGGAGCAGCCGATCCCGGCCAGCTTTTCCTCCGCCTGTGCCTCGCGACGCTTCCCCATCCTCTCGTCCACGACTTCTTTTCTCCGTTGGAGAACGGAAGAAGCCCCCTTCGCCTTCCCTCCTCCCTTCCCCCTTCACGGTCTTTTTTCGCCTCCGTCCTCGGCGGCTTGCATCGCCAACTGCAGAGCTCCTCCGGATCCACGCCGGCTTCTTCAGGGCAAAAGGAGGGGAATTATCTTTCGACTATGTGCATATAATGGATCATAATAAATAATGATCCGCATTGAACGCTGCCCGAGAGCCTTGGCGGCCCGTCTCTGCTTCGGGTCTCACCCCCAGGGACAACGAAACGAGAGAAGCAGCCACAGATCTGCGGGAAGGAGCGCCCGGGGCAGGCGGGAGAGGGAGGGAAAGGAGGGAGATCCAGAGGAAGGGAGGGGGGGGAGCTTTGCTGGAAACTGCCTCCTGAACCTGCCCTTCCCCCTTGCTGGAGGTTTAATCAATGGGGACGCTGCCGCAGTTCTCTTAAGGCGGGACGGCTTCACTCAGGTCCGCAATTCCATGCCGGCCAGCTGGAACTCGCGCGGCGCGGGTTCTTCTTTGCCCTGTCGGAGAAGCCGGCTCGGGACTCCTCGGCGCTTCTTCCACCGCAATGCCGAACCTCGGGCTCAGAGTCCGGAACGCGCGTCCACCTTAAATCCCCGCCGCCGCGCTTTTCTCACCCATTCCGGCGCTGGGCCAATCAGGGAGACGTTTCGCCTCCCTTGAATGACTCGCTCTTTGTTTGCGGAGGGAGGATCGAAGGGGAGGCCCGGCGGCTGAGCCAATCAGCGATCAGCCCTGCCTGAGTGTGAGTGCTCTGAAATTCCACTTTGCGCTCGGGGATGCCCTTACTAGCCCGGCTGAAATCTGCCGCGCTTTGCTTATTTATATTGGCTTTTCAAACTCAACTCATCTACGGAGATATCAGTCTGTCTGTCTAGACCAGGGCAATAATGTTTGAACAGATCTTGCGATCTGTGAGCGTTTCAAGGGGAAGCGTATGATTGATACTTCAAATGCGTCTCTTAAAAGAGGTCACACCGCCGGGTTACAAAAGTAATGGGGTGGGGGGGGGGAATCGGCGCTCCTTTGGAGCCGCTCTCCCCAGCGCGACCTTCCAGCCCTTCATGAAGCCCTCCGGATGGATCAAAGCGGAGAAAACAGGAGCGCTGGCTTTTTGCTTTGATGGGTCAAATACAGATCAAGCAAGTTCCCCAACATTATTAGTTAAGGACTGGGTAATATTTCCAATTTAATCTATCATCTTATTCTATGAGTGGTGTGTTTTAAGAAAAACAGCATGGTTCTGCAACCCCTTAATAGTTTTAAATATAGCAGTTTCTTAAACAGTGACATACTGTTAATGCTTGCTCAGAAGTAGATCTGATTGGTTCCAATGGGAATTATTCCCTGCCTTTGTTGGAAGGAAAAAGAAGCCTTTCCCTTTAAGGATTGTTGGAAGACAGAGCTTTCCCTTCTTGAATTCAAAACTCCCGGCTGGGAGATAACTTCGAAATGATTGGAGGTCAGCTGCTTGAGAGTAGAATTAAGTTTATTGTTTATAGGAACGCAGGCAAGAAACAAATACAAGCACAGCATTCCGAGGCTAGCCTGTTTGAACTGTAAGAATAACCCTTTTTTATATCCTAAAACGTCTTTTGATTTTCTATGTGACCCTTTAAAGTCTTTTGAAATTCTTTTGATTTGGGGTGTGAATCCTTTGATTTGTGTGTGTGATTGTTTTATGGTGTTTAAATGCTGTTTTTTTGTGATTGGGTACTTCCGTCCTGGATCTGGCAAATAAGTAATTGTTTTATAGTCCAATCTCTGTTTTTCCTTAGCCCTTTGTAGTTGTTCGTTCCCTATAATTAATCAGTTTGCTATTACTGTGTTTTAGTGAATATCTCTTCTCATGTGTTTAAAATTCTAATTACTTTGGCTTGATTTCTTTTTGGGTGTTTGCTTTTTTCTGTGTCCCATACCTGTTTGGATGTTGCAGGCCCCTGTACTTTTGTCCTTCCTTTGTTGTGGAAAATAGGGTGGCTTCAGCTTCTTAATGGCCCATTGACAAAGGTGGGGGCTGAAACTTCTGCCTGAGTTTTTGCTAATTTTCTTTTATGGGAATTTTCCTGCTCTTTTAATATTTTTTAAGTTTCTTTTCCTTTTTCTAGGAGAAGAGTGAATCATATCTTCTAACACCTTAATCAGTGAAAACAAGAAGCATCAAAATAAGATATTTTGAATAAAATTGCTGAGAATTCCTCTCTTACAAACAATAACAAAGTTGGAAGGGATCTTGGAGGACTTGCCTGACTAGGTGGCTAAGACTAAGCTTGTCGATCAGAAAGGTCAGCAGTTTGGTGGTTCGAATCTCTAGTACAGGCCTCCTGCATGAGCAGGGGGTTGGACTAGATGACCTCCCAGGTCCCTTCCAACTCTGTTACTGTTATGGTTATGACTTACAATCCAACCCCCTGCTCAAACAAGAGTATAGTATAGACCCTACAAGTGGTTGTCCAGTCTCTTCTTAAAAACCTCCAGTGACTAAAACTTTTTAAAAGCATCTGAATAAAAGTATATAATTTTATTTCCTGTGATAAGCAAAATAACAAGAAGTGAATACTTCTTGCTTTTTATGTTCATGCTATGACATTTTAAAAACAAGAAACGGATTAATAGATGATATATAGCTATATATCTTGCAAAATTCAAGGAAACAGTATTGCAGTAATTCTGCTTCACATTCAGTAAATCTATCACAGGAAACCTGAGCATATTTATTGAGAAGTAAATCCCATTAAGTCCTACAGAACATGACTTCCACTAATTAAACAGTAAGCTGAACTGGTTTCACTAGCACTTGCTTCTAAATAAGGATTCATGGGACTGGAACTTGAATTAATTTAGGGCAGCCTTATCAGAAAGAAGCCTTTAAAGAAGTGACAGCATCTTGTCAACTTTTCTGGAGCTGAGCAGGGTGATCAGTATACAAATGGAAGACTATTTTGGCAATCCCAGGACTTCTGGCTCGATGCAATTTAAAAGGGCAACAGTAAGCTACTTCCATATTGCTCTCAAGAAAAGAGTGTGGTTGTATCCATTAAGCAAATGACAAGCTCAACGGCTCTTTCCCCCAAAAAAAAGCAGCTTGACTGTCATTTCTGTTTTCTATAGCTAGTAAACCACTGCTTCTGTGATAAGGTGTTATTTGGGGCCTCTGTTTCTACATTCTATGTGAACCTCAAAAATGCCCAAGGAAGAAAGCCATAGTACAGATAGTGCTTGATATATGATCAGAATTGAGCCCAAAATTTCCATTGCCAAGCAAAACAGCTTTTAAGTGAGTTTTGCCCTATTTTACGACCTTTCTTGCCACAGTTGTTAAGTGAATCACTGCAGTTGTTAAGTTAGTAACCCAGTTAAGTGAATCTGGTTTCCCCATTGACTTTGCCTGTCAGAAGGCCACAAAAGGTGATCCCGTGATCCTGGGACACTGTGACTGTCATAAATATAAGCCAGTTGCCAAGCATCCAAATTTTGATCACGAGACCATCAGGATGTGCAACAGTCATAAGTGTGACAAACAGTCATAAGTCTTTTTTTTTCCAGTGCTGCTGTAACTTTGAGCAGTCACTAAATGAATGGTTGTAAGTTAAGAAATACTGGTATACCTTGCTACAAACACAAGGCCATAAACCAAGCACTTGGCAATAGGCTGACTTTGGACCACATGGGAGCTGCTGAATCAATACTGTCTAGAACCTATCTGACATTTAGATGCTGTTTTCAGCCAGTTCCACATAAAAGGAAGGACAGGGGAAAGGTTGCAGTTTGATTCCAACTCATCTTGGAATATACCTGCCTGGAGACAAAGGGAGTCGATCATGTTCCTTCAAAAGCAAAGGGCTCTGTTCAGATTCCAGACTTTACACTTTCCTGGAAGTAACACCCACTAAATTCAATTTAGTAAAAAATGTGAAGGATTGCCTGACACTTTTGATCATCTTATCAGATGTCATGGAGAGGATGATGTATATTCGGATCCCAAACTGCTTATAGTGCAATTAACAACAGAGTGGGATGACAGGAGGAAGGAGACCAAGTATACGGAAGTATTCCAAGGAATCCACAGTTAATCAGTCTGAGTTTTCCTCTTTAATTATCCCCAGAAGGCCTGAAGCTGGCTGTCCAGCCTTGTGAAGACCTACTTCCTGTACACATGCTTCAGAATGGCAAAGAGAGCAAAGCTTGATGCTGTCAACAGAGTGATATTGACTTAGCATTGCCATTCTTAGGTCCATGTTACGATTACCTTTGCACATGTTTTCTTGGGGTGCTCATTCAGAGTTCCCCCAGGGGTTGGGTAGTTTGGAGTTCACCCTTGAAGCAGATCTGAGCCACCCGATGTGGGGAAGTCAGCCATAAATTTCAGAAAGCATTTGTTCCAACTATTTACAGCAGAAGGAAATTGGGTCACTGGCACCGTTATCCCTGGATTGTGTTAATCTAGAGCTCAAGCCCTCCTCTTCCCCTCACCCCCAGCCTGATGTGTTGGACTTCAACTTCCATAATTCTGGGATGAAATAACACCAATAGGATGATCAGATTGAGATTCATCTGGACAGCTTTAAGAGTAGTTAGAGAGCTGCAGCCAGGCAAGGCACTGTGGCTTGTCTTGGAGGAGTATCTTGAATATCATTAAGGAGCAGCAAATATTCAGTGTCTATGTTTTATTTTATACTAGTGGGAATGGTGATTAGGATTTTCTGCCTCCGGCACCAGAACGTCTTAAGCTGTCTTTGGCTATACTTGTTCAACATCTGCTGTTGGGTGTATCATTACTGTCTATATGTACAGCTATATACACAAAACGTATCATTGGCTATACATTCTGCAATCCACACAGCAGCTGCCTCTTATTTTAGAAATTAAGCACTGGAAGCACCAGAAGTGGCAAAACAATTCCAGACAGTTTGTCACTTTGGAGATTAGCTATTGGCTGGGTGTTTCCTAAGTATTTAAATATTTCCTCAGGTTTGTACAGGGCTGCTGGCTAAATATTTGATACTCGTTCTTTGGAATTAGAAGTATTTTCCCACCCCTGGAAAAATGTGGTGTCCCTTCATTCTAAAACACACCATTTAAAATCTATAGATCGTGTATCTAAACTAATGTAGATGTTCCCCGGATGTGGCAAAAGATGTCAAATCATTAAATCTCTTGCAGCCCAATCATGAGCAACAAATGCATTATGGCATAAGCATTAATATACCACAGACCACTTCATCAGACGAGTGAAGTCATAGACGGTAACAATTGCCTTCTTGAGAGTGGACATTCTTCAAATAATTATTAAGGGTGATACAGATCAAGCTGTACCAAACTACAGCTCTGCGATTTTTTTTTCCAAGCTCGTGTAATTCGATAGAAAATAAATTGCTTTAAAAATAAAAGAGAAAGACGAAAAACCAGTGACATCCTCATGGGTAGGATATAAGATTATTGCATTTATTCTGCTTACAAAGTGTCCGGGTTTTGTGTAAATATCCTGTTTTTCATCCCACAATCAACTCTTCAGTGGTTTGCAGCCTCTCTGGCTTTCCAGGTTCCATCTGGATCTCTAGAAAAGGCTTTTCAAGGAGAAACTACATGAGCCTTTTGGAAATTAGGGGACAGTCAGGTGTCTGCAAGATGATGAACAGATGCATAATAAGGTGGGGAGGGACCAATATCTAATAGCAGCAACCAATAATGCATGTAGTCCTCAACTGACAATCATTTGTTTAGTGACCATTTAAAGTCACAACGGCATTGGAAAAAAGTGACTTATGACCATTTTTCACGCTTACAGCCATTGCAGCATCGCCATGGCCACACAATCAAAAACTGTGTGCTTGACAACAGGCAGTTGCACTGTCCCAAGGTCATGCGATCACCATTTGTATCTTTCCCAGTTGACAAAGACAATGGAGGAACCCAGATTCACTTAACAAATGTATAATTTACTTAACAACTGCAGGGTTTTACTTAACGACTGTGGCAAATGGGTCATAAAATAAGGCACATCCCGCTTAACAACTGTTTTGCTTAGCCATGGAAAATTTGGGCTCAATTGTGGTCGTAAGTCGAGGACTATCTGTACAACAGTTTGTTTTAACAATAAACTAACCACAAAAACTGCATTTAAAAAAAATCTTTTAAAAATCTAAATCACTCTGAAGATATAGAAAATGGAGAAAACATTTGGCAATTTTTAGTACAACCAAATTCTGGTGAAGGCTCTTTTCTCACAAGCATTTTCTAAAATCACCAAACTATCATTGAAGGATATCAAATCTCATTTCTGATGTCAGCACAAGGAATGGTTGGATGATGCTAGAAGGTCCTGTAAGTTATTAGGGAGATACTGTTTAATATACTTAGAATCATTGGACTGGAAGGGACCTTGAAGGTCTTCTAGTTCAACAATCAAATTGTTTTCCAATCTTTTCTTGAAAGCCTCCAGCAATGGATCTTCCACAACTCCAGGAGGCAAGCTGTTCCATTACTTAATAGTTCTTACTGTCAGGAAATTCTTATTATCATGTTGAATCTGCCTCTGGCAAATTCTACCCATTGTTTCTTGCCCTACCCTCAGGTGCCACGGAGAATAAAAGGATGCCTTCGATGCCTTCTCCCTTGCCGGCAGCCCTTCAAGTATTGGAAAACTGCTGTCATATCATCCCTCAGTCTTCTCTTCCTTAAGCTAAGCATATGTAGTTCTTTAACCGTTCTTCATAGGATTTAGCCTTCAGTCCTCTAATCATCTTTGTTGCTCTTCTCTTCACTCTTTCTAGGACCTCGGCATCTTCTTTGTATTGTGGTAAGCAGAACTGGATGCAGTATTCCACATGTGGCCTCAGTGATACAATATAAAGCATTACTATAACTTCCCATGATCTTGATGCGATCCTCTGTTGATACAACATGTGTTGGTGTTTTTGACAGCTGCAGCACACTTGCTGTCTCATATCTAAGTGGTAGTCCACCAGGATGCCTAGATCCCCCTCAAGTACTACTGTTGAGCCAGGTATTCCCTATCCTTCCTTTATGTATTTGGTTTTTCTGGCATAAGTGTAAAAACCTTACTTTTCTCTCCACTGAACTGCATCTTGTTGGATGGGGCCCAATGCTCAACTCTTGAGTGCCCCTTCGATCTTCTCATCTAGATCATTTATGAAAATGTTCAAGTGCACTGGACCCAAGACTGAACCTGCTCCACTGCATGCTTCCCTCCACATGGAAGTAATGCCATTGAGGACCACATGCTGAATGTCAATGCTCAGTTGGTCAGCCAACTGCAGATCCATCTGGTGGTGGTACTATATATCCCATGTTGTTCTATCTTACCAAGAAGAAAGAACTATGATCTAATTTATCAAATGCCTTTACTGAAATCCAAGTGTGCTATATCCACATCATTTCCTTGGTCCACTAATTTAGTCATTCTATTAAAGAAGGCAATAAGATTTATTTGGCATGACCTGTTCTTAACGAACCCATGAAGGCTTCTATTAATCACCTTGTTCATTTCAAGGTATTCATAAATTTGCTGCTTGATTACCTTATCCAGGATTTTCCCGGTATCAATGTCAAGCCGATTGGTCTGTATTTCTTGGAACTACTTTTTCCTCTTTTTGAAGACTGAGATCACATCAGCTCTTTTCCTATCCTCTCGTACAGCGATTCCCAACCTTTTGGGCACAAGGGACCAGTTACACAGAGAAAGATTTTTCCACAGACCGGAGGTGGCGTGATTATGCATGCTGCCTGCATCTTGCAAATGGGGCTTTGCTTAATTGCGTGGCCCAGTTGCTGGCATACCAGGGCCCAGTGCTGGTCCATGGACCTGGGGTTGGGGACCCCTGCTCTAGCAGTTCCACTGTGCTCCAGTAGCTTTCAAAGATTTCATTCAGTGATTGTGAGATCACATCTGCCCGCATTTTCTGTACCATGGAATGTAGAGTTCCTTCAATATTTAGAAAAGAGGAGAAATAAGAGAACCAGAAAAATAAGTATGTGAATATGTAGGGGTGGGGAGAAACATAAACTGTGGATATATACCGATACGGAACTGTTGTAAAATGGAAATTTTACTTTTGTTTTTGTTTTTAAAGGAAAAAATAATTTAAAAATATTAATAAATATATCTTTAGGACAATTCTTAATAAATAAATAAATATATATAAATATATATATATATATGAAAGAGGTGAAGTCAGAAGGTGTTCTTTCTTGCTGTTTACTATACCACCAGCCCAATCTTGGGTATACTGTATAAATTTGTTATTTTGTAAAGATGCCATAGCATTTGATATTTTTTGCTGCAAGCAGCAAATACAATTATTCTTCTGGAAACCACAGCACATTGTAGTTTAGGGATACAGAGTGGGTCATTTTACACCTCCTAGCCTCTATCGTAGCATACCCCAGACTTGCTATGGATGAGAGCCTATAATATCTCCCTCGGCATTTGAATGAAAGTTTTTAATCAGTTCAGTAATTTTAGGGTTGCATTGATGGATTGTTCAGAAAAAGTTGCCAAAGTCAACAAACTGAAATACCAGAGGGAGAGATACACAGGCACACACACACGCGCGCATACACACACACATGTATATGCATGTGTGTGTAGCTGTCAGTACCAATCCTGCAAGCAGATAAGACATTTCCAGTGTGAGCAGATTTTAACGTGTTAGTCGCTTGTTTAAGATTAAGCAAGCACTTGGTTTGAATTACTAATTTTGTCTTGGCTCAGCCTACAGAATCATGTCTTGCACCCTACAGAATCATGGATTTCAATTCCTATCCCTACCAGCCAGCATAGCCATTGGCCATTGGGGCAGGGGATGATGAGTACATCTGGAAGGCCTCTAGTTGGGGATGGCTGTTTTGGATGACTTGAGGGGGGGGGGGAAGTAATAAGGTGGTAATATGCTTCTTGGAATTTTATGTTATTTATCTGTCTTTCTTTAAAAAAAAAAAAAAAAAGATCAATGTTCTAATCTAACTGGATAGCTAGTTTCATATCATTCTTTCCCCATTTGCATGTACTGGGATAATCTTGGAATCTTTGGGTTGGGCCAAAACGCTGTAGGTCGAACCCATCCCAAACTATTTGCATCGAAATGAATGTTAAAAGGCCATTAAACAGATCCTGTTTGGCAATCTCAACCCACACTCTTATTACTTTTATGAGGAAGGGGGCTATTCAAAGTAAAAGAATAATGAAGTGAGTCAGCCCACAGAGCACTAAATTGAATATCCTATTCCCAGTTGGGTGGGGGAAAAACATTTTGCTATCTGGCACGCAAAGCATGATGATCAAGTTTATTATGATACCGCAAGGAGAAATATCACAATCAACTTTCTTCACTGGGAAGAAAAAATACAAGAATAACAGGGTGGTATCTAAAACTTTCCTTTCTTTTCATAATACAGTAGTCCTCGACTTACGATAGCAATTGAGCACAAAATTTCCACTGCTAAGCAAGACAGTTGTTGAATGTGTTTTGCCCCCTTTTACGACCATTCTTGCCACCGCAGTTAAGTGAATCACCACAATTGTTAAGTTAGTAATAACTGACTTAACAACTGATTTAACAATTGATCTTGCTCCCCCACTGAGTTTGTCACAAGGTCGCAAAAGGGGATCATATGACCCTGGGACACTGCAACCATCGTAAATAGGAACCGATTGCCAACTGTCTGAATTTTGAACACATGGCTATACAGATGCAGCAATAGGCATAAATGTGGAAAACAGCCCATTTTTCAGTGCCATTGTAACTTCAAATGGTCACTGAGCAAAATGGTTGTAAGTTGAGGATTACCTGTACCCAGATTCACCTGTCTAAAGTAGCTCTCCAGTTATCCCTGCCTCCTCTCCTTTCCAATTGATACAACTGCCCATCTCAAATACATGATCTTTGGCAGCTTATAGCAATTAAAAACTGATGGGTCGAGAAGAAGAGCCTTCATTGCCACTGCGCCCACTTTGTGGAACTTCCTGCTGCCAGACTGAGGAAAGCCCCCAATCTCTTGGCCTTCTACAAAGGGGTCAAATCCTGGCTCTGTGGCCTTGCGTGGGAGGCACAGAGTACCACACAATCGTGGGACCGGCTAGTCCCTTGAGAGATCACCATGTGTAATACTCCCAACATTAAATGGCCATTCTAGGATATTTTTTTCCTCTTTTTATTTATTTATTGGTTCGATTTATATGCCGCCCTTTTCTGGAGACTCAGGGCGGCTTACAATGCTTTAAGCAATAGCCTTCATACTTTTGTATATACCTGCTTAGTAGGGCTTTCTCCACCACCACCACCACCCCAGCGGTGTTCTTTTTTATACAAAGTCAGCTTATTGCCCCCACAATCCGGGTCCTCATTTTACCTACCTTGGAAGGATGGAAGGCTGAGTCAACCTTGAGCCTGGTGAGATTCGAACTTGCAATAATTGCAGGCAGTTGGTGCTACTTAACAGCACTTTAGTCTGCTGCGCTACCAAACCTCTTTTGAGGTTTAATTGTACTTATTCTAGCACTGATGGTGTTACCTAGTTTGGATAATGAAATGTCTGCAAGAAACCAAGCTCAGAAAGCATCAAGGTCCCAGATTTTTTAAAAAATTTAACCCTAATCTATTTTTTAATGTTAATTTTTATATATTTTTATTTATTGGTTGTATGATATTGTACACTGCCCAGAGTCCCTCTGAGGGACATAGGCAGTTTAGAAGTATGAAAGATTAGATAGATAGATGATAGATAGATAGATAGATAGATAGATAGATAGATAGATAGATAGATAGATAGATGATAGATATGCAGGCAGGCAGGCAGAGAGAGACAGACAGACAGACTGCAAAAGTCTAATATAATATAAAAACCACAGTCTGCAGCTAAGATATAAAAAATAACCAACATAACCACTGTAATGGTAGTATTGTAAGGCTGGCTCTACCTCTCATGCAGGAAGGCTGGGATTGTGCAGGTTAGCAACTATTTTGATTATTCAACAGTTGGTTCAGGCATAATTTCTCCTTCTGGAGCAAAGAGGGCATTTAACCATTCCCAAAGGAGAAGTTGCACAAATTATGTGACAGCTCTCTATTGCTTGTAGCAGCAATTTCCTAATTTCAGGAAACATGTCCTTGTTAGATAAAACAACTCTTATAATCTAGAATCCAGAAAATACGTCTCAGGGAAGCCCATATGTTCTTTCAATATTTTGCATGAAAAAAACATAATGTGATATTTGAATTGGCCTCCAGGCACAGCTTTCTACAGCCTGCTACCCTCTGGACGAATAATCAGGGAGGTGATGTGGGATGTTCTTACAAGGAAATGCATTTGAAAGAAACCCGGTTGGGAAAAGCTGGTTTGATACACCTTAATCTTGAAAACCTTTACTAAAGGTGTAACCATCCTATCTTATTGAAGCAAAACAATGAAAAGTCTTCCAGCACCTAATACAAGTTTTATGGAGTACGCTTCTCCACATAATCCGCTGCTCAAGTATTTTTCTTGCATCAATACAGAGGGTGCCTGTCACGCTATGGCAAGTATTTATTCTCCTCTACTGTCTCCCAAAACAGGAGTACCTTCTCATACATCTTTCCCAGATGGGTTATTTATACTGCCTTCATGGTTCACTCAGGCTGCTTACCAGCTTATATTGTTATCCCTGACCTCTGTGAATGTTACTTCCTCGAGACACTTTTGTACCTGATTGTTTAAGTTATATATCAAAATTATTCAACATGACCAGAGTCTGAACTTCAGTGAAGAACTAACCATGCTTTCCTTCTCTGTAAGACTAGTTAGCTAGTTTCTTTGTTCTGGCTTCGGATTTAAGGGGTTTTATGTTATGGGTATGTATTTTTTAATGATTGAATGGACTTCCTTGAAACCAACATGATCCACCCAAAGAACTTATCTCAGGAAAGAAAGTTGTGTTCTTGCTTTCTTTTTGTCTTCAGGTTTAGAAGGCTTAGAAGGATACACATTTTCTCAAAATAAGGTAAACAGGCCCTAAATGTTAGATACAGGTAGGCCTGTACTTAGGTCCAGAATTCAGCCCAAAATTTCCATTGCAAAGCAAGATAGCTGTTAGGTGACTTTTGCTCCATTTTACGACTTTGCTTGCCACAGTTTGTTTGTTTGTTTGTTTGTTTGTTTGTTTGTTTGTTTATTTATTTATTATATTTCTATACTGCCTTTCTCCCGTAGGACTCAAGGCGGTGTACAGTCAAGAAAAATATAGATACACAAACATCATAAAATTGCTAATTAAAATTATTATTATAACATAGTTTGGCCCAATTAAATAGTTGTTAAGTGAATCACTGCAATCGTTAAATTAGTAACCTGATTGTTGTGAATCTGGCTTCCCCATCTGGTTGTTAAGTGAATCTGACTTTGCTTGTCAGAGGTTGCAAAACATGATTACATGATCCCGGGATATTGCAACAGTCATAAATACATGCCAGTTGCCATGTGTCTGAATTTTGATCACATGACCACGGAGAGTCTGCAACGTGTCTATGTATGAAAACTCATAAATCACTTTTTTTCAGTGCTGTTATAACTTCAAACCGTTATTAAACAAACAGTTGTAAGTTGAGATCTACATGTATATAGGTTGATTTCATTATGCTAGCTTTTTTTGCAGTAAGGTAGCTGATTCCAGAATACGCCACTCTCTTGCTACCAAAGTTTTTAAAATTATTATTATAGTATACCAACTTTTCATTTCTAAATCCAGTCTCAGCTGAGATCCCATCTGCCTGTGGAATGTGTTGCAATGGGTTGAGAAATGCCTAAAGGTTAATATGTGTCACAGTAGCCTTCCTCAACCTGGCACTCTCTCCAGATGTGTTGGAACACAACCCTCCAAGCTCCCAGCCCAACAGGGTGACCATACTTGGAAGCAATTCGGCTTCAGCAGTGTATGGGAAACCTTGCTTAGATTTTGCATTAGCCAAATTAATGGAAATGAGAAACTATAGTTGCACTCATGTTCGGAAGCTGGACTTAGCCTTTGGCCAGCCAGTCACAACACAAACATGAGATTCAACATCCTGATTGGCTTCATGCCTTTACCAAAGGTCACTGTGTGAAGTTTGGGCTGCAAGAAATGTTGTTTGTATAATGTTAGGGGTCTCCTGTTGACGAGTGTGAAAGCCACAAACCATTTGCTTCACATGTCAGTTCCAGGTTCTTCTTCTGGCTCCTTGCCTTGCTCTATGTTCCAGCTGCCTTCCTGATCTTTAGCCTCTTCCTGGCTCTTATTCCAACCTCAACTTGATTTACAACTCCTATAGTTTCCTATCTCTGATTTTCATCTCCCACTTTCTGACCAAAAGACAATAGGATTTCTGGCTTAGTTTTTCCTTTATATTGCCTAAATTTTAACCTTGCCTTTCCTGTCTTGCTCTACACCCGGAGTCTCCAAACCTGGCAACTTTAAGACTTGTGGACTTCAATTCCCAGAATTCCCCAGGAATTCTGCATAATAAATTCTGCATCAGGAATTCACTTTTTGCCAGGGGTGAAATTCAGTCGGTTCTATCCGGTTCGGGCGAACCAGTAGCAGCAGCTGCGGGAGGCTCCACCCACCCATGAGGATTTTAAGCCTCTGCGCATACGCAGGCGACAGCATGCACACATTTGCAAATGGGTAGGGAAGGTACATCTTGCTGCTGGTGCTGCTAGAAATGTGCTGCTAGGAGCCTGAGTGGTGTAGGAGCCTGAATGGTGTAGGAGGCTAATGCCTCCTACTAAGACAGCATTTAACATCCAGCTGCCTGCAATTACTGCAAGTTCAATTCTCACCAGGCTCAAGGTCGACTCAGCCTTCCATCCTTTCTAAGGTGGGTAAAATGAGGACCCAGTTTGTGGGGGCAATAAGCTGACTTTGTATAAAATATACAAAAGTATGAAGGCTATTGCTTAACACATTGTAAGCCGCCCTGAGTCTCCAGAGAAGGGGGGCATATAAAAATAAATAAATAAATAAATAAATGTAAATCAATAACAGTTGGGGAACTATAACCAGGAGAAATGAATTCTCCATCCGTAAGGAAAAGTCCAGATACTCAGATAATCTTTTGAATTCCTTCATAGCTCTACCTTCAAAGAATAAGCAAGGCATATTCCATTTTATTAGTGTATCATTGAAATAGTTGTCTTGTGGAATTTATCTGGCACTGAATACTAATTATTTTTCATTTGCCTTTCCTTTTTTGGTAAGAAGCTATTCTTACTGACTTGCTATGCTGCTTAACTTTCTAAAGGATGCAAATCAATGCCGCTCTTATGGTTAGTTATTATAGTTATTAGTATAGAAGTCCGTTCATGATTTGAAAGCTCTTTTTTTGTACAAAAGCAGCCAAACTGTTGATGTCCAACGGTGTTTTAGCTGATTTGGGGGAGAAAGACCATGCAGGCAAGGCAATATCATAAACCGAAATAAAGTCAAATTTTTCTTCCTGTCCACATATCCAGTTTAATAGAATTGCTCATTTTATGGGAAGGTAACTTAAACACATCCTGCTAAGGCTGGGCAATATGGCCTCTTTAAGACCTGTGGACTTCAACTTCCATTATTCCCGAGGCAGCCATGGCTGACTCAGGAATTCTGGGACTTGAAGTCCACAGGTCATAAAGAGACCATAATTGCCCACTCATGTGGTAAACTGGTTTGGATATACAAAGGCTAATGGCCAGATGGGATGGGTGTCCTCAGTTTTTGCAGCTGGGAACAGCATGCTATGACACTCAAACGAAATGGATGCCAGGAGAAAATCTTGCCCATTTGCCTATTCATTCAATGGGTGCTATAGTAGAAACATTTAATTATAAAATACTGATTACTTGAAGGGAAAATGTAAGGATGCTTTTCCCAAAAATAGTGTCCTTTGAAGTTTCTCTTTGAAGTTTCTATCAGATCAATCATCCTGTCTATGTGTTTTGTAGGGAATGAAAGGTATGCACCCTTCCAAAAAGAGCATTGGACTAGAGTCACCTAATCATTTCCTTGTAAGAATGACTACCGGGCCCATTGGAGTTCAATACATAGAATACATATATAGAATACTGTCCATTTCTAATACGAATAATTATGATGCTGGAGAGTGTACAGGTAGACCTCAACTTACGATCACAATTCAGCCCAAACTTACTGCTGCTAAGTGAGGCTGTTGTTAAGTGTGGCCCCATTTTATGACCTTTCTTGCCATAGTTGTTAAGTGAATCACAGTAGTTAATAAGTCAGTAACATGATTGTTAAGTGAATCTGGCTTCC
Organism: Pantherophis guttatus; assembly: GCF_059756535.1. NCBI lineage: Eukaryota > Metazoa > Chordata > Lepidosauria > Squamata > Colubridae > Pantherophis > Pantherophis guttatus. The sequence goes on from NC_142064.1 coordinate 155,067,598, forward strand.
CCATTGACTTTGCTTGTCAGAAGGTTGCAAAAGGTAATCACCTAACTCAGGGACACTGCAACCATCATAATAAATATGAGACAATTGCCAAGCATCTGAATTTTGATTATGTGACTGTGGGGATGCTGCAATGATCATAAGTTGCTTAACGCATTGTAAGCCGCCCTGAGTCTCCGGAGAAGGGCGGCATATAAATCCCCCCCCCCAAAAAAAGTATGAAAAACGGTCATAAGCTACTTTTTTCAGTGCCGTTACAATTTTGATCAGTCACTAAACGAACTGTTGTAAGACGAGGACTGCCTGTACTTTGATCTACAACATGCCAGCTTGCTGGTGATTTTTAATAAATAAAGCAATCTATTTTTTAAAAAAACAAAACAAAATTATCATCTTCGGCATAGGACGTACCGTGTTTCCCCCAAAATAAGACAGGGTCTTATTTTCTTTTGGGTTTCAAAATAAGCACTTGGGCTTATTTTCAGGGAGATCTTACTTTTTTAAAGTGCTACCACTGGCCCTGCTCTCTCCGTCATGCTGTCTGCTCCCCAGAAGCAGCAATGGAAGGGAAAGAAGGGGGGGGGAATAGGCATGCAGGCTGGCGCTCAGGTGGCGGCAGGCAAGGCGACACAGGCAGCCGTTCCCAAGGGGGCCCTGGCAGGCTGCTGGCACTCAGAATGTTTTTGGAGGTTTTCAGTCTGGGATGATTCAAGCTGGCCAGGTAGGAACAGTCCCACAGCACTGCTGAGTGCAGCGCTGTCAGGAGAGCGAAGAGGCCAGCAGCAGCATGGGCAGCATCTTGACCATTTAAAGACTTGTGGATCTCAACTCCCAGAACTTTCCCCATCAGCTCCTTCCCCTTTCTGGGTTGGGGTAGCTTGCACCCACCGGGTCCGTTGGGGTTGGAAGTTTGATCACACCCCACGAGGGAACCTCCATCAGCTGAGCCAGCACAGGCCGGGAGCTGCCTCTCATTCTGTCTGTCTGCGGAAGCCTCCCAGTGCAATGCTCTACCACAGCTTCAGAGCAAACCTCTGCCTTCCCTGCAGAGGATTGCAAGGCTGGAGGCTTCGCCTTGCTCCGATCAGCAGGAAAATCCCCCCCCCCATTTCCCTGCTGATCGTTCTATCCTTGGAGACACACACCCCAAAAATGCTCCCTCCAAAGCCTTCAGCCTTGCAATCCTGCGCAGGGAAAGCGGGAGTTTGCTCCAAAGCTGTGGCAGAACATTGCACTGGGAGGCCTCCGCAGAGAGACAGAATGAGAGGCAGCTCCCAGCCCGTGCTGGCTCAGCTGATCCACAGGCTGCAATTAAGGTGGCGAGCTTCCATAAGGTGACCAGGGAAGGGAAGGGCTGCTTCCTGTGCTGCCCATGCCCACCTCTTCACTAGGGCTTATTTTCAGGATATGTCGTATTTTCGGGGAAACACGGTAGCAGGTGCTAAAGGCTGGGTCTGTAGCACCATGCTGATAAACTGTAAGTTTGATCTGTCTGTGTAGCTCCTGAATAGGAATCAGAAAATTGCTTGAGCCCTGTGTATTATTTGTCTTGAAAAGATTCAGTGCAAGAGTGAAGAAACTGGTCCAAATTCAAAGGTTCTGGTCTGAATTATCATTGATAATGTCAGGTCAACTATTCCATTTACTTCAATGTTAATGCTTCTTTCTGGGTTTTTTCTCCCTAAATAATGCACAAAGAAGTTGTTCTCTGGTCATTTTATGTGGTACAAGAATGTTTCAACAGTATCTGGCAAGTAGCAGGAACAGAAGGGCAATACATCATAGCAGGGGGGGGGAGAGAGCCCTTTAGACGACTGTAAAAGAGGATCATTTCATAAAAATCTGGTTCCTATTCATATTATAAGGAGATGAAAGAGCCCATAATTTTCACCCACCCAAATCCCAGATGTCCTTCTGGAGGAATCTGTTACTTGAATGTAACAATGCAAAATTCACAGAATGGGAGGGTGTGGGGGGAAGAGAGTTGGTTCCAATTTGTCCTTTTTCTCGTAGTGCAAAATTTACGTGATTCCAAGTCATTATACCCAGCCTAACATCTAAGTGTATTGTTAGGAATCACACTAAAATATGATTACAAAAACCAGACTTCTTTCCTCTGTTCTTCTGTGTCTTTCTTTCTTTCTTTCTTTCTTTCTTTCTTTCTTTCTTTCTTTCTTTCTTTCTTTCTTTCTTTCTTTCTTTCTTTCTTTCTTTTTCTTTCTTCCTTCCTTCCTTCTTTCCTTCCTTCCTTCTCTTTCTTCCTTCTCTTTGTTTTTCTTTCTTTTCTCTCTCTGCCTCTTTCTTTTTCTTTCTTTTCTCTTTCTCTCTGCCTTTTTCTTTTTTCTTTCTTTCTTTCTTTCTTTCTTTCTTTCTTTCTTTCTTTCTTTCTCCTTCTTTCTTTCTTTTTCTTTCATCCATCTTTTACCCCCTTTGGCATTTTAGTCACCCTTTTTAATACCAGTTCTTGATTGTAATATCCTTTTTAAAGTCTTCAGAACTGTACACTCGCCAAAACGTACTGCAGGAAAACATTATGCGAAAGCCTAATGAAACTTACTGGCTTACTGCCTTCCCCTTTTCTCAACATCCCCAATGCCAAATCATGGTGACTTACAAAAATGTGAATCTTTACAACACATAACAGAACTAAGGGACAAATTGTTTAAAAAGTTGTTGAATCATTTCAATGAATTTAGTAATTTCCTTCTATGGCAAGAATAAGCTACTCTGGTTGATCTGTTTGAAAAGGCAAATACTTGTTTGCTCCAAAATAAGACATCCCCTGATAATAAGCCCAATCCGGCTTTTGAGCGCATGGCAATAAGGCCAAGTGCTTATTTCAGGGTTCAAAAAAATATAAGACAGGGTCTTATTTTTGGGGAAACACAGTACTATCAAAAAAATGATATTTAGGGACACTTTGTGAAAATCTGCAGTCTTGTTCATTGTACTCAGATGAGGAAGGAATAAAAAAGCACAGTAGGTCCAAGGAACTTGATAAAAGTTCATCAGTACCTTATTTGATTAGCCACCTGAGCAAATTATTAAAGACAATGCAACCTCATTCAGCTCTAATATCTCACATTCATTCTTTGTTTTGAAAACATTTAGGAAAAAAAGTGAGACTAATGGGGAAAAGGTCCCAAGGGTATCTCTAGTCATGGAAATGCATTGGTTGTCTCTGGGCAGATCACAATTGTTGTAGGGATAATCTGAAAGAAGATCGTCACATAAGCTGCTTTGAACTCCTGAAGGAAAGGTGAAATAGAAAATTATCTATGTGTTACATATATAACACATAGATAAAGATAACCAAAAAGAAATGGAGTCTGCTTCTTCAGAGTGGAACTTGCAGAAATCAAAATTTCTGAATCAAAGTCAGAATAATTAGTAGGTAGACAATAATGACTTTTACGTAAAAATACTGAATTTACAGTAAATTTCACAGTATTATCTTTGAAGCATGTTACTACTCAACACAGTTGCATTAACCTGCATTAATCTTTCTTTTCCATAGAAGGAATAGATGTTTATAAGCTAATAATTATGAAATTCAAGCTAGCACTGTATACAATTTGTATGCTTTCAAAATACTTGAGTTGATCCTGGTTTATTCCCTTAAGGATAAGGAAGATCCCTTGGCTGAAACCGTGGGAAATTGCTTTCTTGTAGTTCAAACTAGAAGCCCACAACATAGAACCAGCAACCCTATGGGCAATGCTACATTTGTGGAAGCTACTTTGATGCTGTTCAGTCTCCTTCACCCTACCACTTTCTAACACATGGATAGGTTGCTACTATTACCCTAGGCAACAAGGTGATTAAGTTTTTGAAGCTTGAATCTCACTATGTATTGTATTTCAGTTCTTGTTTATTTTTGTCTCCACAATTGAGTCTCCATTATTCTTCTGGGAAACAGGTATCAAAGCAGAACCTTCAGCTCATCTTCCTACCTAAATTATATATCACAAGTAAATTTAATAATAATCTGCTTAAATATTTCCTGGCTTTAGCACTGAGCCAGGATGTGGACAAAATTCAAATGTATAAGTTAATTAAATAAAGTAGCAACAGTGCAAGCAGGCAAAGTATTTCCATATTTGAAACTAGGATTTCATTTTAAGCTGTTTTACAAGATCCTTGCTCTATTCAGAATGCTATTCCTGTTCAGAATGGGTTTTGCTTTTGAGGAAATATGTGTCAGGATCTCTCTCTTAGAATCAAAGTTATCCAGAAACTTTGGCTTCACAAGTACAAGAAAATGGTCTTCCAGGCCCATGAAGAGGTAAAACCATTATGTTCCCTCTTAGATAGGCTCCTAAGTCAATGGAGAAGCCATACCTTACATATTGCCATGATCTGGGAGAAGTGATTGAGGTGAAAAACCATCAACCTGCACTTTGGGAAAATTATTTCCAAGAAGCATAAGAGCATATTCTGTGTGGGAACCAATGAATGTATTTAGAGTCTAGATCAGGGGTGTCAAACTCGTGGCCCGCGAGCCAGATGCTTCACGTGCTGGCCCCACCCCGCCTGGTTTAGCAAAGGGGGGGGAGTCCTGATACTTTATGTGATGCTACTGTGATGATGCGAGTTTGACACCCCTGATCTAGATCAACATTCTGCTCCTAAAATGGCCAATTAGATACCACTAAGATCTAGCAAGAGAAGCCTGCAAATAGGATATGAGCTTAGCAGCACCCTTCCAGCCATCTTCTCTGGCAACTGAATTCAACAACTCCATTACTGGATTTAATATATAGCCAACATGACTAGTATCCATTAATAGTCTTAACTGTCATTAATCTGTCTAGTTCCATTTAAGCCCTCCAAGTTGGCAGCCTTCACTGTATCTCGTGAAAACAAATGGCTCATTTTAACTATACAGTATGCTGTGTGAAGGATATTTCCTGTTTTCTGTCCTTAATTTCCCACCATTCAACTTTATTGGCTGACAGCTGGGTTCTAGCATTATGAAAGAGGGTACATGGTATATGGCAGTTTCCTATGTTCCAAAATAGGAAAGCAATCCATATATCTACTGCTTAGCTGTATCATTTTTTAAGAATACAAGAGGAACTTTCATAAATCTGAATATTTCCCACATAAAGCAGTCCCTATGCCAAGAAAATTAACATGTCCGGGAGAAGTATCTTTTCTCCTAACATGTTTATTGTGCAAAACTCTAGAGAGAGTCTATGACATGGGTGAACATTCAATATTTTATTTCCCATTTGCAGTTTGAAATAGTGCACTGCAGAAAAGCAACGTATTTTTAATTCCTCCAATAACAAGAGCGGATCACAAAACTTTTCAAAGTAATAAAAACATCAGAAGTACAACAAAAGAATATAACTAAAGCCACACTCCCACTATAATGTAAACACATCCCAAAGGTAAATTCCTATCACAAAAAATACCTGGGAAAATTATCTCAGCTTGGTACTAAAAAAAAAAAGTGGAGCGAGTCCCAGACAAGCCTCTCTGGGGAGAACATTCCCTCAGCGGGCTTCTAAAACTAAGAATGAACTCTTCCTTGTGAACCTTTGACAGAGACATTTGAAGAAGATTCTCCAAAGAACATCTAAACGTATGCCCATAAGGGTACAACAAATCCCAAAGTCATAGCAAAGTGAAGTCTTTATTAAAGCCAACCAATTTAACAAACAAACAAACAAACAGCTGTGTAACCTTCTGAATTCTCTAGAATTCTTCCTCGGCCCTACAGATTAATACCATCTATTTGGTTCTTCATAGCCACTGAGGTAACCTATGCTCCAGAACAATGGCAGTACAAGAGCATTTTCAAATTTCAGGTGTGATCTTTTGGTAGAAACGTATCCTTCAGAAGGAAGAACACTCAAATAAAGTCTTATTTCTTTGTAGATTAAGTTTTAATTTACAGATTATATTAACAGCACCTGGAGCTTTAACTGAAATGACAGTTCTATTGTATCTCTTCTTGAGGTCTGTTTTAAGTAAGCATATGTCAACTAGAATAAACTATATTTAAATAATATAAAGTATAAAGGAGTTTCTACAATATATAGAAGCCATATTAGGACTAAATTGAAGTATACTCTTAATGATGATGAATAATCCAAAACACTCTCATTTTTGTTGAGCGGTAGAGATTTAAGAGGTCTGAATATCTTCTTATTGGACTAACATGCACTCATAATCAGTCCATCTGTTGAAGTCTGAATACCATGATGTTGGAAGCATAAACCCTTTGAAAAGGTGAAGGAAAGTGTGAGAGGCAATCTTGACTATGCAGGATCTAGCCTAAATGAGGAAAAGCAGATCCAATTAGTCCTTGACAGATGGGCAAATGAAAACAGAGACAGATCTGAAGATGGATGAAGATACCTGGATAACAAAGAAGAAAAGCAGCATTGATGAAAACAGTCCATTAGACGTAACATGCTCAGAATAGCTCACCTCTGTCATGTTCTTCATATCTTTAACTGGGTTTTGTTGTGTTCCCTAGAGAAAAAGAGTTACATCCCTGTAAAGATTTGGTGGCTCACTTGATGGCTGTTATGGTCTGTTATGATCTAGTAGGAGGATAATTTAAATTCTCTGATGGACTATGCCTTCCAAGAATTCCCTGATAAAAGCTAATTATTACCAGCTGCCACTAGCATCGGTGGGATTCAGCCGGTTTGGACCAGTTTGGGCAAATCGGATGCTAATTTTACATCTGGTTCGCCGAACTGATAGTTGCAACGACTGGATGGCCCCGCCCACTCTGCCCTGCCCCTCTCAGGAGTCTCTATGCAGCCCGTTTTGGATGTGAGGTAAGTGCAGGGCCCGCCTGGAGGCTTTGGGAGGGCGAAAAATGGGCCTCCGGGAAGTTCTGAAAGTCCGGAAATGGACCGGTTTCTGGCCTCCGGACGGTCTCTGGAGCCCAAGAGAGGCCGTTTTTACCCTCCTGGAGGCTCAAGGAAAACCTCCGGAGCCTGGGGAGGGTGAAAACACCCTCCACCGCCATAGTGCAGGAGGCCGAGTAGGTCACGCCCCCATGGCCACGCCCACCTAGCAACCAGGCAGAGAACCGGTTGCTAAAATTTTTCAATCCCACCCCTGGCCACTAGCCATGCTGAATTTCCTGAACCATCCTAGTTTATGCAACTGAGATGTCCTTAGCCATTTCACCAAGAGCTTCCAATAGGAAGGAAGGTATTTCTAATCCAGAAGCAGAAGCTATGCAGCCATGCAGACTGCAGTCAGGCACACAGGGAAGGCTTTCATGACATTTGATGGAAGTTTTTAAATCAATGACGCTAAATTACCAGACAGAAGTCATTTACTAGAAAAGATCATATTTCATTCATTTTCATTTATTCATATATCAAATTTAGAAATTGTCCCTCTCACTCACAGAGTAACTCTGAGCAGTGTACAATTAAATTCATAAAAAGTACTATATCTCACTGGGAGGCAGTTAAAACAGGAACAGAATAATTTTCATGGTGTAGAGCAGGGGTGAAATGCTCCCGGTTCGGACCAGCTCAGGCGAGTATGTAGCGATGGCAGCGGGCAGTTCAGAGAACCAGTAGCAAAAATCCCTGCCCCCGCCCCACCATGCTCAGCTCAGCCACACGATCATCAGAGCCTTTTTTTCCTTTTAAATGGCTCTGACCAGCCAAGCTCTGAAGATCCCAGCTGAGTTGCCTGCTAATCAGGCAACTCAGCTTGGATCGCCAGAGCCATGTAAAAGAAAAAAACTTTTTTTTCTTTTAAATGGCTCTGCCTGCTAATCGGTAGCAAAAATCCCTCCCCTTCCCCACTTCAGCTTGCTTACTTTAGTTGCTGGTCACAACGCCTTGCTGTAATCCCTGCAATCGATTGCATCAGCAAGCAACTGAATCTCCCTGCCTGCAATCAAGCTTTGCTTTGCTGGCTGAGGAATTCTGGGAGTTGAAGTCTACAAGTCTTAAAGTTGTCAAGGTTGGAGACCCCTGTTCTATTGGGTAAGTTTTTTCCCCCTTTGGGAGCTTTAAAAAAATTGTTAATTGGGTTTTTTTTTAGTTGTTCTTTTTTTAGACTTAGCCATTTAAAGTTTAAGAAGTTTTAAATTTAGCTGCTTTTATATAAAAATAAAATAAAATAATATTTGTGCAGCTTTGTGAGATTTAGTGTGTTTCTATAGTGTTTCACTCTAACTACACAAACACACAAAATCTCACAAAGCTGTATGTGGAATTTTGTGTGTGTAAAGTGTGAAAGTTGGTTTTTTGGGCTTTTTGTGGCTGTGTGAGGTTCCTGCTTGTTGCAGGGGCCATTTTGGGTCTGCCTTTATATTGTGGGTGAGCCAGTTGTGTTGTGTTGTGTTTTGTAGGTTAAAGAAGGGCAAAGAAGTGACATTGACTTGGCCACGCCCACCTGACCAACAAGCCATGCCCTCCCAGTCACCTTACCACCAAGCCCCACCCACTAATTAAGCCACGCCCACAGAACCAGTAGCAAAAAAATTTAGATTTCACCCCTGGAGACAATAATTTGGTCCTTAACACCAAATAAGACTAAGGAGCTTATAGTGGACTACAGAAGGAATAGATCAGACATCCAGCCCTTGCTTATCAATGGAGACCGAGTGGAGCAAGTGGCCAGTTTTAAGTTTTTGGGTGTTATCATAAAAGAGGACCTGACCTGGGGCGCTCACATTGCAGCACTGGTCAAAAGGGCTCAGCAAAGATTATACTACCTGAGACTTCTCAGGAAACAACTGACTGAAAAATTGCTGGTGACTTTCTACTGCTGCACTATAGAGAGTATTTTAACTTACTGCACCTGTGTATGGTTTGCTAATTTCAGTGGCAGATAGGACAGCACTCCAGAGGATTAACTTCATTGCCCAGAGGATCATTGGCTGCCCTCTCCCCTCCTTGGAAGAGCTTTATAGCTCCCATTGCCTTAAGAACGTTCAAAACGTTCTTAAAGCGCCATCTCATCCTGGGCACCCTTTTTTTGAACTATTACCATCTGGCAGACGGTACAGGACAATAAAAACAAGAACAAATAGGCTGAAAAACAGCTTCTATCCCTGAGCAGTAACGATATTGAATTCTACTGTATAGTGTAATATTAATGCAGTATCAAGGGTTTTCAATTCAATTCTATAGAATGTGAAGGATGTGTATTTTTGTTTTATTTTTTATAGTTATCTATGATGTACACTGAAGATGGCATTTAATTTCGTTGTACGAGGTGCAATGACAATAAAGTAAACTAAACTAATTAAAGTTTAAAAGATGATTAAAAGTTTAAAAGATGGAGGAGCTTCAAGGCCCAAACCAACTCTAAGACTTATGGCCACAACTGAGCCCAACATTTCTGTTACTAGGCGAGATAGTTGTTAAGTGAGTTTTGCCCCACTTTACGACCTTTCTTGCCACAGTTGTTAAGTGAATCACTGCATTTGTGAAGTTAGTAACACGGTTGTAAAGTGAATCTGGCTTTCCCATTGACTTTGCTTGCATAAGGTGGATCACATGACCCTGGGACATTGCAACCATCATAAACATGAACCAAGAATCCAAATTTTGATCATGTGACCACGGGAATGCTGCAACGGTCATAAGTGTGAAAATCAGTCATAGGTGACTTTTTCAGTACGGTTGTAACTTTGGCCACTAAACAAATGATTGTAAGTCAAAGACTACCTGTACTCAAAGACTTCAGAAGATTTTCTGGTAGCTCAACCCACCTTTCTATAAGCCCTGGGCTAATAAAAGACATCAAATATTTTTATCAGTTATGCTACCATATAAAAAGAGACTTTTGGGGAAACAAAGCACAGGGTAGTCCTCAACTTACAGCCATTCATTTAGTGACCGTTTGAGGTTATGGCGACAGTGACTTATGACCGGTTTTCACACTTACAACATTGCAGTGTCCCCATGGTCACACTATCAAAATTCAGGTGCTTGCGCTTGGCATGTGTTTATGACCGTTGCACTGTCCCGAAGTCATGTGATCATCATTTGTAACCAGCCAGCTTCTGACAAGCAAAGTCAGTTAAGCAAAATCAGATTTGCTTAACAGCAGTATGATTCACTTAACAGTTGCAACGATTTGCTTTACAGCTGTGGCAAATGTGTAAAAATGCTGCAAAACTCACTTAACGACTACTTTAACAGAAATTTTGGGCTCAACTGTGGTCATAAACTGAGAACTATCTTACAACAGATTTCTATTTAGGTCTTTGACTGTAAAATCAGTTTAGCAGATTATTAGGTCAGGATTGTAAAAGTATCTTCTGCAAAACCATAACATTCTGTGATAGCTGGATGGCATTCTATGAAGGGGGAAAAACTTACTTAAACAGAGCCAATTTTCTATCATTAGAGTTTTGCCTATTGATGGAGGTTACTTTAAAAAAAAAAAAAAGAAGTTCAATGTCCTATTTTGGGGGCACGATTGTGCAAAAAAAGGAGGCAGTATTTCTTACAAGTTCAGAATAGAATAGAATAGAATAGAATAGAATAGAATAGAATAGAATAGAATAGAATAGAATGGAATTTTTTATTGGCCAAGTGTGATTGGACACACAAGAAATTTGTCTTGGTGCATACGCTCTCAGTGTACATAAAAAGAAAAGATACATTTGTCAAGAATCATATCAAAAGACTGATATAACTAGTTCTGGGGATTATTACTTTTCCCCAGTGCTGTCTTATGTCTATTTACCCATGTAATATGGCTGTATTACTATTATTTATTTATTTATTTTGTCACATTTCTATGCCGCCCAACTCCCAAGGGACTCTGGGCGGCTTACAACAAAGAATAAAACAATGCGAACAATCCCATAAAAGATGTTAAAAAGAAAAACATTAAAACATTAAAAACTTTAAAAACATTAAAACACATGCACTCCAATTCGTGGCCGGGTCTCGCAAGATCATTATAACGAGATCAATGGCCCCAGGCCTGCTGGAAGAGCCAGGTCTTCACCGCTTTGCGGAAGGCCAATAGGGTGGGGGCAGTCCGGACCTCAGGAGGTAATTGGTTCCAGAGAGCCGGGGCAGCCACAGAGAAGGCCCTCCCCCACAGGCTTGCCAGCCGACATTGTTTAGCTGACGGGACCCAGAGGAGACCGACTCTGGGATCTTACCGGTCGCTGGGAGCTATGTGGTAGAAGGCGGTCTCGAAGATAGCCTGACCCTGAGCCATATAAGGCTTTAAAGGTAATGAGCAACACCTTGAATTGCACCCGGAGACCAATAGGGAGCCAGTGCAGTTCGCGGAGAATTGGTGTAATGTGGGTGTATCTAAACGCACCCACTATAACTCGCGCGGCTGCATTCTGGACCAGCTGTAGTCTCCGAACACTTTTCAAGGGTAGCCCCATGTAGAGCGCGTTGCAATAACCCAACCATGAGATGACAAGGGCATGAGTGACTGTGAGGAGAGCCTCCTGATCCAAGTGGGTCACAATTGGTGCACCAGACGAACCTGTGCAAAGGTCCCCCTAGCTACAGCTGTCAGAGGTTGTTCCAGTCTCAGCTGTGAGTCTAGAAGAACACCCAAATTGCAAGCCCGTTCTGAGGAGGGCACTTTCTCACCCCCCAGAACCAAGGATGGACAATCGACATAGTCTTTAGGGGGCAATACCCAGAGCCATTCGGTCTTGTCTGAGTTAAGTCTGAGCCTGTTGACTCCCATCCAGATCCTCACAGCCTCCAGGCACTGGCACATCACATCTACTCATCTTTTCTACTACCTTCTCTTATTAGTATCATTATTATTGTTATTATTACTCTGTTGTTTTGCATGTACACTGAGACCTTATGCACCAGAGACAAATTCCTTGTGTGTCCAATCACACTTGGCCAATAAAGAATCCTCTCCTCTCCCATTCCCATTCCCATTCCCATTCCCATTCCCATTCCCATTCCCATTCCCATTCCCTATTCTATTCTATTCTATTCTATTCTATTCTATTCTATTCTATTCTATTCTATTCTTTGGATTCTATGATTCTCTGTTATTTCTGGGGCATCACTCTGCCCAGATTAGAACCAGGAATATTTACCTGATAACCTCTTTGAGATCCTAATTATATCTTTTTAATTCTACCATTATGAAATTCTCCCCAAAGTATAGAAAGATTTGAGGGGGAGGGAATTCCAAGCACAATGTGAAAAACAGTTGAAACCAGCAGATGATTCAGGAAGTGAGATAAGGTAACATGAAAGAATTAAGAGAACCATATTAAAAGAAACAGCAAAATGGAAACGGAAAGGAAATGAACCTTCTTTGGGGCTTCCACCTTTTCTTCTCCACTAAATGTTCCTTTAAATTTCAGTTGCTTCAGAGTATTATCAGGGACTAAGGTAGACAGTATTGTCATGTGTTTTTGGAAATTTCAAGCTCGATGACTATAATATTCAGTGCCCAGGTGCTCTTGGAGATGATCCAAAAACATTTTCCTTATGGAGACTGGAAGGCTAGGTATAGAGACGTGTTGTATCAGTTACACTGCCACTGGTTTATCTCCATATCCAACTGGAAGTATTGGGTTGGAGTTTAAAGCTTTTCATGGCCTGGGTCTATGCTACTTGGATTTTCTCTGAATCACCCTGATTGCAGCTTCAGTTGTCTAACCAGGTTCTACAGTAATCCTTGACTTACAACCATTCATTTAGTGACCATTTGAAGTTACAACACTGAGAAGAATTACATATTTACAACCGTTGCAGCATCCCTGTGGTCACATGACAATCAAAATCCAGATGTTTGGCAACTGGCATATAGTTATAATGGTTGCAGTGTCCGGGGGTCATGTGATTCCCTTTTGCGACCCAAGCAAAGTCAATGGGGAAGCCAGATTCAATTAACAACCGTGTTACTAACTTCACAACTGCAGTGATTCACTTAACAACTGTAGCAAGAAAGGTCGTAAAGTGGGGCAAAACTCTCTTAACAGCTGTCTCACTTAGCAACGGAAATATTGAGCACAAGTGTGATCGTAATTCGAGGACTATCTGTACTTCCTATTTTTAGTTTTCATTGAAGATCTGCTGGAAGCAAATCATTATAGAAATATGTTTCCTAAGACTATGTGGATTGATTTGGCTTGTCCTGATTTGTCCTGATTATGATTTGTCCTGACAATGTCGGCTGGCGACCCCCAGAGGGAGAGCCTTCTCTGTGGCGGCGCCCACCCTCTGGAACAACCTCCCCCCAGAGATACATACAATAACAGACCTCCGGATTTTTCGTCAGGCCCTGAAAACCTATTTATTTCAACTAGCTGGGCTGGCTTGAGTTAAATTTTAAATTGATTTTAAATTGGGCTGTTTTAATTTTCGGCCAAAATATTTAATTATTTTAAACTGTTTTTAAATTTTGTATGTTCTGTTTTTTACTTTGGCTGTTCACCGCCCTGAGTCCTATTTGGAGAAGGGCGGTATAGAAATAGAAACAAACAAATAAATAAATAAATAAATGTTGTTTCCTTACTCTGTACAGCTTACAGAGAGATAAACCAGGACTGAATTGTGTTTTCTCTAACAGCTCCAATCTGCCTTTCTCCAGGTGTTAATTTCATCTCTCTGTTTATCCTTCATTGTTGTCCCATAAAGAGTAAATGAACTGGTGAAACCATTTCTCCCAATTGCACGAAGAAAAGCCAATTGCCCATCCATTATCCTGCAAATTAAACCAAAAAAATGGTACAAGTAGTCCTCGACTTACAAGTTTGCTTAGTGACTGTTCAAAGTTACAATGGCACTGAAAAAAGTGACTTATGGCCATTTTTCACACTTATAACCATCACAGGATCCCCACGGTCATGTGATTTGCATTCGGATGCTTGGCAAGTAGTTCATATTTATGACAGTTGCAGTGTCCCAGAGTCATGTGATCACCTTTTGCCACCTTCTGACAAGCAAAGTCAATGGGGAAGCCAGATTCACTTAACAACCTTGTTACTAATTTAAGAATTGCAGTGATTCAACCTAACAAATGTGGCAAGAAAAGTTGTAAAATGGGGCAAAATTTACTTAACAAATTTCTCACTCAGCAGCATAAATTTTGGACTCAATTGTGTTCGTACGTTGAGGATTGCCTGTATATCAGAAAGAAGTCTCCATATTTCACTGATTTCCCCATGATTACCACCACATGGACAAGTGGTGTCTCTTTCCTCTCTCTCTCTTCTCCCCCACCCCCATTTCTTTTGAGGCTTAGATGAACCACACTTTGCTTCTGAAAGTCCCAATCCCTAATTCAGCACCCCTCACCTATGTTACCTCAGTCATTTATACCACTTCAAAAATCCATACAGCTCAAAATATGGAGGCATATTGAGACCCGAGAGTGACTTGTTCAAGGCTACCAAGTGAACTCAAGACTAGAGCTCACCCTGGTTATTACACTGCATGGACTCTGAGCTCCTACTGTGCGAGTACAAGAAGAGGGCACAAATTATAGCCAGAAATGTGGACCTGAAATCCACTGCGCAGCTCATTTACACATTCTCACTCTGACCAGCAGAAGTACCTTATCCAACTCAAATGGTATTCATAAGCTTCCTGCTGAGCTGCTATCAAGTGGAAGGGGGAGAAGAGAGAGACAAATATATAATCCGAGACATGCATTGAACAAAGGTTATTCACAGTTTAACTCTGAACCTAACCAAGGAGTGGCCCCTGAATCTTGGTGGGTATGACATCTGCACTATCTCCCTCAGCGAAATCTGAAACAGTGAGCTTGGTACTGGTAGTCCTTGACGTACAATTGAGCCCAAAATTCCTGCTGCTAGGCAAGACAGTTATTAAGTGAGTTTTGCCCCATTTTATGACCTTTCTTGCCACAGTTGTTAGATGAATCACTGCAGTTGTTAAGTTAGTAACCCAGTTGTTAAGTGAATCTGGCTTCCCCATTGACTTTGCTTGTCAGAAGGTCACAAAAGGTGATCACATGATCCCAGGAAACTGCAGCTACCAAAATACGAGCCAGTTGCCAAGCGTCCAAATTTTGATCATGTGAATGTGGGAATGCCGCAATTGCGGTAAGTGTGAAAAATAGTCATGTCACTTTTTTCAGTGCCGTTGTATATTTGAATAGTCACTAAATGGATGGTTGTAAAATGAGGACTGCCTGTAATCTCTTGCCAGCTTCCAAGTCTTCTTCTGTCGGAGAAGTTGTAGGTCTCTGCAATGCATATATGAATCCACAGCTGAGGGAAACGTTCCAAACCCAGCCAGGATATTGGTAGGAAATACTCAGCCGTAAATCAGCAGTGAAGAACTGTGGCCTTCAATTCAAGAAGCCCGGTTCCTTTCCTGAAACTCCAAATAGCGAACTTTTTTTTTTTTTTTTTTTGCTTTAATTTATATGCCGCCCTTCTCCAGAGACTCAGGGCGGCTTACAATGCGTTAAGCAATAGCCTTCATATTTTTGTATATTTATACAAAGTCAGCTTATTGCCACCACGATCTGGGTCCTCATTTCACCTACTTTTGAAAGGATGGAAGGCTGAGTCAACCTTGAGCCTGGTGAGATTTGAACTTGCAGTAATTGCAAGCAGCAGATGTTAATAACAGTGCTTTAGTCCACTGTACTACAGGCTCTCTCTTGATACCTGAAAGAAGGTAAGGACAGTCAACTTTGGAAATAGCTCAGAGGCTAGAGGGAAAATGCCCAACCAAGGATGGAGGACAATCCCGGTGCTTGAAGAGTTTTCCAAAGATGATGTTAAAGTCTCTTTGGCTTCTGAGCAGCCTTGCCTTGGCCCTGCCAATTCAGCATTATGAGAGGCAGTGGAGGGAAGCCAGCAGTGAATGCCACACAAACAGGCACCTGGCTCAAAAACCTCCGTTCTCCAAAGCTCGTCAATCACCTGGGGGAAAACTCTGCAATTTTCCCAAATCAGAGCAATTTTCCCAAATTAGCCGAGACTTTGTTGTTATTACCCCCCATCCGTCCCATGTTTCCCCTTCTGTGATGGATCACACAGGAGAGGCCTGCTCAATTAATGGCGCTATTCCCCGGCAGAGGAATGGGGTGGGTGCCAGGATTAACTCTTTCAGCACAGCAGAGGTGCCGGTGAGGGTTTGGCTGCCATTTATATTCCACAAAAGCCTCTTTTGTCTTGACAATTGGCAGTTCAAACGTAAAAGGAGGATTCTGAGCTTTTATCCAACTGTGGGCTAGTGTGCAGTTAGACTGCGTACTCTTTTTTTCCCTTTCTTAAAAGGTAAGAATAATTATGAGTCTTTTCTGCAAAGTTTCTTTTAGATTTTTTTGAAACCAGGAAAATTAAAACCAAAACTTGTTTTATTTGTCTGGAAATGAAGACATACATTTATTGAATACTAAAAATACATCATTTTAAAACGCAGGCTGCTGTAAGGTTATCATTTTCACTGTTTAAAGCAGGGGGGTCAAACTCGCGTTATCACGTTGTCATGTGACATATCGCGACTTTTCCCGCCTTTGCTAAAACGGGTGGGCATAGCCAGCGGGTGACACATCTGGCCCGCAGGCCCTGAGTTTGACCATCCTGGTTTAAAGTTAATTTGTAGGAGCCCTTGGCTTATGACAATTGAACTCAAAATTTCTGTTGCTCAGCAAGATAGTTGTTAAGATTTGCTTCATTTTGTGACTTTCCTTGCCACAGTTGTTAAATGAATCATTGCAGTTGTTAAATTAGTAACATGGTTGTTAAGTGAATCTGGCCTCCCCATTGACTTTGCTTGTCAGAAGGCTGCAAAAGGCGATCACATGACCCTGGGACACTGCAACCGTCATAAATACGAGCCAATTGGCAAGCATCTGAATTTTGATCACGTAACTAGGGAGATGCTGCAACGGTTATAAATGTGAAAAATCGTCATAAGTCACTTTTTTCAGTGCCGTTGAAACTTTGAACAGTCACAAAACAAAAGGTATGTCGAGGACTATCTGTAGCTACCGATGTGTAAAACAATCTATTTCTGAAACACACAGAGAACAAAGGAAGATCTGGTTTTCTCAGCTGCAGGGAACAAACAAAATGAAGTCCCCCTTTGTAGTCCACAGTTGCTGTTATAACAACTACAAGGAAAAACGATTCTACTCCATTAAACCTCCAAGCGACCTGACAGAATGAAAGGCTACGGGTGAGGCCTACCTACAGCTGGCATTGACTTTATCGTCCAGATGTGCTAAGCCTCCGAGTCCTAGAATTCTCAGCCTGTATAACCCATATACATCTATTCTGAAATCAAACTTACTGCGTGCAATCCGATATACACCTGCAATGCAAGTTGTTGGAGTGTTTTTTTCCTCATTACAGGTCGCGCTAGAGCCAAAGGCAAGTGGCAAAAAGGGCCCTGAAAAAGCCCAATGTGTCTCTGTGTGTGCTGCTCAGCATCTCCTGTGGGACATGTTCCAACAACGCACTGCAAAACTGCGGTCTGAAAAGGCTCATGAAAATGGAAGATGCTTGGTACTACATTCTCTACTTCTGACACTACATTTAATTTTCAGCAACAGGATTGTTTTGTTTGCTAGTGGAAACACCACCCTGACAAAGATTCTCTGTAGAGAGCAAGCTACAGATTTAGGCCTCAAGAATGCCCTGCTCATCGATTTAATTCTATTTATAAGGCACCTATTTCTGAGGCAAAAACAGTAACAAACAGCATGCAAGGAGGAGAGTACAAAATGTGTTTTCATGTTGCCCACCCTCTTCCTAAAATTTCCAATTAAACAACCACAATGTTTTCCCCAAATCTGAGCCTAAGAATTATTTTATTATTTACTTTATTTTATTTTACTTACAGCGCATATAAGCTATTGAAACTGACTCTGAGGTGTGCATGTCTCCCCACATTACTAATTTGGGTTAAAATAAAACAGATTAAAAACACACCTTGCAAAAGTGATTATATAAAACCTGGGAATTAATAATCAAGTTACAAATAAAACTGGTCTGCTATCCAGAGGGACCAAGACTTCATGAAATAGCCAAGCCTTCAAAGCAGTGGTGAAATTCAATTTTTTTTACTACCGGTTCTGTGGACATGGTATGGCTTGGTGGGCATGGCAGGGGAAGGATATTGCAAAATCTCCACTCCCACGCCTCGGGGGCCAGCCAGAGATGGTATTTGCCAGTTCTCTGAACTGCTCAAAATTTCCACTACTGGTTCTCCAGAACCTGTCAGAACCTGCTGGATTTCACCCCTGCTTCAAAGTTGTTCAGAGGAGACCATGTGAACCATTGGGAAAATACAATCCCTAATATTTCTCTCTCTCTCTCTCTCTCTCTCTCTCTCACACACACACACACACACACACATCTCAATTCAGGTAATCCTCAACTTACAATCATTACTTTACTGACCATTCAGTTACAACAACACTGAAAATTGTGTCCTCTGGCCATTTTTCACACTTATGACCATTGCAGCCTCTCTGTGGTCATGTCATATGATCAAAATTCAGATGCTTGGCAACTGGCAGGTATTTATGACAATTGAAGTATCCTGCCTGGGTCATGTGATCACCTTTTGCAACTTTCTGACAAGCAAAGCCAATGGAGAAGCCATTCACTTATAACAGTGTCACTAACTTAACATTTAAGTTAGTGTTAAGTTAGTGATTCCCTTAACAACAGGGGCAAGAAGATCATAAAATGGGGCAAAACTCACTTAACTGTCTTGTTTAGCAATGGAAATTTTGGGCTCCATTGTGGTCATAAGTTCAAGACTACCTGTGTTTGGAACTCTCCCACAAAATGATAACATGGCCATAAGAGTATAAGTAATGTACAGTGTATGTCTCTTCAAATATTGAGGATAATGCCTTTTCCCTTCTTTTACTGTGACAGACATCACAATATACTTACACTGCTAGGACCATGCATTTTGGCTGAGACAAATACTATGTTCAAAACAGGGATGAAATTTAGCAGGTTCTAACAGGTTCCGGAGAACCGGTAGCGGAAATTTTGAGTAGTCTGGAGAACCAGCAAATACTACCTCTGGCTGGCCCGAATGGGTGGGAATGGAGATTTTGCAGTATCCTTCTCCTGCCATGCCCACCAAGCCACGCCCACAGAACTGGTAGGGAAAAATTTTGAATTTCACCCCTGGTTCAAAAATTAAATATAAAAATATAGTCGGGGGGAGAAATATTTGCTAAATAATGAAGCAGATAAGTACGAGTTTGAATACATAGAAGATAATCATTGCTGGGTCACACCTAATCTAAGATCTCATTTCTAATGGCAACCAGATGGCCATAGCATGCTGAATATCTAGAATCCTTTTTATATATATATTCCCTGATATGATATCTAGAGGTATATTGGTGGAGAACCTTTCAAAAACCTGATATATAATAGAATTGACATATTAATGACGGAATAATTTTATTATGACTACTAACCCGTCAGTGTTTATAACTATAAAATCATATTCCATATGCTATTTGTGATCACAAGAGATGCACTATTACAATAGGAATGCTAGGAAGAAAAAAACAGGGCATGTCCTATGAAGAAAGGTGGGAGGAGATGTGTATATTTAATCTGGAGAAAAGATAAAGCAAAACCAGCTGATAGCCATCTTCAAATATTGAAAGAGCTCTCATGAAGATAAAGCAAATTTATTCCTGTTGTTCCGGAAGACAGACCTGAAACAGTAAGTTCAAGTTGTAAAGAAAACAATGTTAGGTAAACATTTAGAAACTATTTCCGATAGTGCAAGTTTTTCAACAATGTACAGAATGAGTCAGACAACGGTAAACATTTTTTCCTCAGAGATTATTGGCTACAACCTTTCAGAGACCCAACATTCTGGACCAATAAGGGTTTTCTGTCTCAAATATATATTTGAGGCCTCTCTTAACTCTATGGCTTGTCTTTGAAATGTTGCCTTGACTACAATTGAATAATAGCACTGCAATTATCACTGTAAGAACAATTGGGAAAAGCATTCATTTTTTATGACATGCCACCTCAAACTTTTCTTCTCCAGAGCTTTCTTTCAGTTTTGACTACTGATTAGTCATTCCAAGTATTTGACTGTTTCTTCCACACTTTTTGCTTCTGAATTCCCTCCAATCTCCATTTTTAAAAGTCGAATATCACAGGTGTAGACCTGACCAGGTGGAGAAAATAAATCAAGGCTTCTGGGGACATCATTTCCACTCAGACCTGTTTCTTGACTCCCCTGCCTCGGTCCTCCACGAGTAAAAGGAAATAATGATTCGTGCTTTGATCTCTAGGATCTGAGAAGTAATGTTTTTCAGGGGCTGTAAGCAAAACACTATAATTTAGTACCAGACACAGGAAAGAATTGATATCTATGATTATAATGGCCCTGCATGGATAAGATATAAATTCTTTCTTTAATTGCTCTTCCTTACTTTTTGCATATGAGTTCAGCTGCTGCACAGTCTTCTCTGTGTTGTCCCATTTCCTGTCCCCTCCTCACCCTCCCTCCCATCCCAAGCAAGCTGCAAGATGAGGCTGTTCTTCCATTGCTATTGCGTACAATCAGACTCTTTGATCAGCCACACAGAAGAAGGGGAAGGAGGGACAGAATCAAAAGAACAGAGATCTCAGTTTCTCCGTGAAAGTCTTTCTTCTTCTTTCCCCTTATATTTTTTGGTTCCTGTTCTCTGACATCACTCAGTTTCCAAGCACTAAGCATGAGAGGAGCCAGCCTGCTGGGCCAAACTGAATTGGCCTTTAATAAGACCTTTCTCAGGATTAGCACTGAAGACAGGAGGGGGACAATCCTTTACTTCTGTGCATTGGGGGTTCAACACGGGCTGGAACCAGTGGTGAAATCCAAATTTTTTTACTACTGGTTCTATGGGCGTGGCTTGGTGGACATGGTGTGGCTTGGTGGGCGTGGCAGGGGAAGGATACTGCAAAATCTCCATTCCCTCCCCACTCTGGGACCAGCCAGCGGTGGTATTTGCCAGTTCTCCAAACTACTCAAAATTTCCGCTACCAGTTCTCCAGAACCTGTTAGAACCTGCTGGATTTCACCCCTGGCTGGAACTAAAGGAAAGAAGAGAAATAAAAAAATTCTCTCCCTCTCTGTAATTCCTGTCACTTTAAGACACTGTGCAGCAAAAATTCATAGGGTCATGAATATGGATTAATTATCACTCACATTTCTGCTTTATGTTAAAAGTGCTAAAGCCAATAGCCTGGCAGGACACCATAATAAAAGCCAGTCATTCTTCCCTGGTCCACTTTCATACCTCATGTTTCACAGTTAGCAACCTTCAGTACATATGGTTCAGCCTAGAATCATGACGTCATTTCAGCTGTTACCATTTCCTCATTATGCTTCTTTTTTTTTTTTATCCCTTTTGACTTGGTTAACTCTTGGCTTTACTTTAGCTTTGCTCCTCAATGTCTTCATTTGTCCTAGACAGGTGTGTCTGCCAACATACCTGCACTGATTCATCACAGCAAGATCTGAAGGAACACGTACCAGCCTCTGCTCTCCTTGAGGTTAAGCAGCAATTAGAGCTGCAGAATGAAAATTTAAGGAAAGAGTTTTCAGCTCAAGTTTGAGACTCTCCGGTTGCCAGGGGGCATGCAGATCAAGGTCAGTGCAGAAAAAGAATGGGTAAAGTTTGTGCCCTGATTAGTGCTGTAAAGCAGAGTATGAATCTCTATAATCACACATCACATAAGGAAGGTCGTTGCTCTGTGCTAGAGGACAAGCTTTGCATTCAGCAGATCCCAGAACAATCCAATCTCTGACATATCTAAGTAGGGCAGGGAAAGAGTCCAATTTGAAAAAAAGCCACTTCCGTTATTTCAGAAGGTAGCAATAAGGACAATACTCTGATTTGACAGAAGGCAGACATGCCAATCAGATGTTCTTTGCAAATTAAAAGGCACAACATTTGAAGTTTAGCTTTTCTCTAGATACTGTGACTGTATTGATGTCCCTTTCATCTATGGATTCTCTCCAGTAAAGCAACCAGGATGTTGTTTGTTTGTTTTGTTTTGTTTTTGTCTTTCCAATGACACCTTGTATCAAGTTCAGCAAGAACAAAAGACATATGAATAGTTTCTCTCCAACTGTTGGGTCTCGTATAGCCAAGTTAATACAGGCTAGCTAGGCCCTGGTGATGGATCAAATGTTACGGTAGATGATGAATTTCAGTAAAGGGGGGAGGTCAATTAGAAAGCCAGCAATTATCGTTGTCAAGCTAAGGTAGAAGAACAATGGGACTGGCGGATGCTTTTTTTTGGTCAGCCCAGGTGAAGTTAGCTAAGGACTTCCCAAGGATATTTCCTATGATCTTTGCTTCTTCATGCAATTTAGTAATAAGCCTTGTCTTTGCAGCGTACAAGACATAAGGAACAATCAATGATATCCTGGCCTGCAGAAGAAAACTAAAGCATGCAAGACAGATTCAGAAGTGTTTGGCTGAAGCAGCTGTGAGTGAACAGCTGGAATCAGTTGGAAAGGAAAGGGTTATAGAGGCTGAAGCAGGGCAACACATGTAGTCCAGCTGCTGTTTCTCATTAACTATTCACAAGTAGGTAGTTTACAGTTGGAAGTGTGTGTGTGTTTTACAGCCAGGTCTGCTTCCAAAGAAATGCAGAAAGGGCCCATGGATGTTTGAGGACTTCTTTCATTTGAGGGCCTGGTGGATGGATGGTTCGTATCCCTATCAGTCAAGAGACACTGTACAGCTTATTCTGCCATCCCCTCCTTAATGGCTTCTCAGTGGTAAGGAGAAAAGAGGGGAAGAACTGTAGGGAGAGGCCACCACTGCAACTAAGCACAATCCCAAGATTGCAGGAGTGAGGATTGCAAAACAAAAGCCTGGTCTGGAAGCAGTTTGGAAGCTATGCAGATATGATCTGCACCCAGGACAACCTGCAACCCCCTCGGTCTCTCAAAGCCCACCTTTTGAGAGGTGCATTCCGCTAATTCATTATGTGGCCTTGACCAATTGCCCTTCTCACTCTCCGGCCTCTTGGGTCAAGCAGAAACACGGTCACCAAGCTTCACCTGACGAACGTCAAAGCGCTGCAAGAGCTGGGAGCTCCACGAGCGGCCCAAAACCGGCCAAGGGGCAGAAGCTCTTGTTTTAGGAGCACTCAGCCGCAGCGGGAAGGCTGATAAACCGCGGCTAAGCATTTGGAGCGCCTGAGGGAAGAAAAAAAAAAAAAAAAAAAAGAGCTTCCCATTATTTGGAGCGGATCCGCTCCTCTCGCGTCCTGCAGGGTCTCTGGCTCCAAGTTGGCCCCGCTCCAACTAGTTAGCCTCGGGGGAACTGGGGAGAGCGGGAGTCTCCCAGGGACGGCTTCGCACCTGTGGGGAGGAGGCGCTGGATGCCAACGCCACGGGCGCCCGCAGGCCAGCAGCCGCGCCAACCTGCCCGCTTGGGGGAAAAAGGCGAGAAAGAGAAGCCGGGAAAGCCAGCCAGTTTCTCGCCGCCGAGCCACGTGTTTGCACAGCGCTCGGTTTGTTTGCGGACTTTTGTCAGGACTTGAAAGGCTACCCAGTTTATACAATGCTCGCTTCCTGTTCCTGCCCCGCCTGTCAGTGTAACCGCAGGACAGGTTCACCCGGGGAGCGTCCGTCGGCAGGCCGGGGTTGGCCCAAAAAGGGGAAGGAGGGAAGAAAGCCCTTGCGGCAGCTTGCCTCGCCCTGCTAAATGGGATGGGAGTGGGGGAAGGGGAAGATAAACTCTCAAGGAATCCAGACGTTTGTTCAGGAAAGGTAGACCGCGAACTTTCTTTTATAGGAGCCCGAACGCGCCGTCCCCTTTCTGCCGAGAGCTTCTCGGATCCAGCCGGGGTGTGGTACGTCCGCCGTATGAGTAAATATTTGAGAACTCGCGGTCGGGAGGAGAGCCATTTAACGAGGCCTCCTCTGCAAAGGTCGGCGAGAAAAATAAAGGCAAGAGCCCTCTCTCTGGAGCACCCTTTAGCCTTCGGGGAGTGGGGGGGGGGGGGGCTATCTGGTTTGTCCTATGAGGGGGAAGCGGCTCCCATGAGCCCCAAATTTATTAAATTTATATGCTGCTCATGTCGCTGTTTTCTACTCTGGGGGTGTGAATATGACTGTTGCTGCGCTTTTCGTCCTGTCCCTGCAGCCGAGGCCTTCCCGGGGGTTCCCTGTTTCCTTTTCCCAAACCTCCTTACGGCTGCTTCCCCACACCTCCATCCAAAAACCGAGGAGGTTGACCGGGGCATCGCGGTTTCTAGCTGAGAAGAAAGGGCAAAAAAAAACCATCACGAAGTTCTCCATCCGTGGATAGTTTCGTTGGATGCTTTTACGATATTTAACGTTCGCAATTGCATAGGCAGCAAAGTCTCGGCACCGTTGAAAAGAGCAGAGAAATGCTAGCGGGAAATAGGCTGAACCTGGGTTCCCAAAAAATTCCAGGGTTTCTATTGGAATCTTGGGAAGAAACTGAACTGGAGCACCTCTGAGTTAAAGAGTTTAGGGTTAACGTGAAAGTACGTAAAGGAAGGAGAGTTCCCCCCTTTTAAAAACCTTTTCTTCCAGCTTTTGCTTACCAAATGCTATTTAAAAAGAATCCTGGCCATTCTGGTTTATTATTAAACAATAGCAAACACAAAAAAAATGTATTTAGGTATTATCTTTTATTAGGTTCAGTCGAAATGGCTCAAAAGAATGTGTAATGTTTGAAATGCTCTGTTGTGCAAAATCTGGTCCTGGACCCATTTAACCCTGTATCCAAAATACAAGTAGACTAATTCACCTTGATTCATACATCAGGCATTTTCTAGAGATGAGGAATGTGATCTTCTTGGAGAGTGCTTGATTGCTGCTCTCCTTACCCCTTTACTATTAACTGCATCAGTGGTCCTTATTTTCAGTCAGAGTCTTAAAATAATCGGACTACCTACTAGTCAGTATCCTATTTCTATCCTATCTGTAAGCACCACCTTGGATAACAGAACCTTTGTCCAATAACACCTTATCCAAGCTATGTAATTTCTGAACGTTTTTGCCATTTCATAATAAAAATTCAAGTTGTGTTGAACAAAGCATTTTAACTTTCTTATCCATTACTAGCAGTATAGCGTATTCTCTGAATCTTGAGCTTTGTGAAGTTAACACTCAGGTACACATGACAAAGGAGTAATCATCAAGCTTGGGAGAAAGTGAGGTCTCTGTGCATGCTCAGTGGCAGCCACATAATGTTAAGTGTTAGTTGGGGTGGATGAAGGGAGATTTCCAGAAGAGAGCATGATTAACAACTGGCTGGAGAACTTGTGTTGTAATATTTGGTCCTGGCTCATACTTACGTTAATCTGTAAATTATGATAGAAAGCACTTGAAACGTCTGTGTATAGCATCATCATAGTTTCTGGGCCCTTATAGTCATTAACCGTTAATGTTTTTGTTCCCATCATGTTGGAACATCATGGATATTTCTGCCATAATTTCATAGACTTGTTCACTCAACTGACCTAAATTTGGAAGACAGTAGAGGCAAGTAAAAAGTCAGCTTGGTAAGGAAAAACAAGACAAGAGAGAGCAGATAGTACTCCTGAGAAGGTAAAAACATGAATGGTGAATTTGGAATACTAAGGCAAATTTTTACCTATATTTGTGAATTCTGATGAAAAAACTATAACCTTAAAATATTTACTGCTGCTGTTGTACCTTCTGCTGCATTTTTTTGTCAATTCCTTTAGGATGGTGATAAAACCATTTAATTACGCTTTCTGTTCCAATCAGAAAAAGTTTGATGTAGTGGTTAAGGCATCAAGTTAGAAACTAGGAGACAGTTCTAGTCCCATCTTAGGTATAAAGCCAACTGGGTGACCTTGGGTGAAACACTCTCAGCCTTAGGATGAAGGTAATGGCAGCAAACCACTTTTGAAATATTGACAAGAAGTCTGCAGGGACCTGTTCATGCCTTCAACACTGAGTTGAAGTTGCAATAGCCGCCTTTTTTCAGTGTCATTCCAGGTGAGAACAGCTTGTGGCTTGCATGTCATATAGCATTGATTCCCAGATACACATTGCAGTCCTGCCCATGTCACTGCAATCATGAACATTGAAAGCATGAACATCATGATTTCTATGCCCACCAATAGAAAGCTCTTGGTGGTGGATCCTTAGTGACCCTGTGACATCTGTTGCATTCATACAGCATGCTAGGGCCAAAAAAATTAGCTGCATTATGATTTAGTGGAATGTATAATTACAGGTAATCCTCGAGTTGCGACAGTTCACTTAGCGACCATTCAAAGTTACATTAAGTACTTACGACACAGTCCAAAGTAACAAATGTTGCAGCACCACGGCAGTCGTTCACCCTTATGAATGACGGCAGAGGCACTACAACATTCGTTCTGCCTATTTCCAGGGGTGAAATGCTCCTGGTTCGGACCGGATCGGGCAATCCGGTAGCGATTGTGGCAGCTGGTTCAGAGAATCGGTAGCGATGGTGGCATGAGGCTCCCCCCACCCACCCAGGTGTCGTTACTTCCTGCTTTTAAAAGGTTAAAAAAGGCTCTGACAATTGCGAGCCACAGCTGTGATCGTCAGAGCGTTTTTTTACCTTTTAAAAGCATTTTTTCTACAAACTATTTGCCCGAATAGGTTGTAAAAAAATGCTTTAAAAAACAACAAAAAAAAAAGTTGGCCACGCCCACCCAGTCACATTACCAACCCCCCCCCACCAAACCACGCCCACAGAACCGGTAGTAACAAATTTTACATTTCACCACTGCCTATTTCCTATCCCTCCCTGCTGGGTCTCCACAGGCCTAGTGCTTGTGTAGACTCACCTTGCGAAGATCTAGAGAGCCTTCGGTTTCTTGGCCTGCTTCGGTGCTTCAGGCCTTTGGTTCGTTCACAGAGAATGGAGGCCTAAAAGTACCGCGAGATCACACGGGATCAGTAGTGCGACATCCGCACAATTGATTTCATGGGCTCTCACGGTATTTTAGGCCTCTATTCTTTGCAAAAGGAGGCCTGGATGAGATCTGCAGCAAAAGGCTTTGCAAACAGAGGGAAGGACTGAAGCACCAAAGCCTTCCCTCTGTTTGCAGACACTTTCTCTGTCTTTGCAAAAAGATTTTGCTGCCAAGAACGAAGTCCAAGAGGGCCGCATGTATCCCTCCTGGCTTCCGTTCTTGGCAGCAATTTTTTTTTTTTTTTCAAAAACAACTGGAGCCTATAAGGGACGCAATATCTCATCCTTGCAGGCCTCGGCAAACTTTGCTAAAGGCGAAACCCCAGCAGAGAGGCTGGAGAGGAGACAGCTCTCTTGATCATTGAGATCTACATAAGGTAAGTGACCCAGTCGAGCAGGATTGGAGTGTGGGGGAGGAAGCATGAGATATCTCAGTGGGTTGGGAAAGGCCTTGGGTGTCGGAAACACTAGGCCCTCCCATAGCCTTCTCCACCCTGTGGTACCTCGTGCACTTAACGACCTGCACATTCGATTAGCAAATGCATGGGCGAAAGGGAGTGATCACGTCCAAGTTATGTGATTTACGAAGTCTCAGGTTATGAATGTAATTGGCAGGCTCCATTGCATTCGTAACTTGTCTATTACTTGTATGTACTCAGATAACCCCTCTATGACCTTACCAGAGTTTTTACCGTTAACAGGTCAAAATCCCATGCAATCTGCTTTTTTTTGCTTTCCAATTTCTCAGTTATTAAATTCTGCGAGCTCCATTTGGTCTTCACCAGGCCTCACTTAACCTCAGACCATCCTGTTCATCTTCCCTGATAATGGGCATAAATTAAGTCATCTGGGCTGCAACAATCCAGTTGACCATGAGGGGGCAGCCAAGGGCTAGTGTTTTCCCTTTCCCTTTGCAGCCCTTAATGATTATCCAAAGTTTGGCTGCCCACATAGGTAACCCTACATGATTTCATTGTAGTGCTGTGTCAGCCATAATTTGTCTAGAAGCCATTGCAGAGCACAGCCATTCAAATTAGATCACTTTATTTTAGCATTGGGTGTTTTTGCACAAATTACTCAATGCCCTTAAATAGCTTTTACGTTGGATAAAAAGGTAGAAGGCAGAAACAAAAGAGAAGATGGGCTCATGCACTTTTAATATTTGTGTACTAGAAGAGATTTTAGCCCATGAGTAGCTGTGCTGGCTAAAATCCCCTGTTGCTTGCAAATATTAAAGCTGCAGGAGCCCTTTCCCCTTTTCCATCTGATCATCTCAGATTTAACTATTCCATATGGGAAACTAGTAAAAGTGGGCAACCGGGTGCCTTTTGACTCCTGTAAACTCAAGGCTGCATGACCTAAAGGAAGGAATTACGAGGATTGTAGCCCAAAACATATGGAGGACATCAGGTTTCCTGAAGCTTGAAGAGAAAGGTGATACTATTAAGATTTTTAGCTGTTGTTTTCTAAAAGAAAGGAGAGAATAATATTTTCCAGTTCCTCATTGTTTTCTGAAGATTTCTCACATCTCTTAAAACACATGGATTGACATGCAAGTAAATTTACATGGTGGTGGGGGGAGCATTAGTCATCACAATGGTGCTAAAAAGTATGTTCCACTGTAATAATAATAAATATTATTATTATGCTCCCACATAAATTAAATATAAATTAGTAGACCATGAAGTGGTTCCATCTTGAGACATACCCTTGGGCATGTTCACACATACACTGGAGGTTTTCCAAAACTGCAGAAAACATTTGATCTAAACTATAGGACAGAACTTTTCTATGTATGAACATATCACTGCAAAGCAATTCATTAAATATCAACTGTTAAAATATAAGCAACGAAGTTTGGTATATCAGGTTCTGAACAATTTTCAGAACAACCAAGACTTCAAAAGATTTTGGAAGAGCAGAAGTAAGATTAAACCTCCCTCCCCCCACACACACCTTTGGGGGATGGTACAAGCTATTCAAAAGAGGGGAGCTCCCACAGAGCATGCTGGTTGCTGCTGCTGTCCCTCACAATAGGTGGGGACTGTCAGTGGGTATTCTCTTCTCTCCTCTCAGACTGAGGGGGTGGAAATCTGTCTGGGAAAGGCATCTTGCAGATATAGTAAACCTAGTAAACCTGTTTTCTTTTTAATCTATTCATTTATTATTTTATGGTCTCTCACACAGTCAGCCAGATGTTGAGACTGGATTTGGCATTTTGATCCACCTATTGAGTCGTTCCCAAGGACAGATGTGGATATTTGATGGTGTTAGAGGTATCACCGCAGGATGGAAGCATCTAGTAAAGCTGCCTTTTGCAATTGACTGATGGTGAATTTGTCAATGCTGATGGTGTTCAAGTGGCGCTCCAGTTGTTTTGGGATTCCACCCAAGGTACCTATTACCACAATGGCACAGTGGTTAGAATGTAGTACTGCAGGCTACTTCTGCTGACTGCCGATTGCCTACAATTTGGCAGTTCAAATCTCACCAGGCTCAAGGTTGACTCAGCCTTCCATCCTTCTAAGGTGGGTAAAATGAGGACCCAGATTGTTGGGGGCAATAGGCTGACTCTGTAAACCACTTAGAGAGGGCTGTAAAGTACTTTTTTTTTTCTCCACTTCTTTCTCATTTATTCTGCCGTCTCCAAGTATTCTTACATCCTTATTATATTTTATTAATTTTTATTTTATTTTTGTGGGATGATGGACATGTGTTTATCCCAAACATGTTTTAATTTTGTTACTGAAGATTGACCTACTACCTCTTCTGGAAGTTGGTTCCAATTTTCTACTACTCTTTTTTGTGATGTAATACTTTCTAACATTACTTTTGAACTTCCCTCCTGTCAATCTGAGGTTATGATCTCATGTTCTTGATTTTTGCTTACTATTGAAAATGCTGCCTTCTAGAACCTTATTCACACCCTTAATATAGTTAAATATTTCAATCTTCCTTTCCCTTCTGTCCTCCAGGGTGTACATATTCAGCTCCTCCAATCTCTCATGAATCCTGATATGTTTTGTTCCTGAGACCTTATACCATTTTTGTTTCCTGTCTCTGGACTTGCTCAATCTTATCATTTTTTTAAGTGAGGTCTCCAGAACTGGACACAGTATTCAAAACAAGGTTTGATTAAAGCTCTGGATCATATAGGATTTTATAAGTAGCAAGTAAGATCCTGAATTACAATTACTGTGGAACATTGTGGCCATGGTTCCCATATTGTAATGGCCATGTTATATTGCCTATGTATAATTTTAACTCTATACACATAAATATTTGAGGATATCAGTAAAATATTCCTTGAAAGTTGAATAATTCGTTTTAAAAATATGCTACGTCTTTGTGGGTGAACAGAAGGATAACATCATAACATGACTGTTACCTAATAAATTCAATTTATCTGAGGCCCTGATAACAGTTGCTCTCTTTCCATCATATCTCATTGGCTCGGCTCTCAGTGGCAAATTGCAAGTATGTGGTGGTGTCTAAACTAACATTAGAAGTCTGCGATAGGCAATAGAACTTTCCATTGTCAGATGGAAGTGTTTTATAAGGTGCTACCAAAGAATTTTGCTCATCTAAAATACTGCATGTAAATTCTAACACAGCTCTGTAAAACAAATGCTATAAAAAGGCAGACAGTGTGCTATTGCTTTCTTTATATAGCACAATTTGGAAAGATGATGAAGCCCTTGCAAAGATAGTATTTTTGTGGAAGGTGCCAAAAAAAGGACTTGACATAAAGGATATGGCTGACAAACTCAACCAACTTCTTAAGAGAAGATAGTTCAGTATTATATGGAGTGTCAAGACACAAGTAATTCTCATTTAGGGACTACCTTGTTTAGTGACAATTCATAATTATAATAGTGATGAAAAAGAAACTTCACAACCAATCCTCACATTTATGACTTTCACAGTTCTATAAATCAAAGGAAAGCTGAAGTCATATCATGAACACAGTTACATTTTCACTTAGCAACCGCTTTACTTAATGAGCAAGTTGTTAGTCCCAACTGTTGTCACTAAAAAAGGATTATCTGATGTAATCTCCATTATAATATTTTGTGGAGTTCCTCAGGGGTGGGCTCCAAAATTTTTTACTACCGGTTCTGTGGGCGTGGCTTATTTTGTGGGCATGGCTTGATGGTCATGTGACAATTCTTTAGGATTTATCAGAGGTACTGGTCTACCAGGCTTTTAACTGCTTGCATAGCTGTACCAGTCTACCCATTTATTTTTGCAGGCACTGGTCTACCCATTTATTTTTGCAGGCACCAGTCTACTCATGTATTTTTGGAGGCACCAGTCTACCACCAAACTGTCTTTTACCGCTGTAGGGCGGCCCTTTGAAGCCCCACGGCAAGAGTTTAAACAGTTTTTCCTTATAGCCCATCAGCTGGGACTCAGGAGGCAGCAATAGATTGGGGGTGGGGCCAAATAAAAGGTAAGAATAATGCGGGGGGTGGGGGGGCAGGGAGGGCAGAACCGGTTCAGTGACGTTGTATCGTCACCGCTACCAGCTCGGCGGAACCAGGAGGAACCAGGAGGAACCCACCACTGGAGCTCCTGGAAGCATATGATATTGTCCAGTAATGAAATTGCTAGCTTCTATGTACTATGAACATTCTGTCTAAATAGAGCCTATATCTAGATATAAATTCATCTGCCCAATTATTGAAGATAGGCTGCTAAATCATTTTAGAAAGGACTGTTAGCAAACATACTGACTGTATTGTATTTCATCTTTAGCAGAGTGAAGATGAAGCAGATACATGCCCAGGATATTTAGGTATTAAATTTAAAAAGAAAAAAAGAAAACAAAAACAAAAAAAGAGTCAGCACTCTCCATTATGTTAAGTGAAATGTTTCCCTACAGGATCTGGCATTTTCCCACCCATCCTGATGCATCAAAAATGCAATTGCCTAGGTGGGCAGAAAGTAGATTACATCAGCACTTTTCTGGCTTTTCGTCTGATGTTTAACCATAAGGATGAAAAAGATTATTTCCCCTCCATCATTGTAAATTATGTTGCTGAAATGAAAGAAACCGTTTTTCTGTATGAAAGGACCGCCAAGCAATTTCCCAGTTTGAGATTCGAAAGGCTCCAGAATAATGTAGCGCTAAACGAATGCACTTTGCATCAGGTTCTGGTCCTTGGGTTCCAGAACTCAGCAGGAAATTGAACCCAAGGAGCTTGAAATCTGTCCGTCCAAAGATTCAGCAGCCATATTATAAAGAGCAAACGCACTGAATTCAACTATCACACCACAAGACAAACCTGCAGAAAAGCTACCACATCACAGCCTTCCAAGTAAGAATCTGAAGGTTAAATATTGATCTTGAATTGCACCCTATGGAAGATGATCATTTCACTGGGCCTGACATGGCACCGTCACTAGTGGCAGACAATGCAACAAATGGGCAATATGGCTGCTGTTGTCTAAAATCACTTTGAAATATACCTTTAGCCTCAGCCAGTATGTTGTAAGCTATTAGCTGCTAAGTGTTTTCTAGGGAAGAAGAAATTCCACAGCTATGGCTGATATTCCTCTGTTATTATTAGCATTGCTAGCCTACATGTCTTCTTCTGTTCCCAGGTCATGCTTACTCAGCCTTCGCTCCTGTGCTCTAAACCCTCCAGCACTTGGAACAAAGCATGAGCCTCAAAAGAAATCATCTCTTTGGACCGTATTTGAACCTTTCTTTCTGATATGTCCGCCATGCAGCATATTCAATCCAAAAGCAAAGGATCCCGTAAGCCTTGCAGATAGGGCGAGTTTCTAAAGCCAGTGGAAAAAGGGCAACAAATGTCTCTCAAAGGGCTGAGCGTGTTCAAAATGCACCTCGGAATAGAACTCTGACCAAGACCTATGCGCGCTGACGTCTTGTTTGGCTGCATCGATTCTCCACACTGCATGCTGCGTGTCATTCCTTCTAGCAAACGATCTGTGCAAGTGGAGCAGAGATTTACAATGGTTGACAGCCAGCCCCCTCCTCCCCACTTGTAACACAGTGTTCCCATCGATCCTCTCGGACACTGACACTCTGAAAATGAAACGAGTGCCTTGTTCCCATTGGCAGCGAGGAAAGATTCTTCAATATTCCTCCAAGCAACAAGGCAACGGCGGCAGCAGCAGCCACCAACCACACAACAACCCCCAGCCCTCCGCAGGAGCCCAGCCTGTGTGCCAACACCACATCACAAGCACCACAATTCACCACGCCCCTCAGCAGCCACCACAATTGCGGTGACATCCAAACTGCCTCCAGCCATGGCAACTTGCCACCTGCTAGACTAGAGCATCATAACTTCCTGCTGCATCTCACCGTGACTTTTGCAACCAACCAGCCACACCGCACCCTCTGGCAATCAGCTGCTGCCGCATGGACGGGACAGTAGCAGGTTTCAGGAGGAGAAAGACGTTGAATGAACCTAGGAAGTAAGGCACACCCACAGAGGTGAATGTTAGAAATACAATGCGAGGGGTTTCGGCCTCTATTTAAGTCCCCAAAGGCAACAGAAAGGCAAAAGAGAAGGCAAGGTCACTAAGTTTATTTGTAAAAACAAAACAAAATTCCAAACACAACAATAAATCAAATAATAAATCATTAAAAAGTGCTTTAACCAGCAGGGGGGGAAAAAATCTCTTTCCTTTGCAAGAAATAATGTTCTTTGTGCTGCAAGTTTTTAATCGGTGTAATTATTATATAGAATGCACAAGTAAAGCTTTACTTGATTAATCAGTGCAAGACAATTATAATCACTAGAGTACTAGCTAAAAGGTTTGTCTGTTTATTTTCTGAGGCTTGCTTTGCCTCTGATGTAATACTGTAGCAAGGAATTTAAAGGAAGAGATTGATGGTGGCCTTTCCTTCCGCCAGTAAGTGGTAGGCTTGTTTATTAAATTGTAAATTATCTTGCATTCCCTTCTGTATCTCGGAAAGTTATCTACCTGCATATTCATTTAAATGGGGGGTGCATTGGGGCTTGTAGGTACAGCAGGTCTGCCCAGAACTGTGGTCTTAATTGATTACTCAGTAAAGGCTGCAGACCTACCATGCTGCTGTAATAGTATTGATGATTGATTAAACAAAGGAAGTTGGTTAATCATCTAAACATGCTTAACCTGCTTGGCTATGTGTCATTTGTACAATTTGTTATCTTTTTTTAAAAGTTCTTCTGGGCCTCATTTGTTTAAATGCCAAGAATTTAAGTCTGCTCAGTCTGTTGTCCAGTCTGGGAGTAGGAATACTTGATGCCATTATTGTTAGAAGTTGCAAGGGATGTTTGCAGTGGCTAAGTTACACATTCTCCCAAACCGTAGTTTTATGTAAGGGTAGCCTGTTAATGAAGCTACAGTGGCTGAGCTTACCCATCCTATAAACCGCTGGATTTATGCCACACACTAAGTCAAAAACCAGATGAATCACTTGCGTAGCCTAATGTGTGAATCAGAGCAGTGGAAGAATAAAAACTAGCCAAATTACAGCATTAGTTTACTTGTGCAAAGTAACAATGGACTTTGAAAGTGTTTTATAAACTGCAGTGTGTTTTAAATCAATTTAATCTATGAGAAATCACACACTGACATTTTCAAAAAGGTGTTTCACTAAAAAACCGGTCCATTAGAACTAGTTGAGAGGTTCAGTGTGGCTGTAAGTAAGAATGATGGCCCACTGTGATGTACACTTCCTCTAGAAAACAAAGGTCAGTGGCTGGTAGCCAGAGGGCCTTCAAGCATGGCTTCTACGCCAGGTTCCCAGTCAACGGATCACATTTCCTCAAAGTCCCATGACAAAGGAACAGACATTTTAGACAAATGGCAATATGAAACTTTGTGCTTCAAAATTTTTATAGCTGGTTATGGGATCCACACAGTGCTTAAGTCCTATGACAAGTAGGAATTAAACCCTGCGGATTTAGGTACATGCTCAACCAGAAACCCCACTATGCGTAGGGCAGCTGTTATCTTCCATCTACAGTAATTTTACACCCAGGATTGAAACTCTAGAGGAAGACTAAGATACAAATGTAAGCCAAAATGGGTTTAGCAGCCCATAGATACAACAAAATTTAGGTCATACTGGCCATGGGTATTTGTATGGAAGACTTAAACCTTAGCAGATCTGCACATTTGTGTTTTTATGACAACTGCAACATCACCCCACCAGTTCTAGATACAGAAGATGCATATCCATGTTAAAAGACCTACGGTGGTTGCCAACTCAGTTCAGGCACAATTTAAATGCTGGTTTTCACTTTAATACCTTCAAACTGCTTATGATGTAGCTATCGCAGGGACTTAAGGATGCACTTGAGCATATTCTTCACCTAGAATATGTCAGAATCAAATACAAACTTTCACATACAAGTAGTCCACTTTTGTAGTTTCAATTTCCATGTAGTTTCCATTTCAAGACCCTAATTTAACAAGAAAAAAAAACCAGTTCAGATGTTAATATTAGTTAACATCACATTATTTTTGGGATTTTTGCTATTTTGTTGTTAAGCTAAACAGTTGTTGTGAGTTTTGGCTCAGTTTACAACCTTTCTTGCCACCGTTGCTAAGTGAATCATTACAGTTGTTAAATTAGTAACACGGTCCTTAAGTGAATCTGACTTCCCCATTGACTTTGCTTGTCAGAAGGTGG
This sequence comes from Pantherophis guttatus, assembly GCF_059756535.1. Taxonomy (NCBI): domain Eukaryota; kingdom Metazoa; phylum Chordata; class Lepidosauria; order Squamata; family Colubridae; genus Pantherophis; species Pantherophis guttatus. Next base: position 155,103,149 of record NC_142064.1, read on the forward strand.
CAAAAGAGGACCACATGACCCCCGGACATTGCAACCGTCGTAAGTATGAGCCAGTTGCCAAGTGTCTGACTTTTGATCAGATGACCATGGGGATGCTCCAGCCATCATAAATGTGAAAAATGGTCATAAGTCACTATTTTTATTGCCGTTGTAACTGCAGTCACTAAACAAAAGTTGTAAGTTCAGGTCTACCAGCATAACTCCCAATTTTCCTTTGCTTTCAGAAAGCAATTGAATTGGTATTATTGCAGGGTGCTTTTGCCTTTAATTTCGTTTGGGCAACCAATATAGTTAGCTGATTGTTATCATCATTTCAATTGTTTTTATTTTCTTTTTTTTTCTTCAATGCACTTTATTAAGCTTTTATTGCATTAAAAACATAAAAAATTATTTCACTCAACAACAGCTATTTGTGTTTTTCTTGTGACGATAATTCGTGCATTATTTACAAAAATTAAATTGTGCATATTTACATTCTTATTTTATCTATTACTTATACTTAATAACTATCTATCTTTAATCTATCTCCATTCTATCCAGTTATACCACTGTTCCCACACATTGTAAAATATCAATGCCTCTTTATCTTTTAGACTCAGCATTAATTTGTCCATTTCTGCACAATTCATGACCTTTTGTATGACCTGTTTCTCTGTGGGTGTGCACATCCGCACACTCAATTGTTTTTATTTTCATATATCTCGCTATATGTTGTCTAGAATCCATACGGATTGATATGGCTTATAAATATTGTTAAATTAATGAAATAAATGAAGACTCAACAGGATGACTCACATGGTTTGAGGATCATGATCAAAGGATAACATTTGTTCAAAGGAAACAGAACTGAACTGAAAGAAAAATTCAGGGGAAGTACACAACGTTAAAAGTATTCTCACTAGCTCAGAAATTCAAGTGAATAAATTTGGAGATACAGTTGAGAGCATCTGGTTAAAATAAGCAATAGAGTAGTTAGAACTATAGCCCACCTAACTATGGGGAAGAGATAGATAATGCTACAGATTTTTTTATAGAGGCATCAAAAATTAATATTGGGGCTCTTTAATCATTCCAAAGCTGAAAGCAAACTCCATCCAAGGAATTCTAAGACTTTTTGGTTTATCTTGCTAACTACTTTCTCTTTCAGAAGGTACAAAAAGGCACAAGAAAAGCCCTTATTTTTGATTCCATGTAAGTTATGACAATAGGGAGCATGATGGCTCAGCGGTTAAAGCCACTGAGCTTGTGTGCTGGAAAGCTGACAGGCCAGGGTTCAAGACCTGAGCGCCTTGTGATGGCATGAGCTTTTGCTACTTGCCCCAGCTCCTGCCCACCTACAAGTCTGAAAGCATGCAAATGCAAGTAGACAAATAGGTGCCACTTCGGTAGGAAAGTAACAGCTTTCTATGCGCCTTGGCATATAGTCATGCCGGCCACATGACCACATTGTCATTGGCTACAATGCCCTTGGTTACAAAAAAGGGATGAGCATCTCTCCCTGGAGTTGGACATGACTGAACAGGGGAAACTTTTACTTTTACCTTTAAGTAGTAAGAAGACTTAGCTATGGAAGTGGAAGTAGCAAGAACATCAACCATAAAGTGCTGGAGTACTTGATTGTAAGGAAAAATAAAACTCAGCCTAATGAAACACGTATTTTGAATTTCAAGAAGGTGAATTTTAATAGAGTGGTTCTAATTAAGCTTCCATGGCAAAAGAAGATATTAGAAGCTCACCATGAGTAGGAGTTTCCTTAAAAAGGATATTCTAAAAACAGAACGACAAGCAATTTGAATAAGAAAAATGTAGAGGGCAGCAGAAGAAGCCAATGTAGTTAAACACACATGCACACAAACAAACATAGAGTTAATCTGAAAACCAAAAACGATACACATGAGGTTCAAAGTGGTATAAACGGGTAGTTTGGAATGATAGAGGTGGCATCCAAAAGGCTAATGCTCAAAATGAGCTGAGGTTGGTGGATGCTGAGAATAAAATGAGCTTCTTCACACTGAAAAAGAGCCTTGGTAGTACAGTGGACTAAAGCACACTGTTATTAACATCTGCTGCTTGCAATTACTGCAAGTTCAAATCTCCCCAGGCTCAAGGTTGACTCAGCCTTCCATCCTTTCAAAGGTAGGTAAAATGAGGACCCAGATTGTGGGGGCAATAAGCTGACTTTGTATAAAATATACAAAAGTATGAAGGCTATTGCTTAACGCATTGTAAGCCGCCCTGAGTCTCCGGAGAAGGGTGGCATATAAATTAAAGCAAAAAAAAAAAAAAAAAAAAATGAAAGGAAGAGAAAAGAATCATTATACCAGCTGCTTAGTGAAGTTGGCAAAATTCTAAGACATAACAATGAACAGGCAGAACTATTCAAGTCCCATTTTGGCTCAGTCTTTTCTGACAATGGGACACAAGTTCCCCCAGACAATTGTGAAAAGCAGTATGAAAAGACAAGATTGAAGTTGGAATGATAGAAGGATGGTCACAGAATAGCTGGCCAAAGAATGCCTATTTATCCAGAATTATTTAAATCTACAAATGCAGGTTAATTGTACTTTGGGTTATTGGAGGCATTTGGTGATAGTCTGGACAAACCTTCAGGCACTATTTTGAAGTAATTCCGGAGATCAGATGACATACCAAGAAGATTGGAGAAGATCAAAGATCTTTGTCTTTAAAGAGGGGGGGATAAGGGATTTAATAGAAAATGCTTTGTAAACATTATGTCAATTATAGATATCAACATGGATATATTAAAAACAAGCCTTGCAAGACTAACCTTATATGGACCAAATGGTTTTTTTAGTAAGTAGCGGGAATGCTTTAGATCTACCATATTTTGATTTCAGAAAAGCATTTGAAAAATACCCCATGCCATTCTGATTAGGAAGTCAAGATTAGCAAGAAGAGCAGTTTGCATGTTTTTCAGCTTCTAAAAATTTGATTGCTTGGAAAATGCAAATAGTGTGCCATAGGAGGGACAAGAAATGCGGTATCTAAGGAAGCTGCTATGGTCACAAACGCCTCCTATGGTGCCTGCCAAGCACTCTATCCCCACTGACTTTTTAATGTTTTGGCTTCTTTTAATTAAAATAATAACGTGCAACATGGGCAAGTTGCAACATAAAGTGCCAACCTTCCATCATCATTATTTATGATAATTATTCTGGTTTCCACATGGCCCCAGTAGGAATTCTTAGAAAATAAAATGGTGGGCAGTTACAGAGCACATTCTTTTGTTTCCAATTGTGACCAGCTGCCCAGAAAGAAAGAAAAAGTACAAAAATTGGATTGGTTTTCCTTCTTGTGAATGAATATTTGTGCCTGGTCATGCCTATCATTTTAGAAATAGAGAACATCCCCTGCCCGGGAGCCATTTTGTGAGAGCACCCACAAAATGTACTCATCAGCTTAAAAGGATGGCTGTTGCTGGACTGTAGGAGTATTACTAAAACATCATAGTCTGGAACTCATGCAAGACATCATTAATTTTGCTAATTAATGTGTTAATCACAAGGTGAGTTCCTGCAGTTATGGTTTGTTTAAATCAATGTTTGTTCAAGTAGAGACCACATTATGTGCTAATTCAAAAGCCGTAGATTTACAAACCACAATAACGGAGTCTATATTTTATACTATAACAAAATCCCAACAACTCACATATGGCTTAGTTCCATGTATATATGCAGTATGAAAAACTGCTCAGGAAATATCCAAACTTGCTGCTTAAACAATTTTGTTTTTAGAGTGTTTTATATCATTTTAGCAAGATGCTTCAGGCATTTCAACAAGTTGAATAGCCTTTTCTGCTAGTGTATCATATCTGAACTCCTGTATTGACAGGAAGGTAGGCTTGACCCAGCTTTTTTAAAATTCCAAAAAGTTCTAAATCAATGCCTCAACTATCCGAAAAATAGAAAAGAGTTTTAGAAAGGGGCAACAAGAAATGGGTGTAAAAGCTGAACTCTAGCAAAAGTTACTCAAACTGAGGCCTGGGAACTTTTAAAACATCAACAGCTAATCTTCTCAATTTAAATAGTCTCTGGTATTATTTTACTACCGTAAATGTTCACTTACCAGCATGGTTCTCTTTCAAGACTCCAAACCTGCTAATACATTTTGGAACTTCTTCATTAGAGTCTCAGGAGAGAGAGGTGGGCAAAATGTGGCAGTTCTCATCCACATTCTTCATAATGCATGTTGGGGAGTTGAAAATAGGGTAGCGCAGGAAGGCAGAAAGGGGGAAAATGAATTCTTGTAGTCAGGCTTCCATAGAGAACACAAATGAATGTCCATGAAAAAAAGAAAGAAAGAAAGGTCCCACCATGCCAATGAATGCTGAAGCTTCTAGTCACCAGAGAAACTCACAATGGGGCAGACCTTGTTATCAGCCAGAAAGGAAGGAGGCCCAGTGGTGAGCCTCAAAATCTGACCCACTTGTCTTGAGAGGTTAAGTTGGTGACACTCTTCTGACATGTTTGACAATGAAAAGCAGCTTGGCTGGGTCAACCCCAAAGGAGGTGACCTGTGACCCAGCATGAGGTTGCATCTCATTAAAAACATATATTTCCATTTCTGTATCGACAAGCTCGCAAGGTGTCATTAAGGAAATATTGCAGCCCTAGGGCCCTGGCGTCAGCTAGCAATCACCAGCCCAGCAGTGCAGACTCTGGGGTAAAGACGGAAGTGACAGTGCAGTGTATAAAACCCAATGGTTGCAAGCATCACTAAACATTGCTTTTGCCAGGTAAACACAATGGAAAGTGGGGTGAAGTTGACCAGGAGCAACCAAAGAAAGATGACTCTTTGTTTCAAGCAAGCCGTCCATTTAATCAGTTCCAGGAGATGTAACTGCTGGTCGTTAGCTACTTTTCCAATAGATGGAGAGACCAGTGTTTAGCTAGGTCAAATAACGGTCAAGCCTACTTGGTAGCAATGGTATTATGACAGTCACAAATCTCTAGGCTAGTTGTGCTATCCGTTCAGTCTTTTAACCTTGGTTCTTTAGTAAACTCAGCATCAGAATGATTGGACTTTCTAATTCTCTACAGCTCATCTCTTTGTAAGCTTCCTACAAGGTCCCCAAAGCCTTTCTCTGTTTAATGTATGTTTTCCAAAGGTTTACCGTAGTCCTTTTTGTGTATTTAGCAAAGGGATCTTTTAACATGCCAGGGAATCCTCTATGAGCTTCACAATCATCTGCATCTTTTAAACCAACCCAAATGTTGTAACCACATCAGAACTTAATGACTTCAGAACTCTGGTCCTCTATTTAAAGCACGCTGCCGTTCTGTTTAATCTATTTTTCCTGCTGCTAGCTGTATGTTTGCAAAACTGCCCATACAGACTTCACTGAGCAACCACTGAGCTTTCTGCCTCATCTGATTTTCACATGTTGTGTCTAGCTATGCCTGCTGTGGCATATTATGAATGGGCAACCCATCCACCCTAGCAGTCATAGTTTCCATACATGCTTACAAAATTCCAGTGAATCCACTGGCTAAAATATTGGGGGGGGCGGGGGCATTATTATACTGATACTATTGAAACAAGAGAATTATATAACAAAGCTGCTAGAAGGAAATATCCCAGGGATGACTGGATTTCAAGGCATGAAAACAAGTTTTCTCCTGCTGCAATTAAATTACTTGAGCCTAGTCTTTGAGATTAAAGGAGAAAAAAAATAAAGTGTTAGTAATCAAAATGAATGGATAAGTAGTCCTAATAAAACACTTTACATCCATGCTTGAAACAAATTCTGCTTCTCAACAGATCCAACACCTAGAATGCATTAACTGTTGCTTACCAAACGTGAAGGACTACAACTGCCATCATTCCCAGTTACATCATCACCAATCTGGAAGGTACCTGAGGATGATTGAAATAGTTTTGTATTTAATCAGTGCTAAGAATCAAGAAGAGAAATTGGTTGCTTCTTCATCTTACAAATAGCTTTTCTCACTCCTGATGCCTTCTCTATGCAATTAAATTTACCAAGTTCTTTATTTCCCATTGATAATACCTGTCTTTAATGTGGGACAAAAGAAGACGCTACTTAGGCAAGAGCAAATAAAGCTATATTTTCATTTCAGCCCAAGAATATAGATGTGCAATCATACCACTTTTTGTTTTTACATTTGTACAAAACATATATTAATTATATGTTACATACATTCCCTGGAATTACTCATGTTGACTAAAAAATGAACCTCACTCATAGTACGGGAAAATGTTCTGAAGTTTGCAGATTTTGCCTCGTAGCCATTACATGAAATCAAATTAATAATCTACGCACCTGAAAAAAATGTGACAATCTACTCCAGCAATCTGCTTCACAGTGTAGAGTAGACTAAAGGATTCTGATAGAAATTTACAGAGTACAACTGGAATACCACCATGCATCTAGAGGTCTATGACCAAAACTGACTTAAACAGAAGAAAAACTTTGTAGAATAAAATCAAAATGGCCTTCCCTATCAGTTATACCATGATCCATTCCCCTAAATCCAACCTCATGAGATATAAATGTTCACATTTTAATCCCGAATTTAGATGTTCTTTGCATTTCACAAATTGTACTGCAACACTGCCTAAAAAGGGACCCTAAACAACTGACTGCTTTATAAAGTTTTAGAATGCATCGTGCAAAAGCTTTGAAGGCCAGACCCTCCTATTGGTTGGTCCTCCCAATGACAATTAAAAATGCATAAACTCACATTATAGTCTAGCTCTAGCATATTTTTCAATACAAAAATCAGTACTTTCCCATCTTCAATTTCGCTTGCAAATTTACATAGACAAAATGACTAGATTTTTTTTTCTTTTTTAGTTCTTTTTATTTGACTTAATGCTTCTGATTTAGTGATTTTATTTACAGCCGCCAACCACGTAAAAAGGAGAAATTTTGCATTTGCTGTTATTGGCCACTTTGATACTTTTGCAGTACTGGCTACTATCTGATTGGTGCAGGAAAAAAAATACCCTGCAGTTCCTGATCAGGAAGTTTTGGGGTGTCTGCATGCTAATGAGCCTTGGTGGCACAGTGGTTCAGTATTGCAGACTACTTCTGCTGACGGCTGGCTGGCTGCAATTTGGCAGTTCAAATCTCACCAGACTCAAGGTTGACTCAGTCTTCCATCTTTCCAAGGTAGGTAAAATGAGGACCCAGAGAGTTGGGAGCAATATGCTGACTGCAAACCACTTAGAGAGGGCCGTAAAAGCACTGTAAAGCAGTATATAAGTCTAAGTGCTATTGCTGTTGCTATTCAGGCTCAGCCAGATGTTTCTCTAAATTGACCTGCTATATATGCTTCTCTTCCCAGCTCCTCTTTCTCCTGAGAATGAAGTGAAGCAAACTTCACCCAATGGGACTCTGTCATTCTGAATTTGATTAATGAACTAAGAGAAGATAAGAACTTCCTTCCTTCCTATGTGCATCATGCTTCCTTCATTCCCATCTTGTTCATTTTAAACCAGTTATAGTGTTATTATGTATTGTTTCGTGCTAAGGTTTTATTTTGTTTTTCTATGATTGTACTACTGACTAGAGTCATCTTTAGGTGTGGTAGGTGGCATATATGTTTACTAAATAAATAAGTAAACAAACTGCTAGATGACGTACAGCAGAACCCTTTCATTCTTCAAAGAGTTGGGAAGCTCACTAGTTTGTTCATCCCAGTGCAACCCATGGCTGAAAGATCCTTCTTCCACGTTGATAGTGCTTGGAAACCATAACTGGTGGAGACAAGGATGCAGTAGCACTGGGATGAACTGGGGACGCTTTGGGGGAAGGGATAAATAATAGTATAAAAACCTTTAGGTCAGTATTCTCAACCTTAGCAGCTTTCAGATGCATGGCTGGCTGGGGAATTCTGGGGATTGAAGTCCACCCATCCAAAAACTGCCAATGTTGAGAAACACTGCTACAAAACACCATGGAATGGGGATAAATTTGACATTTACTGATATATGGACATGTAGTGGAGTTGTAAATCAGTAGTACTAACTCCCACTGTCCCTGGAATAACAGTTCTTTATCATTATAGACCTTTATCTTTTCAACCAGCTGTCTTCCTTCTATTTTTCCTTCCAATATATGAAGAATCTTGGTTCCTGGGAAAGCAAGTGAAGCACTAATTTCTGTCCCTTTCATTGCAAGTCCTAATTTAAATGCATAAACCCCACAATGTGAAACCAAAAGTCAGGAGAATTCTGGTAGCACCTTTTCCAACTAATGAATGTAATTAAAAAGCATAAGCATTCATGAGTTGCAGCTCATTTTATCAGAAAAACATCAAAATAGCTATTAATAACATTTGTTAGTCAGAAAAGATGCTGCTAGACCTCTCTTGAGTTTTTTTGCTACCACTGACCGAAATGGGTCTCTTTCTACAAGGCTTGTAGATTAGCAACTCACTAATTAGAATGCTACTTGGTCTTTTCTAATATTGTTTCTTGCTGGCTTTAGCACACATCACAAGATTTGGATAAGAACTACATACAGGAATACAGGAAATTAAATTTCCACAAACATCCTCAATCCTGATATTCAAGTTTTCTTTATTTTTTTTTAATCTAAGGATAGATGATTCATACTGGTTTGTCCCTATTCAAATTTTTCAATCATGTTGAAGAAAAATCTTTCTTATCCAGATCCACCCATTGGTCCTACCTTCCAACAGCACTAAATACCTGCCTTTATTTTATTTTTGGTCCTACGCTATTTTCTATAACAATAGGAAGGATTTTTCCTATCATTCTGGCCAATCTTAATCTCTGTGATGAGCTACTAAATAACAGAAAAACAGAGTTGGAATAATTCTGTTATTCAGTAGCCCATCAACCATAAACAATCTAGTTAAAATGGCGATTAGGAGATATTTTTATTTCCACTAGAATCATAGAATTCTAGAATCATAGTGTTGGAAGGGACCTTGGAGGTTTTCTAGTCCATCCCATCCTATAAGGAAGAGGGTAGGCATTTATGTTGATGGAGCTTTTCAGTCATCCAAACAGAATTGTCTAGAAGTTGAGTCATGGCATCTCAACATCTTTTCTTGTTGTTTCATACTGAAGAAATTACTTGGCTAAGCAGTGAAAAGTTTTGAACCAGCAAGAAGAAAAGTCCAGGGGCCATGACTCAACGTCCAGACAGTAAGTATTTCTGGTTTCCTTCTGGTCTATAAAAAAATGATGTGAAGGTTAGCATTAGAATGAGGGGTTTTTTTGCTTTGCAGTAGGTTTAGGTTGGGAATGAGAGGTGGAATTATGGTTAGGGGAACTATTTTTTAGTGAAGTTGGCGTTAGGGTTAAATCAGGACTATAATTGGTGTCAGGGTTACCACTGGGAATGAGCTTTTCTGCTTAGCGGTGGCTTGGATTTATATTACAGTTAACATTGTGGGTTGAATATTTGCAGAGGTGATAGAGTGAATTTAAGATAAGGTACAGCTTTCCTGATGGATTTAGGTATGATCTAGTCTAATGTTAAGATTAGTATTTTTTTTAATGTTATGCTTTAATGTGACAAAAAAGGACAAAAAGGGAAAACAAATAATAAGAGATAGAAAGTAGCTATATATGTTTTAAAAATTATACAGTACAATTTGGTAAACCACATTTATCTTCGATCATAGGAAAACAGTCACTTCAGTCCTTCTATTGCAGAGGTTTCAAACTCGTGGCATCACGTTTTTGTCACGTGATGTATCGCGATTTTTTCCCTTCACTAAACCAGGGGTGGGCGCGGCCAGCGCTTGATGCAGCCAGCCCGCGGGCCGCAAGTTTGACACCTCTGTTCTATTGGGTAGATAAGGAGCCAGTTCGATGATGCAGCACTCCTATTTCCTGAACCCAACTTTTGGTATCCAAGGGTGTGTTTAAATGGTTAGAATACCTTAGGTTTATATTGCAGTTGGGAATGAGCACTAAAGTTAATCTTTGAACTGAAGGTAGGGCGAGTTTAGATTGGGTTAGGCTTCCTTGAGAACCCAAACTTACTGTGAGAAATAAAATTAGTTATTTTTCTATATGTGTGTATGGTTAGTGGTAATTTTAGGTTTCTGTTCCTGTTCATACTGAGTGAGATTGGGACATATATTTCTGTTGACATTAGAGTGAAGTTAGAATTCAGGGTGCAAATTCTTAACATGTATGCAAAAGGTTTATGTAAGAATTAGCATTAAGGTGAGTTTTATGGTTAGCTGTGGTCTTAGGTTTATGTTATATCTGGGAACGAGTCCTGTGGTAAGGCTTAGGAAAAATATTTGTAGTGCCATTATAATGAACTTAAGGTTAATTTAGGCTTCACTGAGGTATACTCTTAACATTTAGAGTGATGGTTAGAATGAAGGTGAAATTTTATGGTTAGTGGTATAGTTGAGTTTATGTTACATTTGGAAATGAATGCTGGGTTAGGACTAGGGTAAATATTGCTATTGGCATTAGGTGAACTTAAGTTATGGATAGGCTTCATTGAGGTTCATTATTAAATTTTGCGTGACAGAATAAAGGCGAGTCCTATGCTTAGTGGTACTCTTAGTTTTATATTATGTTTCGGTTTCAGTGTTGCTGTAAGGATTTGGTTGAATAATTGTATTGGTATTAGGTTAAAGTTAGAGTTAGGGTTAGGCTTCATTGAAGTCTAAAATAAAATGTAGCATAAGGGTTAGCATTAGAGTTTTTATGTTTAGTGGTAGACTTTGTGTTATGATTGGAGTTGAGTTCTCGGGTTAAAGTATTTATATTGGTATTAGAATGAAGTTAGGGTTAGAGTTAGACTTTCTTGAAATCTATGGTAACATTTTGTGTGAGCATTAGTGTGAGTTTTTATGGCCAATGGTAGTTTTACATTTATGTTACAATTCATAGTGAGTACTGGAATAAGAATTGGTTAAATATTTATACAAATGTTAGGGTAGAATTAGAATTAGGATGTGCCTTTATTTCTTTGGTAAAAATTTTCTGTGAAGATTAGAATTAAGCTGAGTGTTTAAGGCTAGTGCTAGTATTAGGTTTATGATATTGTTGGGAATGAATGCTCGGGACAGAGATACTCTCAAAATGAATATTACCATAGGCCTCAGTGAAGTATAACTAAAAACATGGCTGTTCAAATTGCCCAGCCTGGACTGATGGGGTTTTGATTATTTTTAATGTGTCTTATGTGTTTAATATATATTTTTAACATGTTTTTATTGGATTGGGAATGTATTTTTTAATTGTTGTGAGCCGCCCTGAGTCCTATGGAGATAGGGTGGCATACAAATCAAATTAATTAAATAAATAAATAAATAAATAAATAAATAAATAACCCCAATCTTACATTCACAGCCAACACTGTCCTAATCTGCAGAACTCAAGCTTAATATACTGCATTTGTTCCAAACCTAAGAACACCACTAACCCTAAAAGTTACTTCCTAATACTAGACTAACGCTAACCTTCACAATAAATCTTACCATAGATGTTAAGACATCTAAAACTAAATGAAATATATATTCCCTAATCTTGACTCTTCCCCTAAATATCCCAAGCATAACATAAACCTAAGTCTATCACTAACCACAAAAATGTTGCCTAAAGCTAGCCCTCACGCTAAATTTTACTGTAGACCAGGGATGTCAAACTGGCAGCCCATGGACTGGATGCGTCACACGCAGGTCACGCCCACCCCAGCTCCGCGAATGGGAAAAACGTTGTGAAACATCACGTGACGGCAATGTGATGCGGCAAGTGTGACACCAGTGCTGTAGACATTAAAGAAGTTTAACCCTAACCCAAACTTCACTCTAATGCTGAACCAATATATAATCCAACGCGTAGGCTAGCACTTAATCCAAACTGTAACCTCAGTATAAAATTACCACTGACCATAAAAATTTACTCTAAAGTTAATTCTTCACTAAATTTTAGAATGGATCTTTTAGGGCATCTGAACACTCTAAAAGCAATACTAATATATAATCTGACTGGTTACACTATTTGATGAAGGGTTTCATTGATTAATGTTGAGTGACACCAAAATAAATTTGGGTTAGATTCATATTATGGCTGGAAGTGAATTCTGTTCTTAGAATTCTTAGGATTAAATTCAATATTTGCATATTGGCATTTAAGGTGAAGTTTGGCTAGTGTTAAGCTTGATTGAGGAGAAATTTATTGTAATTAGGGTTAGGCAATAGATTTTATGCTTAGTAACAGATTTAGATTTATACTGCAGTTGGAAATGTGTTCTGAGTCTAGGATTATGTAAATATTACTATTAATATTAGGGTTAGCCTAATGTTATTAAATTTAGTTCAAGGATTTGCCTCAGGGAGAGTTTTTAATGGTCACAGTAGGCTTAATGTGGTTGGGATTAAGTCCTTGGTTTGTATAGATATTTGCATAACAGTAAAATGAAATTAGGATTTGGTTTTGGTTTTGGGCTAGGTTTCATAAGGGTGAAAACCCTATTTTAGTTGAATATTTTCAGATTGCGGGTAATAGGGCTTGGTATACTAGAAGGCAAAGGAGGTTAAGTCCCAGTTTAAGAGAACGATATCCACTCTACAGCCTGCCATTTCTATGGTACACAAACTAATCTCCTATGAAAAGGTCCATGGGGATTGAAACTGTGTCACCAATTTTGCTGTAAGATTCAACAGATGACCCAATTGTCTTCTTTTCAGGGAGCAGGAGGATGCCACCATCTTTGTCATAGTCCAAGTAGAAACATGTCCTAAATCAGGGGTTCCCAACCACAGGGCTGCAGCCTTGTACCGGGCCACAGTCCATTCAGAACTGGGCCACGCAAGCGATAGGTAGGCCAGCATGCATGCACAGCTCCATTTGCGTGAGTGATGGGCACTAGCAGCAGGCACTCACACTTGCACACCCAGTTCTATTTGTGGAAGCTCGTGTTCACGTGCAAAGCTCTATTTGTACGTGTTAATGTGCCTGCTGCTCGCACAGAACCATCCCCTCTCTACCCACCCCGTCAATCCGCCAAACCAGAAAGGTTGGAGACAGTTGTCCTAAGTCATCCCTGGACTTTAATATACTTTTGAACTGTTCATGAGAAAGCATCCAACATAGATCTAAAGCCAGAACTCTTTCTATTGGGTATCACAAAGGACAAATATAATAAAGGAACAATATACCTAATGTTGCCTATATTAATGGCAGCGAGACTGGTCTTCATGCAAAATTGGAAAAGTAAAGAGAAACACCCCCCCCCAAAAAAAAAGAAGAAATAATAAGTAAGATGCTGACTTGCGCAGAAATGGACAGGCTGACTCTGGAACTCAAAGGCAAGGGTGAAACGGAATATCATAAAATGTGGAATAAAATGTATCAATGGTTGGAGAGGAGGAGAAATGTTGGGATAGAGAAATATGGATGAATCAAGATCTTAAGAATTATTATGTTAGCCTTAGGTGATAGGTAGGAATTATATTGGCATTGAATGTAATTTCTACAGACGAAGAGATTTATGTAGCTGAATTTTAATAGATTGTATAAAGGTATATATTGAATATGAATTGTAGTTGTTGTAAGGAAAAAATTGATGGAAATGTTGGAACCAGAGAAGTTGCACTATATCCAATGTTTTTAACTGTATATTTAATAAAAAAACTTTTCATAAAAAAAAAGAAAAAAAAAAGAGAAAGCATCCAACATTTTCCAATCCTATAGGAGTTGGGACTAAGAGGTTTCAATCTACATGAAGCTGCTCTCCTGTATAAATTTTTGTTTATCCAAAGCTGGGGAAATGCTGCTTGCTTCCACTTTTGCTACCCCTAAAGCTGAGCATTTATTTCCACATTTTTCCTGCTGTTGGCAAACAGCACTACAGCTTGAATGCTATTGCTACAGCCTCAGGAAAATCCCCTGAGCAGCTGTACATTTCATGCACCTGCCTATCACCGTAGCGTGTCTACGGTAAAGCTAATATATGAAATAATTCTCTGTAGACCAGATCCTGGAAGTTACTGCAGTTTGAAAGGAGTCCTTTCTTTAAAAGGTGAAGGGCAATGTAATTTTTGCCATTACAGCTGACGTCTGACTCCTGTGTTTGACTTTTCAAATCCCCTTCAGAGCTCCAGATTGGTCTGTTTGTCAAAGAGAAAGCTCCACTTCACTGCCAAGTCCCAGTCATATATGGAAATTTGCTTCCCCTGGAATGGAGCTTCCTGATTCACGTAAGGGTCACTTCCTTTAATCTGAACCCAAAGGAGCTTCTGGACAACTCCAGAGAGAATGACAAGTAGCTTTCCTGCTGTAATTTTTCCCCGAGGCTGTGCTAATGACAGGCATCTTATGGCACACACATACACACACCCCTTTTATTTGCTATTGCAAGCTTCAGCAGGCTACTTGTAGCCATTAAGGGCCGCTTTGTATATTACACTGCAGGAAACCCAGTTTTCTATCTGGAGTCTGTTGAGATGGAGTTCTAGTTTTCTTAATGTGTTGTGATTTACATTTTTTTTTCAGAGTTTGACACTCCAATATTTCAAGGTACATCCAGTATATTTAATGTGCAAAACATTCCATACCCATTTTTTGTGGTTCCTCCATCCTAGACAAGTTTTCATACAGAAATTCAGAAATCCTTGGTGGTGTGTCTCCTCATTTTGTGCAGCAGTCATCAGCACAATCTTAATTACTTTTGAAAAAGAAGACTTGTAGATCTTATACTGGTGGTGATAAACGATTAATGATGGACTAGATTCAGCTGTAGGAGAATTTTACAGAAGCTTTCAAATGTCAATATTTAAAGAGAATTTATGGACAGTCTAAATCAGTGCTTCTTAATCTTGGCAATGTGAAGATGTATGGACTTCAGCTCCTAGAATTCCCTAGTCAGAAAAGGTGTCTGGAGAATTCTGGGAGTTGAAGTTAACGCTTCTTTAAGTTGTCAAGGTTGAGAAACAGTAGACTAAAGAGACTTGTGCTGTTTGAATGTTTGCACACTTCATTTCCAAAAGACAGTAACAAAATATCAGCTTCACTTTTGGGAATCATGGAATATCCAAGCCAATTATGTCATTGTTTCCATCATACCTAATTTATAGTATCTATCCTGTTCCACCGTTGTAGCTGCCATTGGGCTTTTCCGCAGTTCGTTTTCTTCTCTCCTCTGTTTTCTCTTCCCAATTAAATTCTGATTAACTCCATTACTGGAATAACCTTGGAAATCTCTATTGTGTCTACTACACATCTTAACAATGAGTGAAAAAAATCATAGTATTTCACCTCTGACATTGAATTCCTTTCTTTGAACGTGATCGCTCAGGAACTGGAATAGACACTTTAAATAGACACATTAAAACAAGAAATTTTCATTCACAGCGGAAGGCTGAGACGTTTTAGAATTTGATACTGCCAGTTTACACAGGCACACTTACAAAACAACCATTCCCTATTTAAACAGTAGAAAGTAAAGAAGGCCTTGCTTCATCTGGGCAGGTGGGCACATGCACATGTGCAGAAGTAGGCATAATTTCTAAACCCACCACTGGGTCTGAAAGGGGAACAGTGTGGTGAGCAGAGAGATCTTAGGAGAGACCATGCATCTTTTTCTAAGTAGAAGAGAACCCCTTTTTCAACTGAAGGACACACTCATTATGCCTCTAAGACAGGGTTGTCAAACTCGCAGCCCACGGGCCAGATGTGTCATGCGTTGGCCACGCCCACTTTAGCAAAGGGGGAAAAAGTTGCAATATGTCACATGATGCTGCTGTGGCAACACAAGTTTGACACCCTTGCTCTAAGACATCCTTTTTTCCTTTCTTTGTGACATCTTACTCAATGATTTGGACGAGGGGATAGATGGGGAACTCATCAAATTTGCAGATGACACCAAGCTAGTGTCAGCTTTGGAAGCCATATTAGCACCAGAAGCTTCCACACTGCCAACTTCTTGTGCTTGGGAAAGTAGGAGGGGGGATTCAGGAGAGCGATTGTAGTTGGACATAATATCATTCTTTCCTTCGGTCAAGGTCATGGTGTTTCTGCATCTGGAGGAGGAGTGGTTTCAGTGATGGCTCAGGTTGGGACGGATGATGATTGGCCCATGTGATGGACTGATGGGTTCAGGGGCTGGATTTGGGGTTTTGATTTACTGAGGGAAAACCCAGAACTCTCAGATTCGGGTTTTCCCAGATGTGCCAGTATACCTACTCTAATAAATGGGACTTTGAAAAATGCTTGCCTTGGAGGTCTTAATTGGAGCTGGGGTTTTCTGGAACGCTGACAGCTAGCAAGAATAGCCAACACTCCAGAAGATAGGCTTAAGATACAGAAGGATCTTGACAGACTTGAACATTGGGCGCTATCTAACAAAAATGAAATTCAATGGTGAAAAAAGTAAGGTTCTACATTTAGGCAAGAAAAACAAAATGCACAGGTATGGTATATGTGTACCTTGCTCAATAGTAGTAACTGTGAGAGGGATCTTAGAGTCCTAGTGGACAACCATTTAAATATGAACCAGCAGTGTGGTACAGCTGCCAAAAAAGCCAACACAGTTCTAGGCTGCATTAAGAGAGGGATAGAATCAAGATCACCTGAAGTGCTAATACCACTTCATAATCCCTTGGTAAGGCCACACTTGGAATATTGCATTCAGTTTTGATCGCCACAATGTAAAGAAGATGTTGAGACTCTAGAAAGAGTGCAGAGAAGAGCAACAAAGATGATTAGGGGACTGGAGGCTAAAACATATAAAGAACAGTTCCTGGAACTGGGTATGTCTAGTCTGATTAAAAGAAGGATTAGGGGAGACATGATAGCAGTGTTCCAATATCTCAGGGGCTGCCACAAAGAAGAGGGAGTCAAGCTATTCTCCAAAGCATCTGAGAGCAGGACAAGAAGCAATGGGTGGAAACTAATCAAGGAGAGAAGCAACTTAGAACTAAGGAGAAATTTATTGACAGTTAGAACAATTAATCAGTAGAACAACTTGCTTCCAGAAGTTGTAAATGCTCCAACACTGAAAAATTTTAAGACGAGAGTAGA